>NW_013526027.1:547486-579739 GCF_000836215.1 Papilio polytes
AAAAAAAAAAAAAAAAAAAAAAAAAAAAAAAAAAAAACATACGGTCGAATTGAATACCTCCTTCTTTTGGGAAGTCGGTCAAAAAGAAGTAACAAATAAAAAAAGTTTTTTCCAGTTTCTGTTAGTCTGTAATACGGTATTTACCGCTACATTAAAATTAATTATTATGTTCATTAAAGGTTTCATACAATTTGTATTATTTTAAAAGTTATCTTGAAGCTCCAAAGCACATAAAAATTCCGAGAATCGTTCCTAATTCAAATATTAAAAAAGAACCCGTTACATAAAAACTATTTAGATAAACATCGATGCGATAACAACGGAAGTATGAGATAACGTAGCCTCAGGCAATACCGTATTGCAATGAACGGACGCGGTAAAAAGAATAAAAGAAGCAGATGCTTGTATAAAAATATGCTTATCGCTTTCATTCTATTTAAGAAGAATAGAGACAACAATGTTTTAATACATTTTATAGAGGCATGTAGTAATTTATACATAGTTTCAGCTGAACAAATCATTGAAGATATCAAGTTGTTTACTTTCTTTTTGATACAGTTAACGTACGTTTCAAAATGTCGAATATTAAATGAGTGTTGTAGAAATCGCAATGATTTTGCAACTTTGCGATTTCTCCTCGTAAAATTTTAAATAAATTTCATTTGCACATACGAATCTCTAAGTGTTGAAAGCAATTTATTACATTTATTTATAACTTTTGTAAACAAGATACCAATTATTAGATTCTTGAAGAGAAAAGGGGTATTTTAGTACATGGTTCTGAAATTGGTACTTACTTCCTACTCAATGTTTAGTTATGCATTATGACGTCATATGACCTTAAAAACTCTTCCGATTGTAAAAAATAAATGTTTCATCACACCTTGAGTTTAAAAAGAAGTGAAAAATGTTGAAAATCAAGAAAAACTTGTCCTGATTGGTAAACACGGTCAATTCAATGCACTATTAATTATTCAAGTTTTAATATCTGTACCAACAGTTTTAAATTCTGGGTGAGTTATGTAAGTGGTCTAGATAACAACAGTGTAAAGAACTTAAAACAATCATAGTACATTTTTTTAGTTTTAATTATAAGGATTAGATTTAACAATAAAAGAAGCAGTCTTATACTGGTCTAAACTCTAACCACACTAGTAACAATTCTCACTAAGGAAAGGTACAGTCAAAGACAAAACTGTAACCATATTTAATTATTTATATTACAACAACCTTTGGTCAAAAATATCTTATATTTAATTAAACTAGAATTTCAATTCCTGTAACGATCCATCAATCCTTAATTAAATTAATCACATGATCTAAGTTAATTTAATATTAAAACTACTTAACAAAGTTAAATGTATTATTGTTGAAGTAAAGGTACAAAATATTATAAATAATCTTAAAAACAATGACCACATGATTACCATAACAAAACATATAAAAAACCGTAATGATGAAAGCATTTCAAGGTAGACAATTTCCCACACGGATGTACTAAAATTGTGACCTCAGAGCGTGCAATGGCGCAGGCCCCTCGCCCGCCGTGCTTTGACCTTGTGGGCACAATAGACTGACTTCGGCCCCACAGCCTCCATACAACGCTTGTTTAACATTTTACTCACACGTACGATCCGCTTTGAATAGCCAGTCGTTTACACGCCACGCATTTACATGCGTTCTCTCGACAGTAGAAAGTTAACTAGTAATAAATTCTTAAATCAATAAATAAATAACTCTTGAACAAATTTGTACGTGCTAGTGAATTGCATAATATATACAATAGCACATATAATAGCTCAAAAGTCGATGACGGCCAGTTTTTTTATGCATGTCCTCCCATTACGGGTAAAACGACCAGTAAAAATAGAGTCTATAAAAATGTATGCCTAAACTTATCCCGAATAAATATAAATAACTAGCTTTCGCCCGCGATTCCGTCTGCGTGGAATTAAAAAAAAAACAAAAGTAGGCTATGTGTTCTTCCGAACTTTTATGCCAAATTTCACAGAGATCCGAATAGCAGTTTAGGTTACAAACTCTAACAAACGTCCATCCATCTAAACGTTCGCATTTATAATATTAGTAAGATTGAGCTTCCTCTATAAGAACCTATTAGGAACATTAATATTTTTACATATGATGTTTTTATTGATAATTTGTTAAACTGATTTCCGTTATACCAATAAATCATTGTTAAGTTTTTAAAATGAATCATCTGTCGCATTGGTCAATAAAAGTTTATAACATTTTTGGAATAACGAATCGGAATTGAGCGCCGTTCTAACTGCAGATACTTTGTTACCAGCTAAGTTAAATGCCAAGGTGAACCGGTCGCACAATCACCGTACTGTCCGACAGATATGAAAATTACGTTTAATTCGCGAGCATAATCTTGAGGTATGATTTATACATATATTATATACATATTAGCTTCAATCCGCGACTTCGTACGCGTGGAATTTAAAAAGAAAAACAAGTAAGTAGCCCATATGTTTTTCCAGACTATTGTCTACATCTTTACCATATTTCATCGAAATCCGTTCAGCCGTTTAGGCGACAAACTCTAACAAACATCCATCCATCCATCTAAACATTCACATTTATAATACTAGTATGACTAGCTTTCGCCCGCGACTCTGTCCGCGTGGAATTAAAAAAAAACAAAAATGAGTAGCCTGTGTGTTCTTCCAGACTACGTTCTACGTCTAAGCCAAATATCACTGGGATCCATGCAGCCGTTTAGACTACAAACCCTAACAAACATCCATCTAAACATTCGCATTTATATTATTAATAAGAAGTAAGAAGTTAAATTAGATAGTTAGCAAAATTATTTGTGCAGTCATATGTAAGTTTATATTCTTATAGCATAGGGACATAACGTAACGTGTTCTATTTGAAATGAATATTACTCAACAAGGATGATGAAAGCGCTTTATGAACATGTAGTAAAGAAACTATCAAGTCCATAATGTAAACATTTGATTCAGTTCTTATAAGGAGACTGCAATAGGATCTATTTCAATTGCTACGTTCAGTATTTTCTTTATTAACCTACTTCCAAAAAGAGGTGGTCCTTAATTCGTCTGTATGTTTTTTAGAACAGTGGACGTTCCTTGTTTGGTAACGTAATTTATAACGTAAAAGAATAATCGGTAAAATTATTTTGCTACCAGTCTTTTCCTTTTTATTAAATACTAGCTGTACCAGTGCGGCTTCAACCGCACGAAATGTCAAAATTCAAATGCACAAATGAAAATTGCTTCCTTGATGTTGGCAGCAACTTATTGTCTTTTCCCACATTCGGATTTTTTCCAAAATATTTACCCCCTAAGTAACTAAAGAACTGTGTGTTAACGCTTTATTATAATAGTATAGACTAGCTGTTGTTCGCAACTTCGCCTGTGTGAAATTAAAAAATAATGAAAAAACATAGCCTATATTCACTGATAAGTAAGCTTTTTAATGGTGAATTTTAGAAATCGGCCTTGATGTTTTTGAGTTATTTCAATTAATACAAAAGTATACATATTTACTCTATAACATTAGTAGAGATGACTTTATTTATATATTTAAACATTTGTATAGTATTAAATTCCATCGCACGTTCAATGGTAATCATAACAAGAAGAGTCAGAGCTCAGAGTAGTGTTTACAAAACATAGATGCGTGGTATATGCGGCGTCTGCGTCGAAAGTTGATCCGTGGGATGAAAGTGAAATTGCTCACTTTCGAGTTTAACATCTTTGCAAACACCGTGTGAGTGCAAATGCAATTTAAATAAATTACTGGTTCGGAAGACGATGAGTCTACAAATATCGCTAACTGAATATGTCGCTATCTTTAGGTTTTTTTTTTTCATTACAATAAAAAGCTTAAGTTCGAAGACAATTTAAAATGGTTCTTTTATTCGCTTTTTTATTCTACTTCATGATGGAAACTACGATTTAAAAAACGACATATGTAGCTATAAACATTAACCGCCATTAATGTCGTAAAGTTGCTTAGATGGATGTTTGTTGTCAGTTAAATCCAAAACAGGTAAACAGATCTTGAAAGTCGACACAGAGATAGTAAGATAGAAATTAGAATTAAAAACAAGTGAACGACATTGAATTTTATGCTTAAGACTAGCTGTTTCTTGTAAAATTATGAAAATTTTATCATATTGTTTATGTGTCAAATTATCAATTGCAAATGTCAAATTGATATGTCATGATGACAAACCATGGCAACATTGCTTCCTTGATGTTGGCAGCAACTTATGGTCTCTTTCTCACATTAGGGTTTTTATCCAAAATATTTACCTCTAAGTTTATTGGCGTGCAAATATATAGCCTAAAGCGTGACGTAAGTGTAGGGCTTTTTATTAAAAAAAGATTGATTCAAAAATATGCTGTAATTGCTGAGATCTTAGGCAACAAAGAAGTGTGTGTTTACGCTTTATTATAATAGTATAGATTACAACAATACGAAAACATATTGAAGTGTCATATTTTTCAAAGAATCGGGAATATTTCGTACCAGTGTTTCGACAGAGGAAACCGACGTTTAGTTGTTCAATACATTTGTTATGAGATTTCGAAGAGGAAATATTTAACATCAGAAAAGTAAATTTCTCACGGGTTAAACGGAACATCAGAATTAACCACTTCTTGGCTATAATCAAGCAATTATGCGACATAAAGATATATGCTATAACGTGCAATTTACCACTATAAACGTTAGTTTCACTAAAATTGTTTTCGCATTAATTCGCAATACACGTAATAAGGGCTAGGGTCTTTAAATATAATACGACTAGACAATTTTAGTCCTCTACGAACCTTTTCTATTAAGGACAGGTTGGGAAAGTAAAGTATAATAGTCAAGGAAGCAAAGGTTTTTCGATTTATATTCACCGTCCAGTTAAAGTGAGAAATCAATCAATTTGTTTGCCGCTTGTTAACATTAAAGAAACATTTAAATACTTGTATAAAAAAATCTCGTGATTCTGACATGTTATGCGATATGACGAGGAAATAAACAAGATATTATTAAGATTAAATGTAAATCCTCTGTAGCTACAAAGGAAAAACCGAAGAAAGTTTGGATGGATTGTGTGAAAGAGGATATGCCCTAAGGAGTATGGAAAAGTAATACATCCTGTGCCGACCCTCCGTAGGGACAATGGCAGGTTGATGATGATATAAAAGTGTTCTACATACCTGTCCCTTAGATATGATGAAGAACGTATCACCACGCGCGCCCTGCCTGATGATGTAGTCTCCATTCTGGTAGTGAGTCTCTTCTAAAACATCCGAGATCTTTATCAACGTGTCTTCCGGTAGGTTCTTGAAGATCGGAACACTGTGAACAAATTATATCATGTCACCTCTATTACTTCAAAAGGAGTGAAAAGGAGAACGATATGTTTTTGTACCGCCATTGGACACTCGCGGTCATTTTGGATTCTTAACAAACAACCAACTAATTCAATATATTCCATAAATTATTAATTAAATTAAATTTAGTTATTTGACCTTTGTCAATTAATTTTTAAATATCAAAAGTGAATGTTGATTTAGTAATGTAAAACTTCCTTAATATCAAGATATGGTCTAAATGAAACAATAAAAGTAATTTAAGGTCAGTTGCTCATTCAAGTACGTTCGGAATCAGAATGTCATTTAATAATATTTAAATATTACTAATACTATTACTTATAAATTAAAATTATACAAAAAGGTGGAATTATTTTACGCAATTTGAATACAAACCTGATTCCAAAATCTAGTTTAATATATTACTTCGGAGGAGCGTGGTTTAGTTCTTAGTAAGGTCTTACATCTTAATAACAAAACTTACGTGTTGTGTTTAATCACTTCTCCTGTCACTATAAGGTAAGCTTCAGAATTTAACTATACATACAATACATAACTGATATTTTGAACAACCTTCCTGGCAAATAAATATAAAAATACAACATAGAAACCAAGGCTCACGATTATGACTCAAACTCGAACTGACCAATGAGTGCAATATAAACGTATTTTATTTATAAAATCATAATGTACTGTGAATCATTAGTGACAAGTTTTATTTCTTAATTCATTTTTATTCAGCTATAATGAATCTATTTGAACACTGAATTTGCGAAACAGCTATTTCACGGTCAACGAGTTATATTTGAAACTAAATAAAATGTCTTAATTATTATACATAAGTATTACATGATTTTCCTAACTTATAAATAAATCAGGTTTATTAAATTTGTCGTACGTCGTGATGTCAAATAAATGAACACTGTTATATATTTTTTTCGATATACTAATAGTGGACTTGTCTACGCCTTTACATTTTTAACTTATTAGGAAATTTGTAATGAGATAAATAAATATGAAATTAAATTTAACGTAATTCTTTAAAAAGTAGTTTAATAATAATTCAAACAGAATAACACTTTAAACACCAAGCGTGTATTTTATACATGCGTGTACAAAAGTTCTTAGACAGTAGAAACCCAGTAAGAGTGCAATTTTCCGAGGTAATGACTTGGTATTTTATATACCAGGCATCTCAAATGTCACGCACATTATTTATAATGAATTAAATTACTAGGTAAGTATGTCAGATAATACTCGTGTATCACTTGTGAAACGTAGCTGTGTCAACATGTTTAATTATAAATGAACGGATGTTAACGTAAACATAGTTTAGAATAAGATTGTAAAATTCCACTGATAAGTTCCAGATTTGAGTGACATATAACGGATGTCTAAAGTAAAAAATGTATTCGGGCAATAAATATCCGATTATGCAAAATCTTCAATGATATAAGTATCTGACCGGACTAACAGAACGGGCGCACACCTCTGACTAAACTATCGCAACAGTTGTGCGATTGTCAATTGTTTTGCAGTTAATTCAACTGTTTAGTTGCCCAACTAAAAATCGAGAAGAATCTTAAGACTAGCTGTGCCCGCGACTTCGTCTACGCAATATTAAGATGAAAAAAGGAGCCTATAATATGCCCGTCTGTGTCAGCTACCCTTCAGTGAAAGTCCGGTCGAAATGGGCCCAGCTATTTCGGAGATTACCTGGAACAAACGCTGCTTGCGGACAGACAGACCAACAAAAATTTTTAAATGACATTTTCATTATCAGCAACGCAAATGCATCATCTTCCCGAAATCTGGATTTTTTCTTTTTTTATCACATTACATTTAAAGATTACTAATTTGTATCAAGAAACTTGTTTATTTAATTTTCGTAAGTTAAAATTACTAAAGCAAAGTACGTGATGACAAACATTGGAGTGAAGCGCAGCACCAGTTTTAAGAGCCGGTTGCATTGATAAAGGATATCACGTCCTCGGTGACACATCGGTTCGAGTGAAAGGCCCAACACAAATGTCACGATCCAAACGAACGCGACAACTATTTCGCAAAGCACGAGTCGCTTGAGCAACTCTACCGCGATTGAATTTCGTAAAGACTTTGTTTCAAGAAAAAATAAACGCCATTTTAAATCAAAGCAGTTATGAATAGGTGCATTTCGTCTTATGTTTATGATAATGAGGTGATTAATTGTTCATTAATAATGTTCGTTTTTTCTCATTATTAAAGACGAATAAACAAAATTATTCTCTTTTAGTTATTCACTTAACACTTTCAATGCTATCGACTAGCTTTGTAACAACACATGAAGATTGTAGTCGCATTGAGTGTGTTAATAACTCGGTCCTTACAAATAAGTTCTCACGTATTGTAAACAAAGGCTTCATATTGCGAAGTATTGTTTAACTAAATTATATGTCATCATAAAAAACGTTACTGTAACATGAGTCTTGGTTGAGCCACAGAACACGGTCGGACCACCACAGCGTCAGCTTTACTAAGGAATCCTTATCATTTTATGAAACAACGTAACTCTATACCTTTCACAATAAGGGGTAGAGTTACATTGGTATGTTGACACGGTCCATAGGTTCAAGTTTTATTTATTCCATACCTAAAGAAGCATTAAGAAAATGAGATCATTTGCACTAAGATTTTTAAGTAGGCATTGCTTAATTAACTTTAAATAGCTGTTGTCCGCTCCATGTGAATTAAAAAATATAGCCTATGTTACTCATAGATAAATGACCTTGCTAGTGAAAGAACTTTTAAACTGGGCCCAGTAGTTTCTGCGTGAATTAAATACATACAAAAATCCAAGAAAAAAATCTTTACTGTTTATACATTAGTATAGATGAAAACAAGCAATTGTCAAATGAGAGATTAACATGTTATAAAAGGCTACGAGTATCTAACATCTAATTTAATTTTACTAGAATAACATAATAGTGAAACGAGGCAGAATTAACGAGATTAAAGACAGGAAGTTAGTAATATTAATATACGGGTAAGGGAGGGAGAATCTGCTCTAGAGAAACCAGAAGAATAGACGTCAGGCCGCATCTGCATAAGTGTCCGAGGTCAACATCCTCTTTGTCATCCCGCGACCTCGCATTGCTATGCACTTTACAAGAAAGCAAATAAAGTTCACACAGCTATTAACTAGATTAATCCTAATATTAGTCTGAAGTTACTGTTTTGTGATTTATTATTATTCACATTACAAATAAATTAATACACAAAGAGAGCTTTACGAGGCCCGCTTGTACATCTATACGAATAAGATTTGTATTTTTGTATGTATTGAAATAACTCAAAAACTACTGGGCCGATTTCAAAAATTCTTACACCATTAAAAAGCTACGTTATAAATGATTAACATAGGTTTCATTTTTTTTAATTTCACCCGGACGAAGTCGAGAGCAACAGCTAGTATAGTGATAAAAATTAAATAGTATTTTCTTACATACTTACGACTATATTAATATGAATTCAGATTACTTAACCTCTCATTCGTTATCCTTAACCTAGTGAATACTATATTCAGCATAAATTAGCTACGAAAATGTTTAAAATTTATTTTTTCCCTTTGAACAACAGTTCTTTTATAAAACATAATTTTAGCATCAGTCTCAATGCTTCAAATTCACAGGACGCCAGTACATAAATGCTCGTAAACCAAAGTGCGTTGAAAAGATTACCATGTGTTAAAATAATTGTTGAGCCGCATGTTGAATTAACACGTCAAAACAAATTGCCGGGCCCGCTCGAGGGTACCGACCTCACTCGTAAACAGAACTTGAAAGGAAACATCAAAGAATTTTTTGAACTTTTTACGCTCGGTATGTTAACAAGCGTTTTAATTCATGTAATACGTGGTTTATATTTAAAAAAATACCTGTTGCCCGAGATTGTTCACGCCATATTAAGATAAAAAGTAGCCTAAACATGCCTGTCTATGTCAGCTACCCTTTATTGAAAGTCCGGTCGAAATAGGCCCAGCCGTTTCTGCCGTTTCTCGGCTTGCAGACAGACAGACAAAAAAAAATTAAATGCTATTTTCGTTATCAGCAACACAAATATAACATCTTCCAGAAATCTGGAATTTTTCTTTCGATATTAAAAACAGACACTTCAATTTTATTATGTGTATAGAAGATTAGATTGACATTATTGAAGTTTTAGAACAAATAACCTTTTTATGTGATAGAATAAACAATGGTTATGGTCGACTTTTAATGCCACCAACTTGAAGAGTTCTCTTTTTTAAGAAAAACCGTAATATGATGGAACCTGTTAAATGGTTAGAGATCGTCGGTGGTCAAGTTAAATAGACAAATAAGAAAGTGGTTACAACACCTTACATTCAAGGCGGTCTTATATTTAGAAAAAAATATAAAAAATAACAATGGACTTATAACAAAGAAGTAAGTTATTCTATTGATGTATAAAAAAATATAACGAACTAAGTTTTTGATAAAATTTTGTAATATTATCAAAATATATCTTTCTATTTAAATTTTGCAACAACGTGACTTTTTTGGCATACAAAGTGACAAACATATGCTATCGCGGCAAAAATAACGCATGAAATGTGTGATTTCTCAAAATTTTAATTGCATATTTATTTAAGAAAAAGCAACAATGTATAGAAAATTTAAATTTCGTGACTATATGTTGAAAGAAAAAGTTATTACTAAGAGACGCGTGTCAAATCGCAGATAAATTTATATTGAATACTCGATTTGTTTTACAAAATGTATAATTTAGATGATAAAAGTATTCCCACTATTCTAAAGTAATAAATTAACAACTATCAATTTGAATAAACTTTTTATATTATTAATTACAAGCTACGTGAAACGTGAAATTAAATAATAGTTAAAAAATATAACCTATGTTACTCAGCGATAACATATCTTTTTTATGGTGAAATAATTTTAGAAAAAGGCCCAGTGATTTTTGAGTTGTTTCAATATATGCAAAAATACAAAGTTTTCCTCTGTATAATATAATTATAGATTAGTGATTAACTTAATTTAATAGAGCAATTGATTTTTTTTATCAATTATCAAATCAATGACATAGATAATTTCATTGTTGAAAAATTATAGAAACTACTAGAATCTTAAACTGTTAATGTATTATTATTTTGATTTTTAAAACAATGCTAACAGGATTAAAAGGTGTGTAATTTCTCTTATCGATAACATTCAGGTTACGCTAGTTACCGATCAATAACGGTATTTAACACTGTTACTAGAGGAATTTAACATGCCGTGTAACAATACCTAGGCAATTGTACGTAAACATTTGGGATCAACAATTCTGTACTACATGATATTCAAGACAATAATGTACATTTTTGCAATTTCTAAGACATTGATGTTTCGATTTTTTTTTAATTGTATTTAAAGACATTTAAATTTGTAAATTTTTCTCAATCGACAAATGGAAGATAAACAAGGGAACGTTTGCACTATGTCGCCGTGTCAAAGATTATAAAGTTTGACATGTCGATTTGTTTTTCTCTAGCGTACATCGGCGACTTGATTTTTTAACTAAAACATTAATTAATTTCACAGACTCTTGGGTGTATATTAATATGGAAGTGTCAAACAAGAACTGTCACATCATTAAACATCCGGCGCAGTGTTGCCAGTGTTCAATTTGTTTCATCTATAATTAAACACGTCTTACCGTAGCTTTTGTAACAAACAGGCGTAGCGTAACGAAAACGGACGTCCTCGCTTCGTCGACCATAAATCCTATCTTTTCGTTTTACACGTAAGTAAATAGAATTGAATTTAGAAATTCTATTCAGAGATTACTTCACATGTTTTAAGGATATTGATTAACTGTATTTTTAACAATTAAAGTTATTGAAAACCTTAACGTTACATTGAAGAAAAACGCATGAGAATATCATCATCTCATAGTCTACAATGAGTTACGGGCACGATAATCTAGGGCACTTTATTTTACAAATTCTTCACTCAACATTTTCCACTTCCATCCATCATCTATTCCCTCCCTCCACATGGCCAATAAAATAATGTAGCACAAAATTTACCTCTTAAGGAAGTCCGTGTATTCAGCTTGTCGTATGAGACCGGTACGCATCATAATAGTTTGGAAACATTGTCGCTCGATGGCCCACAAGCGACAGTCTGTTGCCGCCTTGATGGTGGCCGTCCTCTTGCAGTTGTACAATATCGCCAGTTCCCCAAACACCTTGCCGGGCGCCATCGTGCTGAGGTATTTGTTCTCGCGCGAAACCTCCACTCTGCCCTCTGTAAAAACATACAATAATAAAATCTTTGCTATATATGATTAAGGCCTTTAATGGCTTGTGAAATATCTATCATAGTTTGAATCCGCGTTCCTTTAATTTATGTACAAAAATAAATGGAATGTTTGAAGTAGTTTAAGGCAAACTAGAAGGTAATTATTGCAATCGATTAATAAAATGACAAAATAAACATCAAAAGTAATTGTGGATAGCCTCGATAAATAAGTAATCTAGACATAAAATTCAAATGAACCTAACCTGATTTTAAAAATAAATTTAAAAGTAAAATGTAATTATTGTGTTTTATGAAAGAGCTGCATGAGGAATTTTATTAATCAAATCCTAGATGACGTATATTAATGACATGAAAGTTAATCATTAGCAAACTCTGAGAGGGCCAGTAAATTATATCGACGCAGTATGAAGAAACGTGATCGTGACTTGAAGTAGCTTTTACCGTACTATAAGTTAATAATGGACGTAAGTACATACTAAACAATAATAATAAAGAATTGTTATAACCTTACCAATTTAACCTTTCTTAATTTTAGGTTATAACCTACAAAGATCTTTAGTTACTCTCTTTTATGCATTCACTACTCTATGATGTTGCGGTGCAGGAATATTTAGTCTTACCAGCCCATCACTATTAACACTTTCATTTTTCTATCACACTATCGTAGTGTTTTATTAAACTGGTCATTTCAGTAACATACCTAATTAAAAAGTTAAAAACCAGATAACCGTGAGATCAATCTAAGTAGTGTGCGAAATTAACCTACAACGGATACAAGCACTTACGAATTATACATTTTTAACATCCGTTAAATCTGGTACAGCATCCGTTAAAAAATCTATTCATTCATAAGAGTCCGGAATACCGTTATACAAGAACATTAAAATTAATGACAACACGTGTAATTATTAACAAAAAATACTATTAAATATAATAATAATTATTACTTTTAATTATAATAGTAATTTGTGGTCTAAATACATAGAACGATTTGTGATAATTGACATACTGATCAGTAATAGATTTATTATTAATATAATTTCTTTTGCTTCTACATATCTTAATTGTAATAAATATTACAGCGGTTTTTTATTGGCAAATACCCGCAGAAAGTATTGTCATACATTTTTTTTTTAAATTCGGGATATATAAAGAACTAATTACTTTACATACTGGTACATAACGCGTGAACTAGTCTTAATTTACCTTTTGTTAATATAAATATCATTGTTTGCGTGGATGGATGTTTGTCACAAGACATTCCCCAGACGGCCGCATGGATATAGATGAAATTTACATAAGACATATAACACTGTAAGAACACACGCTACTTACTAAGTTTGTTTTATTTCGCTCGGGCGAAGTCGCGGACAAAAGCTAGTCCAACGGGATTTTCAATAAAATATCGCAATTATCATTGACGCAACATATGAATAAAAAACAACACATTTCCAAGTAAACTTACGATTCAATAAAACACCTGTGTAAATCTATAACATATTTACTACAAACTGTTTTAATTAAACAACGATTATTTTAATTACATCATAAAACTAGTTCATAGTATGAATTTTAAGTACTACAAATATTCAATAAGAAATCAGTACTAAGATTTAAGATAAATAGGTATTTTTCACGTATTACTGTCATGTATGCTGTATTCGCCTATTTTTATTTACATTCAACAAATTGTCACTTTTACTTTGTCGATAGCATTACAAAATAACTACTTGAACTGGCAACACACAGTTTCTAACGCGTTTTCTAAGCTAACGTCAAATATATGTTTTCACACGTAAAGGAAATATTCATATTTTAATTTCTACAAAGTAAAATTTACTACTTTTACTTTATTTGCAAATATAAAGAGCTGCAGAACTCAACATTGGATTTCATGTGATCCGTTTGATTTAAAAAATTGCGATAAAAAATGCAAATGTAATTTAATCTTTCCTAAAAAGAAAAACAAGAAAATAAAAAAAAAACGAAGCAAAACCTTTAGCATTACGTAAATAGCTTGCAATAAAAACTTGATATTTTAACGTTACGTTTGGTTATTAAGAAAGAAATTTCGAGTAATGCTAAGCAATAAGCGATTTACACTTGCACAGGACATGTCGATCGAAACGATCGAAATTCGCAAGACCGTCGCAAATTACTTAGCGATGCGGAGAACGAAAGTGTTCCAAGGCTCCAACGCAATGCGAACGCATATTTTAGGTCACAAGTTCGATTCAAATACGCGGCTTCGATATCTGTGGGTCTATTGCGAACATTTGCGAGAGAACGTATTCGTAACATCGTATGAGATATGTTAGTTAGTGTACTTTACGTTGGTTGGAGCTGCACTAATCTATTACTTTCTCAATGATGATACAAAAACCTTCTCACGAATATTCTTAATAACCGCTCCGAACGCCACCGAATGACGTAAAGAAAGCAAATAATAGTTACTTCACGGAAGAAATAAAACTTTAATGCACCTATTAAAGTCCTATCTGTACATAAACAGTTGCATTAAACTAAACACTATGATAATATTTTATTCTGAACGAATGTACTAACTCTTGTTACCATAGTATAGTTTGGGAACTCTAGAATAGAAGCAAATCTACTAGTTGACAGATGCATTTTGCATTATATGCACTTTAACTTTATTATTCGATTATACATGACTCGACTAAAAGTAGGTCAAAAGTGAATAGTTTAATCGATACTAGACGTGTTAGCTGTCTAAGATTGCATGCAATCGCATATGAATCTAATATAGCAACCTTACCACACTAAAAAGTCTCTCGTAAAACCCTGAATTCGATACACGCGGCGTTCTTATACAGTCTACCAAAAAGTTTCTATCGTCAATCAATGTAACTAGACTGTCGAATATAATTAGCTTTGTTGCTCGCCGTAGAAACAAAAACGCATGCAAGGAAGTAAGACATTATTGGAAGGTTTCCGTAACCACGTATTTTCTTATTATACATGCATAGTACAAGTACAAAAAACTCATATATAAACCCTTGGAATAATAGTCATTACACTTTATTAACTGGTTTTCATTTTAATGTTCTTTCTGTACTGTTTCAAATATTTTATTTAATAGTTTGCAATGTTAAACGTAGTATCGTAATTGCGAAACGATTACTAAGAATCTTTGTCTCTGAATGCAGTACTAATCAAACGAATTGAATGACGTTCATTTAATGTTTATTGAAGACAAAGGCTTGCAATAATAGATTATATAGCAAAACACAAAGAATGCTGTGGACTTTAGACTTTGACGAAATCTGATCGCTTTAACAACTGCATACTAAATATGATATTGAAGACATTGTCATGTTTAACATTTAAACGATTTTTACTTTAAGTTCATTATTATCTATTAAACCATTTAAATATAGTCAATTCATTATTGTGTTTAGTATGCCTATGTCATACTGGAACTAATCATCTTTGAAAATGATCACTTACTAATATTAATAACCTTAACACGACTACATATGTTTGCTGGTTTCTCTTAGTTTGTCCGCAACATTTCATCAGATGTACCAAACATTATACAATATCTGAAAAATTATAACGACCTCGAGAACGTCTTATGCAAAGAGGCATCAATCAACATCAGTACACAAGAGATCAAAACAATAAGATAAAGTAATACATCATACGATAAAATAATACCTCGAATGTTAGCGTTTCTATTTTTAGATTTAGCGATAGAAAATTAAATAATTTTACCTGAGTCTTCGTTTTCACCAGACGCATTGTTAGAATCTTCTAGACGTGACACATCGAGTACCACACCGGCGTCGAGTGTCGACTCCGTAGCGTTACTATCACGCTGACAAAGATTTCCAGTACGTCTTTTTCTAAGCCCATACGTGTGGACCGGCACAATCAATTTAGGACGAGGAATAGAAAAGTCAGAATCCGAACCACTTGATGAACTTTTGGCACTTCTAGAGAATACACCGTTCGTGTTAGTCACTCGTTGTTCACTTATCACATCTTTTGGTTGAGTTAATGATAAAATGTCATTATACCTATCGTACCTGTCTTCACTTTTCACCCTCACTGTATTATACAACTTTCCATACTTATCACGTTTGATTTGTTTTAAAGCACCGTTAGTAGTCCGATAGTCACTTTCTTTCGCTTCATCAAACGAGTGAAATCCGTTGATAGTCGCAGGTTGCTTTTGATTTCCATTAAACATATCGTACTGCATTAACGTAAGCTGCTCGCTCGGAGAAAGGTTCCTTTTCGGCTGAGTGACCGTCACACTATTAAACGCTTTGCTATCATTATTTGCTGTGTCGAGATAGGCACGAAGCGGTGCCCTACCTTCGCTTTTTACTCGCATCGATTTAGAACGAAAACTGGGTTTTACGTCATCTGCACGTCCGCTTCGCTCGTTCTCTTGTTGCGTAGTGCGCTCAGGAAGTCGATCGCATGTAGATAACGATTCCTTAATAGGCCGCATATATAAGCCTAAATCATCCTCTTCACAATCCGTGTCGAGGTTCTTTTTAGATCTGGCTTTAATGGGTGTTAAATCTAATGTCGCCATAGAGTTTATCAGGTGATACATCGTGTCTCCACCATTGTTGTAACCCCGAACTGTGCCGTTTTGTTTCATTTCGGTGTTTGAACTTCGCTCTTTCTTAGTATCTTTCTGTAACTTTATCTTATCGCTGTCGGTATCATTGTTCTGTTGACTTACTCTTGAATAATATTCATAATATGATTCAGATGAAGGATCTGGCGGTACTGGACCGGGGTCCGGTAACGGATAATATGATTTCTTAGAGTCCACCTTCCTTTGCCTGTGTGCATATCTTAGGGAATCTTTTCTCTGTGGAGGTGCGGGAGCTTCGCGCTCGTTCGAACCAAACGCTTCAATATCCCACTCGGTAAAGTTCCTACGCTTTACTCGTCGTAGAGTAGAAGGCTTGTATCCATTTGGCATATCCTTAAAACTATAGCTATGTTTTAACTTATTTTGACTAATAAGATCGTTGTTGGCTCTGGCTTTTTCTTCTATATCTTGTTGATACTTGGCTAGTGGTGAAATGTTTTCACTAGGAACATTTTGATCTGATTTATAAGTATCGTCGTCAAAAGAGCTCGTTTTGCTGATGTCTTTGTCGTTGCGTCCGACGTCGCGGCAGGATTTGCTCCTGGATATTGAGTTAAATTTGACCTTGTTGGAACCATTGTCGTTTTCATTATAACTGCTAAGATTGCTGGCTCCAACCCAATTTGCAGCATAAACAAGGTCCATAGTCCTATCATTGATAGAAAGCCAGGGGTCCTCCATGACCGCTTTTCCTGGATAATGTTTTAATTTCATAATGCAACGGAATCCACAGATGTACTATCAATAACGTTTTTTCTTGATTCACATAAAGCGTTAACTGTCGACGAAGACTTCATTTTTCTAAAATGATTGTCACTGACTAGTTTTATCATTATATTCTGTTTTACGACAAATTAAATATTTAGCATGAGATCCTTTATTTAACTACACAATCAACCTAAATGATAAAAAAGTAATTTATTGTATTTGAAAAAGTTAAATAATTTTGCAAGGATTTACTAACATTTTCTTGATTTTCGAATGTATCATAATTAGTATTACGTAGAGCAATTGTAAACAACGTGGTAAAAACTTCAATGGTGGCAGATGACGCAAGTGTCGATCTCACACACTACGTTGCCACACATCTTCAGCTTGCTAGTAATAATTTTGTAATTAATATGAATTAACAGCCGTCACAACGCCACTAAATGAAGCAATGTGTCACGCAATGCATGACTCAAACGAGAAATAGCTCGAAACGCAACTTTAAGGTACTTTATAAAGGATCTTACATCAATTTAACGCAAACAAGTCTATTTCAGACTTCTGACTCATAACCAGTCACATTTAACGTGAGAAAATATTGCTATACAATGGAATTTGAAATCAATTGACAGCTTTTGTTCATTAGCTTAGTAGTAACAGCCTATCTCTACGTATTAGATTTGATTCCTGACTGAAGCGATAATGTGTCATTTTAGTCCTTATGAATTTTACCAATCATTCTGTTTCAATCAGTACAGTTACAAAAAGGGTATATAAAATAAATAGAACAATTTTTAGGTTATGTTTGTAATGGGTATGAAATGTAAAGCAATATAATACCGGTCACGTCACGGGATACGGACACGTGTTATGCAACGTCTTTGGCCGAGGAACTCCAAATAAGGTTGGCATGAAGTTATGAAATATCGCCTTAAATAGATACACGTTATGTGAATATATCACCGGGTAAAGCCCAATTTATATTCCGATTAACACTTTGCTTCTGATATGTTCACTTATTGACTTCAATTCAAGTAAAATACACGTATTGAAATCTAAAACGAAACGGTCAGTGACTGGTTAATTATATTTTCTATAGTCTAATTTAAATAATTGGCAACCCTGACTAGATTTAAAAGTCAAACCAACGAATGCAAATGGGATTAAGTTGAGAAATAGATAACAAGGGCAAGCGGCAAGCGGGATAGACGTCGGAGAGATCTGAGCAAACTCTTGGAGATGAACTTTCACTGGGAAGCATAATATCTAGGCCAATGGACATTAGATACGTAACATTGGAGAATATATTAGAAACTTATGTAAACGATGGTGAGATCAAAGGTGTTGATAGAATAGCGACGGGCTTTACGAGATCTTCAGTAGAGTTTTTTTTTTAATTAAAAAACCTACCGCTTCAGCACTTCAGACTTTTCACTACACATCCTTATCTTTCGACCACAGACAAAATATATAGATTAAAAAATCCAAAATCAAATAATGATACGTTCGAACTATAGTTAAGTAACCCATTAAACCGGTTTTAAGGGCTCGCAGACAATTAAAGTGTATAAGTAAGGTAACTCATTAATAAAATGTTCATTAAAATAAAAACATTCTTGAGCATAAGAACTAGTTTGGTAGCGAGTCACGAGAACCAAATATAATTTATGAATTTAGTTGAACTTGGACTAAATTTAATTAAAAGTTTCAATGAATGTTGCACTGTCAGTCGAACCTTGGATAAAGCCTTGTATATCTGTTAATATTACCAATTCTTTTTGCAAAGGTATTGAGTAATAAATGTACAAAATAAAAACATTCATGCTAACAGAACAGTAGGCAGAGATGATAAATTTTAAACTTAACATGATCATAACTATTATAACCTACATTTACTTATATTTTCTCTCATTTTTTTTATTCTTAATATTGTCTTAGTTTAGTTTTGTCTTGAACGTCCCTAGTATCTCAAAAGTTTACTGAGTCATTAACTTGTCATAGTATTTCTTTCTACATTAATTCTTTCCTAGTCTCCAGGTTTACCTTTCTCGTTCACAGTAAAACGTCTTCATTTGTTTTTAAAGTCACCATAATTGTGCAAATGCACAATTCAAGTCAAGGCCTATAAGAATTAGGTTTGAGTACAAAAGAACGACTTATCTTCAAGACTAAACAATAGAGACATTCAATTTGTTCTTTGTTTTCATTACAAGCATTCAACCTACAACACCAATGTTTGAAAAACAAAACTTTTAGCCATGACCCAGCGAAACAGTATTCTTAAATAATCTGACTAAATACGGACACTGTTTGGTTACAACTACTTTTAAAAATAAATCAAGACATATAAAAAAATCCAGTTATATTTATAACATTAGTCGTATAAATATGAACAAACCATTTATTTATAACTTACATACCAGTATAAGTTAATAAAAAATAAATATCAACAATGGAATGGACATAATTTTCCTATGAATCTCTGTTTACAGAAGAAAAAAATGTTTGTTAATCTGGGAATGTCGTGCATAAACAAATATCTATTGTCTTTCACCCTGTAGTTAAGCAAAAACAAATAGATAATACGATTTACTTTTATCCAGTATCTGCAGTGTATGACCACACACGAAGATAATACGAAAGTAAAAGATAACAGTTAAAAATTCAAAACACAGCTTGCTCGTTAAACAAACAATGTAACAATGACCTCCGAAGCTAATTCAGACTAAAGCACCACTTGCCTTAAGTAAAGTGTTAAAGACAAGCTAACGTGAGCTTCTACCGACTTATTCGAACACTCTCATAAAGTGATATTACATTATTATTATTATTACACTAAAATTTGTTATAGTAAACAATATGGTTGTTTAAATTCATCATTTTAGTCAAGACTTTAAGACTCATATGACAGTAAAATATCCAAAATAAAACTTTACGGGCCTGACCCACCTTTGAGTGGAGGCTCAGATGGCTTAAAAATGACGTCACTGTCAGGTAGTTACAAAATCCGATATTTCTATTACATATTTACAAGAATTTGGTAGGAATGAGTCTAATACTTTTATACCTAGACTAAAACTTTAATACCTAGTCGCTTTATCACAAGATGGAGGTCAAATGTAAGTCTAATTAAAAAAAAATCCCAGTAAGCTAAGTGTAAATGAGTTGATAATTAACTAGACACATGATCAAAGTAATAGAAAACGATTTCTAGACATCAATAGATAGACGAGTTGAAACAAGTTCATTGTACCACATACCCAGTCGACTGGCCAGCTATGACATGAGAAATCTATCCAGGAATATGAGAAATCATCACATTCATTATAATATTAATTTCATTAAAAACAATTGAAGTTTATTCTAATTCAACCACCTATGACTGTAGGCCTATCTTATGTGACTATGGGAATTTAAATCGAATAATATGAAATACAAAAAACCCCACACTAATAACCTTCTACTCGTATAAAACTTAACTTGTTTTATTAAACCAATATAAGGGTAATCAAAGTAATGAATCACAAACATTTTTTGTTATTAAAATAAAGAACAGAGCGTATTTAATAAACAAATAGTACTCGATAAATTCCAAAGCTAACTTCAATACGCGGGTAGTGCATCTAATAATACTCGTAGCTGTACCCCTTACAATAATCCTATAAACCACACCTGGAAATACAATACAATCGTTTCGAAACTAGTCGTACAGTATTCTTTGATGTATGAAGCAAATAAAAAGTTACAGATAAAAAACTAAAAGAGACAAATCAAACAAAGCTCTAAAAAAACTTTTTAAACGAATAAATCCTTCTGGAACCCATAAACAGCACTAACAATTAGGTTACAAGTATAAAAACCAATAATTTAATTCCATCACGTATGAAACCTCGAATTCTATTGATTCACGACGAACGGAGTGTTCATAATTTTATTCATGGAACTATTATTAGTGGTAAACATAAATAGCTAGACGGGTTTATTTCGATGTAACGGTATGTCAGGCATACAGACAGTACTTTCCATTGTTATATTTGGATGACTCAGTAACTAACAGTCGGTAAATGTTTATTTAAGCAGTCCCTTAGACTTATAGATAATTAAAATGATGGAATTAGGTCAATTAAGTACTCTGTGGCAACCAATAATGCAAATAACATTAATACAAATGATGTGAGTTATGGCAATTATTAGTTTTAAAAATCATTGTTTTTCCCCTAAGATAATGTACCTAGCTAGATTTATCCGATGTCATTACCATTCTTATTAAATATAATAATGTAATTTTTAATATATGGCAATTTTTGAAAATAAAATATCTCGGTTTAGATAGTTAAATTCTAGGTTATTAAAACTTAATTAATGTGTAAATAAAATATGTTTGTTTACTAAAAATTTTACTAAAAAACACAAAGAAATATATGGGAATATGACTTACTAATTCATTGTTTGTATCGGAATGGTATGACTACTAAGAAATGAACAATAAAATACGCAGATAGATACAAAAATGGTTCCATTCAGCATGTTTATATTTGCTTCCTTTGATAATTTCGAAACTATTCCTATTGTTGTTATGACAATAGGTGCATTATTTAGCTTGCTGCCTTTCTATGGTTTACGAGGCTTATTATTCCAAATAGCTACTTCACGATAAAATCATAATAACAGTAAATTGTTCACCGCGCATCATAATATTAAATAACGTACTGCACGGTCCATATATCGTTGGCATTGAAATGATTAAACAAGGCGCAACTTTCTAATATCTATTTGAATTGTAAGATGTATCAATCATGCATGCAACAATGAATATTATTGATTTTGTAAATCGATATCGATTTGCTTTGCCTATCTCTGTAATAAATAGATTTGAAAATTGCTTGACATTTGATAACAATCAAGGCTTCACTTAGTTTTATTCGTGACAAGATATACGATAACTAAAACGGTCAGATGTTAAACAAATCGTTCACCAGTAGCTTGCGTCATTGAGTCAAATCAAAACAACCAAGCCAAGGCACTGATGTCACTTAGTCTGCAAACGTAGAAAGCTCTCTCAACTTGGACATTAATATGCTAAAATATCTTAAGTAAAGACGACGCTTCAAAATACTTTCACGCGGACGATACACGCAAATACATGTTATTTGCAACACGACCTTACGTTAAAAGCCTTCAACTTTGATACTCTTTCGAACGTAAATGACACATGATGTGACAATCCGTAAATTAAATTTAAATACTACCGTACAGTTTAAAAATCCTTGCAAAATTATTGTAATAAATCTATTATCCAAACTAAAAACTTCAATTCAAATCAAACAATTATTTGTAGAAAAACTAGACACATTTCACTAAAAACTACACAAATCCTTCGAAATCTTTGTGAAGGGAACAGCTGCTAGCATATAAAAAACATTATATTATCACTGCACCTTTATACACCATGTTATACAAACATTTGAGAACTTATTCGCGCAGAAAACAAAAACTTGACGGTACACAAATCATTGTTTCTCACACGGTGTTATAGATCGCGTTTATTTTGAATTCGATGAGACCGCAACAAGACGTCCAATCACGTTGACGGCGCCCCGCTAACTGAATTTGATCGACTCCTGCGCATGCCGCATGCACTCTTGATGCGCGAGCGAGAGAGATTTAGACAGAGAAGAAAAATTTGATACCTGCATAATAAAAGCTCTAAGTTTTGATCATAATAAACACGTTATGCCCGACTCTCTAAAAGTGCTATTGGGGTGACAAATATTGACTTGTTTCATCGGTAAAGGGCTACGACAGGGGCTTTTAAACTTTTAATATTGGGGATTTATTTTATTAACTTTAACTGATTTAGTGAATTATGTGGTTCGGTAGTGCGGTAGTCATTACTCTACCGAACCACATAATCTTGAAACTTGAATTTCTTTATAAAAGCTGTAAGTCTTCTTCATGTTTTGTATGTTTTATTTTTCTATTCGGTAAAGGCAACACTTACCAAAAAGGATTTTCATTGCCCAATTTAATGCTGTTGTTAACGAAGCCAAATGAACTTTTCACTAAGATAAACTCAAGCATTAGTTATACAAAGTATCAATGAAGAAATCTAATTGTAAGGTTTAATAAAATACGGTATAAAGACTTCAAAACTGTTACAATGTCTTGTAAAAGTCGTAATTTTGAAGATATTCTTACAATCACTTTTGTTTTTTGCTTCTCTTCCGCGTACAGTAATATTTTACGTCAACAAACGTGATTTGGCTCGTAACTGCGGTTACTAGGGGACATTTGTCAGCTTGTCCACAATTTGACAGCCGATCAATCAGTAGCGTTACGTAAATGCGTAACCAACGTACATACATTTTCAGTTCACCTTTGTCTAAATTATCGCAAAACTGTTGCAGGACTGTCGATTGTTACGCAGCCAATTCAAGCAACGATACACCGTACCGTAAAGATGGAATTTTAATTTTAATACAGAACGTGTACGCGAATTGGCTTGTCCAAAAATAATTCGCCGATTATATCGTGTCATCGAACCCTTAATAGCATAATGAACTTTATATTTTGCCAAACGATATGATTATTCCAGTAAAATACTTACTTAACTCATTATTTAAGAAAAGAAACAGCTTCAGGAACTTTTAAAAACAAGTTTATAAAATTTGTAGTAAGTTACAGATAAAAACTTGAGAGTTTTGCATTTATTAATGTTTAGTAATACTCGTAGTTACTTTGATGTTTAGGGCCAGATCAAAATAACAAAGTTTTACAAACTACATTTTTTATAATAAAAAAGTCGCGCTACAGACGCTGATGTGCTTCACATTTTAAAAGAATTTATTTAAATTTATCATTAAGCAAAAATCCTACAAACAGTTATGAACCATCATAACAGAATGACACGTCATTTAACATCTGAATACTTCATAGGTTATTTTAAAACAAACAATTACTCATACACTGTAAAATCAAACAAGTCACCGCAATTATTATGACCGTCTTTATTTACTCTAAAATTGACAAACAACTATCCTTCTCCCGCGACTTCGTCTGCCTGAAATTTAAAAAAAAACAAAAGAAAGTAGCCTATTTGTTCTTCCAGGCTATATTCTACATCTATCCCAAATTTAACCGAGATTCATATAGCTGTTCAAGCTACAAATTCTACCAAACATCCATCTAAACATTCGCATTTAAAATGTTAGTCAGATTACTAAACTACCGAATAATCGTGCGATAACTTAGTCTCAAGAAGGTCCGACTGGTCTAAACTTAGTGCTGACATCGAACTAAGTATTCACAAGTAGCCTTTTAAGCTAGTTTTGTAATAGAACAAGAGAGTTTTAACAAATACAATAGTGTCACTCGTAAATTACATGGCCACTTAACAATAGATCGAATTGTGGTCAAATCACAATTATTTTAACATTTAAAAGGTTACCGTTAAAAGAAATATGAGTAAAATTTCATTTTATTACTTTCAAATACCTATTGAAAATAATATTTTGAGGTTAAAAGTTGAAATAATGAATTAACAAGAAACTTGAATTGGAATAATAAAACAAATGAACGTACAATTACCTTACAATTAATTTAATTACATTACAACAATTAATACGTTCTAAGCCTTAAATATGGTACAACCCTATCTTGTGATACGCATATTGCTGTTTCAAGTTTTTTAGTCCTAAAGAGAGAGATGGCGTTTTGTTTTCATTTAAATTTCGAAAGACACGGTTAAGATTGTAGACACAGATCCCACAGAGCAAATGTCGAATAACAGAGTGGACAAATAGACGTGGGCTGTCAAACGGTAGCGAGCCCACTCTGGTCCACTATTAAATTTCCTTTAACGTAGGCGTAAACGTTTTCGCACGCCTGTAACCTTAATTGATAGAATCGTATTCAGGGAATACAATTTTACCAGTATTAACCTTGTATAGATAAAGGTGGTTAATGGCGGAATAATAAAAATGTTATTCATCTCAAATATGCCAGAATTAGTATTATCGGAGATCGAAGAAGACGATTGTAATGAATAGGTTTAACTACTGGGCCGATTTTAAAAATTCTTTCACCATTAGAAAAGTAATACCTGTGAGTAACATAGGCTATATTTTCCCATTTCTTTGTTATAATTTTTTTTTAATTTCACGGGGAGTCGCGGGCAAAAGCTAGTCATAAATAAGACACACACAAGCGCTTGACCACAATTCCACCTAAACTGACTAAGTGAAGACGCGGTCGAAGGATGTAACGCTCTAGCTTAGTATGTACCGATTCACCGTGCTCTTAAAATTTAAAGAAACCAAAGATACTGAAATATCGGTTAGTCAAACGGAGGAATTACAAAAAGAAACACTGCAGCATCAATGTAGAAACGTGTCATCACAATTATGTGCATATTAATTTCAATCGAAGACTACCGTAATGTAAAAATTATTCACATCAGGAAGAGACTTAGACCATTAATATTTGTAATTTATTCAAAATAATTTGCAATATTGACAGTAAACTTCGGAAGTTAGATAACACAATTTTAAGATGGAAATGGAAAGTGACAGAAAATGGAATCGAAAGTAATAATCGATAGTTCGCGGTGACATCGGTTAGGGAAAAGCTAGAACCAGAACAATGATTATACAATCCAATGAAGCGTATTGACAACGTAACTAACAATGTTTGATTTTGAATCCATCAATTAGTTTTGGTACATTAAAACATTTATGATTTGAGCGAAAACAGTTAAAGCGGGTGCACACCTTTAATAAACCATCGCACAACTATTGTGCGATTGTCGATTGTTTTGCAGTCAATTCAACTGTTTAGTTGCACAACTAAAACTCGAGTAGTGTGGGCACCTCCATATAAGTTCATAGGAACTAAAGCGGGACTAAACAGTTGTGCGATAGTTTAGTCCATAGCGCTCTTTAAGCTTGACCGAAATTTTTACAGTAACATACCAGAGCCAGCCAATCAGACGATTTCTACGTTTCATCTGATGAATTACGAGTAGAACATCCAAATATTTTTTCTAGTTACAGAAGCCAGCGGCTACAAATATCTCTTTAAAAGAAAACACGAACTAACAATGTTAATCCGTTATCCGAACATACGTTTGTACTCCAGACAGATTTCATTTGCGACGAAACGGCGCCGCGGTCAAGGCTTAAGACTATGTGGTTTTACTTTCACAGAGGCCATTGTGTCTTCGAGACGTACGAGATAAAGTTCCAGCCACCGCAAATGTTATTTATTGTTAGGACTTGTATCCGACATCAGACGATTTCACACTTTGAACTTTACCTTCATACTTTCATTACAGTAAATAATATCGTCGGAAACTTTGTATTATCAAATTCAACAATGGTCTTAAAGACTAACAATAGAACTCAGTCTCTTGTAGCAGAATTATCTTACTAAATCTACACTAAGCGACTGTTTAAGTATTTTAATCTATGCTACTATTATAAAGAGGAAAGATTTGTATTTTTGCATGTATTGAAATAACTCAAAAACAACTGGGCCGATTAAAAAAAAAATTACCATTGAAAAGCTACGTTTTCATTGAGTAACATATAATTTTTATTACTTTTAATTCCACGCGGACAAAGTCGTGAGCAACAGCTAGTACTTTATAAATCTTTGACCCCATCGATCACTAATTGTGTGATCGAATTTTAGACCAAATTTATTATGCAAATAGCATTTAGGTTATGATTATTTACTTATGGATTTATGAAAGGTTTTTTTCTGTTCTGTAAACAATAATCGAGTCAGTAATCTTATTTTATCTAATCCAAGCAGCAAAAGGAGCAGTTATAAATTACCGCCATTCGTTCTAGCTTCGTATAATTGAACAATGAGGCAAATAGTCGACATACGGGCATTGTCTGATATGGAGTACAATACCTAATAAATAACATTATTGCTTTCTAAGTGATTTTTAAGCTGAACGTGAATTGTAAAGTCATAGTTTAACTGGAAATAATTTGTTTTCTTTAGAAAGTAGCTGTTAAATAAACATTAAAACACTCAAATTAAAATACTATAGAAATATGAAATTTGCTATTGAAATTTTAATAATGTCTTACGTATATGATAACAATAAAAATAGTTTAAGTGAAAATATACGATAATATAGAAATTTCTATAAAGATTCTATCTTAAAAGAGAACTAGTAATTAAATATAGAATTATGCAGTTTTCTAATGCTATAATGCAGGCGATTTTAAAAGACTGTTATCAGTATGTAATCATGCATTAACATGAGCTAATTTTAATTAGACGTGTTAAGAGAAATCGTGCGATATGGATGGTCAATGCAACAGAATGCAACACAACACGACCGGATGAGATATAACTGTGTTTGCATATATTTGAATTATGCCGCGTATCATTTCAATTTGTTCGGGTAGTATTTTTATACTTATGAGCGGAATCGGAACGTGAAACGTTTTTCCCCCGTTGATGTAATCTTTTGAAATTAGATAGTTTGAGACGCAAGTAAATCTGCCGTTGAAGAAAAAAAAATTGCTATAAAAACCAACAAACCGTCAAACATTTACAATCTGATGCAATATAATTACTTGTAAACAATTAATCGGGATTATAGTTTATAAACGATATTAAGTTTCACTGCACAAAAGCAATAATTGCGAAATTTCTTTGTTACAAATTGCACCTGCCAAGTGATAAGGCACACATTGCATTATATTCAGTTGGGGAAAAACACACGTATTCAGAGTAGTCAACTAATAGGAATAAATAATTTCAGAGCAACAAAGAAGAATAGTTTTACGGCGAAATATTAAAACGATATTGTAATTTGACCTTGGAAAGTAATTATAAACTATCTTTCGCCCGTGACACCGTTGGCGTGCAATTAAAAAAAAAACAAAAGTGGTATATGTCTTTCCAGACTATCCTCTACATCTCTGCCAAATTTCATCGAAATCCGTTCAACCGTCTAGACTACAAACTTTAACAAACATCCGAATTTTTCTTTTAAATTTGTATTTATTTTTAGTGGATATAAAATAGCCATAACCTAAAAAAAATATTTTGTAATGCTTGCCACCGTTCACACAATAAAGCCGAGCTCGGACCACATTAAGGCCAATAACGTCGGTAGGACCATTCCCCTAACTGGCGGAACTTACAACTAAATTGCCTTCATACCAAATGCCATTTTTTTATAAAAAGCAATTGAGTTTCGTAACGTTCGTTCGGCCATTACTTACAGAAAGATAAAAAAAATCCGTTTTAATCTATCTATACATATAACAAAATTGGAGTGTCTGTTTGTTAAATCAAAAGAAAAATTCCAGATTTCGGGAAGATGATGCATTTGCCTTGCTGATAACGAAAATCTCATTTAAAATTTTTTTGACTGTCATTCTGTCTGTCCGCAAGCCGCGTTTGTTCCGGGTAATTTTCGAAACGGCTGAGCCGGTTTCAACCGGAATTTCACTGAAGGGCTCACATAGACGGGTATATTATAGGCTACTTTTTCATCTGAATATTGCGTGGACGAAGTCGCGGGCAACAGCTAGTATTTAATACAATTACGTAATAAATCCTAATAAAATATTTATTTTCAAGATGCATATTTGCAAAATTATTTACCAAACGTAACTACATATATGTTCTTGAAAGTATAGTCTGTAAGGGCAATGGCTAGGATTTAGTATGAAATGCAATCATTAAGGGGTCGCTTAAGTTACCATTTACGAATGAATGAGTAACTGTTAATGCTTTGTGCTTGTTTTGAATTCCTGGTATAATTTTGGTACAACATTTGCTTAAAGAACACACTTAATTTTATATCAAGGGGCATTCAGTCTCAGATAAGCTTATCAAAAATTTAGGCCACAATATTTTGTTAACCGTAAGTTCAAAGATCAATTTATAAGACGTATTTAATTCTAAGTTTAAAAAAATACAAGACAATAAATTCCATCAACGCCCAAAAGTACTTGACTTACGAGAAAATGTTAATATTATTTGACAAAATAATCAAATTATATGCTTTAATTTTCAAAGCTATAACAGTTTACTACCTCATTTTATTGTACTTGAATATTGCCATAAACCCGAATGGAACTGGTTGCTTATCATAGTCGTAACTTCAATCAGTTTTAAGTACTGGCATACCAGAAAGATAACAGACGAAAAAGTCATGTGTTTAAACGCTAGCTTGAGCATATTTTCATCCCTCTTACACTCTCTGAGAAAACAGAGATGGAATATGTTTATCACGATTATTTCGTCGGTGGAAACAGATTATATGAAATATAAATGAGTCATTTTTACAAGCTATTTCTACGTTAAATTGTTTATACAAGTACAGTTTTAAACAAAAGTTAATAATGGGACACGATTTTAGACGCATTTCCAACTAATCAACGTAAAATTCGTAACTGGAGTTTTTTAGACTTATTTACTAAAAATATTGAATTCCAGACACAACCATTTTAGATTATCAGAAAAATAGAAACTCAAGTCCACTCCTTAGTTGAAACAGTTCAGCGACGTTAATCTCAGTAGTTTTAATTACATATAAATAGATAAATTACAAATTATCTGTACAAATCTGTTATATAAATAGGAACATCGAACAAAGGCAGATAACACAGGTCACGCATACGAACTCTATAAACGAATTGGTTTCGACACGCTAACATACGGATTCTCGAGTAAACATCCCTAAGTTCTAGAAGCATCTATAAATTTATTGCTATCTCTTTTAGTAACAGAGAGGATGAGAAGGATGACAAATAATCTTGTAAGTCAAGGCAATAGAAACTCAAATATAGCAGATTATTGAATTAACCTGATTTTTTGAATACAATTACTCTTAAGATTAACACAAATACAGTGTTATTTCGCATTCATTGCGTAGTTTTATATAACAACTAGCTTTCGCACGCGACTCCGTCCGCATGAAATTAAAAAAAGGTGTTTAGCCTATGTGTTCTTCAAGATTATCCTCTGCATCTACACCAAATTTCATCGAGATCCGTTCATCCGTTTAGGCTACAAACTCTAACAAACATCCATCCATCTATCCATCCATCTTAACTTTTGCATTTATAATATTAGTAAGATAAGATAGATGAAATCTTTTGATTTTCGTAAAGAAACTTTGTAACTGTAGCTTATAAGAGGCTAGAGTAATTTTAGAATAAGGTGTCATTAGATTTCTAGTTTCAACTCCAACTTTGACAACAGTTTGATATTAAAAAAGTAACTGCGTCATATTATTTTAGTTACAAATGTAACAAATTAGTACATTTTTTAGACTTAAGGCAGATTACGATGCTTACGCAAAAATGTTGAAATCGTGATCTCTTAATATTGATTTATTCGCATAATTCTGTATGTAAATAAGTTTTGAGATAAAACTTCATTTTTTTACGTTGCCATCGACGTCAGCAATTATTGTTACACAGAACGGTGAGAGAAATCCCTTAATATTTCCAACATATTATTTTGTATTTCGAAGTTATCTTGCATAATGCAGACCACACACACTAGATTTCTCATGATCCTGTCGTGTAACAAAACTGTCCAATTCTCGATACTATGAATGGTTTTGCTTATTAAAACCTAACGTGTGCGGCAAGCATTTTGTGACGTCATAACTTACAACTCATGACATAACTAACTAAATTATTGAACTGTTTACAATTAGGTATTCGATATCCAATAGATACCAATGGCCATGGTAACTTTCACTTCCGACACCGATATAACCCAACTAAATGATGATTGTTACTGACAAGGTCTATAGCTACCGTCAAGGTCATCTTAGTCTCTATTGAAAGGTTTTTTGCTATTGTAATAGAAACTTTTTTGCACAAATTTCGTACACGTAATACGTTCGAGATCACTTAACGTAATGTTGATATTAATAAAATTACGGAAATGTCGATGTATTTCATGCATTTTAGAAGAAAACATATTTGAAACAAACAATAATAATGTTTATGCTGTTATATAAATTTGATATAAAATAGTCTAAGCTTTTAAGATGCGTTGAGAGAAAGTGAAAGCGAAGATTATTTCCAGAAAATTGACAATAAGAATCTTTTTAAAAAGTATCGAACAAACAATGCAGAGCATGTTTGCAATCGAAATCGACACTTAATCTTATAAAAAATTAAGTTAGTAAACTTTAAATTGCATCAAATAACTGTAATGAAAAATTAGAAGTTTATAGTTTTAGGTCTATGTTGATACGGGAGATTGAGATTTGACAATTTGTAATCAATTTAATAAATAGAAAACTATATACGTAATATTATTATAAAATCACAGATGCAGAGAAATTCAATAAAAACATAATACACATAACTAAATATATTAATATATTGGTATTACATAATAAATTAATCGTAACTAATTTGTTATTAAAAATTTAGATAGATTACGATAAGGGGTTAAAGGTGTTCACATATTGTATTACAAAACTCGTTTTTGGTCGCTTTTCCCTCTTTCCTAATATAGTTTGTACGTGTTACACGTTATGAAACTTTAGTGGAAATCGAGGTTAGAGGAGTTATTTACGTTGTTTTTATGTTTGAACACTATGTGCACTTTGGTACGATGAATATAAAGTGAAACGGCTGTAAAATTTTAATACTGATCTGTTACGTCAATTTTAAATGTGTATAAGTTAATAAAATGAAGTAACGGTGTGTAAAATAAGAGTTTTATTACGTAGATTGAATTTCATAATGTTTCGATTTTTTATCGTAAAATAATCGATTGGGTACACAACTCTCTAGTCGGACTTGGACGAAACCAATACGTAATGGTTGTAGTTTGTGTACAAATACTAATTAAATTAATTGATAATTAATTTTAACTATAGTAGGCATTTTTTACTATTATCGTTGTAGCAAATAAGATACAAGATGATGAATTGGTATTTATACCTATTACCAAAAAAAAAAATACCTTGAACTACAAAAACATAACATGCCGCTATATTATTTTTAGGTAAAGTGGAAATCAATTTAATCTGGTATTCCACTTTCTCAGTATAAAAGCGCAAAAATCTAGCCATGAAGATTGTATATCGTAAAAGATTTAGAAATAAAACTATTTTAACGAAGACATTATGTAATGACAAAATATGTACAGAAACAGACTAGAAAAAAGTGATGACGACGACATTGTGTTCTAAATTTGAATTATTTAATTT
>NW_013526027.1:579840-580317 GCF_000836215.1 Papilio polytes
CTAATAGCTGTTGTTCATGTCTCTGTGTTATGTTATTAACCTTTTATGTTAGTGATACATGTTCTCCCGTGTTCGGTGGTGGAACTCTCGTTTGCTTTATTGAACTGATGAAATCTGTGCTTTGTAACTTCTTATATTCTTAAACTCTCATAAATGTGTAAATTCCTTAATGCTGCAATGAATTGTTTCCGATTTCATCTTCTAATGCTTGTACTATTCTAAACTTTGTATTCTCTTGAATCTTCTCCTTAATAAATTTGTGTAAACATACTCTTCCACCTGTAAATCAGCGTTATTCTAATTCTTCTTCAAATCTGATTCCAGACGTCATTTATTTGTTAGCATTTTCTCTAGTTTGTATTTGGTTCTGACACTCATATCTCTGAAAATCACTTATCTTTATATTAAGTATACTTGAATAACTTGTTCTAACAAATGTTTGCCATCCAATCTCCTTTAAAATTCACAATCTTCTAT
>NW_013526027.1:581781-587887 GCF_000836215.1 Papilio polytes
ACGACGACATTGTGTTCTAAATTTGAATTATTTAATTTCTTCTTCTTTTCTAATGGCTTGTCTCTAGTAATGTGTAAAAACTCCTTGAACAAAGATCATTACTAGACGCTTTCCAAATTGCGATGATTTTAATTTAGTTAATATCGTGTTATAATTTCAAATGCTAAAATATCTGAATGATAAAAATCAACGTATATATACGTTAATCGCATATTGATTCAGTAATTAATTATTTTTGTAATTACCTAATGAATAAAATAGATATAAGCTGAAGATAAGATAAATTCGAGATTACGTAACTATTTTGTTTGATTTCTAAGATAATACGCATAATAGTTTGTTTTCATTACATCACCAACTTTTATAACGGTTATGGTGTTTTAACGCCATCTATGGGTAGCTTGAGATAACTCTTAACGAAGTATTAACTAATATGTTTCTGCTACTCATTACTAGAGGGCGCTTATAGCATATGAAATTTACTTACCTTCCATAACATAGACAATACTGCCGACATCGCCTTCCTTGATAATAACGCTGCCTGCAGCGTATTCAACAGGATACATACAGTCGACTATTTCACGTATTTGCGTCATCTCCAAATTCTTCATGAAGTCGTTGTCCAAAATAGCGCCCTTGATAAGTTCCCGCGATCTGTAAAACAAATATATTTATTACTTTCCATTCAGATTGAGTTAAAAATTATAGTATTCTTATGAATACTGTTACTAGTCTTTATGTAATAAAAGTTGGACCTCATCTTTTCAAATTAGCAAACTATTTTCCGATTCACTATGTGACTTTGAAATAAATTACGTTATTTGTACAAACACATTGTATGTTATAAAACCCGTACAATTAATCATCGAGCAACATTTTAATATGATTTATCAAGAATGGCAGCGGCGTTAAGAAACTTTTATTGGCTTGATTGTGTTCGTTGAAAAGGAACATACTGATTGACGAAACAGCTTCAATTATTAACCGAATGTTTGTCGAATCCATTGGCCAATTGAACGACCAATAAACAAATAATCTGAACATATGTTTTTTTTTTAAATTAAAGCTATTATATACTCCTGCTGTTTAAAAGGTTATATTTAGTGGTTATCATGCGTTAAAACCTATAATAATGATATATTCAAATATGAAATTCTCATTTAATTACGATTTATTTGCACTGTTTTAGGATAATAAAAGTAATGTAAAAATCAAATCTATTATTTAGATGTCGTTTTTACCGCTGCCATCTCAAATTAGTAGATATTCAGAATGATATTAAGAATAAACCCAGCTATCTGAAAGTTTTGACTTGGAACTAAGCGTATGCAGCGGGCCTTAGACATAAATGTAATTTATTATCCGTCTTATAAATTCAATGTCAAAGGTACACATAAATATTATAAATATAAATGGACTGCAATTAAAGGTAATTAATCATATAATTTATATAATTCTTAAAAGTTTAATGTCAAGGTTTTTGTGTTAAATGGAAAAAAATGAATCAACTTAATATTCAGTTATCATGGCTACGAAAGTTTTAACAAAATAGTTACTAAAATAGTTACGTTAGTTTCTTCGAGAATGCATAAAATAAGACATTGCGTTTTACGTAAAACAGATTTCATTCGATTCAACGGAGGCTTGGCCTAGTCCTTTTCTCAACAGTCATTGATTAAATTCTATCAGCGGAAACTAAAACGAACCTACGCACTTCGAATGGTGAGCCACAAATCTAACAGCTTATATGAAAGTGTGCAAACTACTCGATTTTTAGTTGTGCAACTAAACAGTTGAATTGGCTACGAATCAATGGACAACTACACAACAGTTATGCGATAGTTTAGTCAAAGTTGTGCCGCCCGCTCTTAAAGACGTAAAATTTTTAATATAACTTGGAGTTTACGCGAGGCCTTCCCATTTAAGAGGCTGTGTAATTTCAGTGTTCGATCGTTAGTGAAATAAGACATTGTGATCCATCACCTTCGCTTGTATATTTGAATTAGCACTCACTAATTAGTGACTAGACAGTCAAGTATTACGTAACTCTGTTTGCGTTAATTTTCACATCACAATATTATATCTTACGGAGATGATGTCATTTGATAACAAAATCCGACTATGATAAAAACCTTTACTAAATTCTTCAAATCCAAGGCATTTTAAGTAATCATCGATTTTTGAAGTCAACATTGAAAGAAAGGCAATTTACCTTTGAGCAAATATTGTTATCGAATCGATTTACTCTAAAGCTAGTCTATAAATTTTAGACTACGCATTTCTATTGTACCGAATCATTTAACTTTATTCACAAAGCTGAAGGTAATGCGTCACGAACAGTTTTGTAAAAAGACGTGACGTCCTTTCCCCAACCAACATTATTTAAAATTTAAATGTAAACATTGTTGTCTGTCTACTTGTATCGGGTTAAAGGTTTCTTATAAAAAGAAAAAAAAACCTAGATCATATCACTTCCATCAAAGAAACAAAATCATATTTAGATAACACTTTCGCCCGCGACTCCGTCCGCCTGGAATGAAAAAAAAACAAAAGTGAGTAGTCTATGTGTTCTTCTCTACCTGACTATCCTCTACACATAAGCCAAATTATATTGAAATCCGTTCAGCCTTTTGGGCTACAAACACTAACAAACATCCATCCATCCATCTAAGCTTTCGCGTTTATAATATTAGTAAGATTTATAATTTACTCAGTAGAAACTTTAGAACAACGTCGAAACATTGTCCCATGGTTAACTCTTTATTACAATTCGTAGCATCAGTATAAAATTGTTAAATGACTCTTTCTCTCGAACGTTTGATGCTTATAACCGTTGGTTTCCACTGTCGTACCTGATTAAAAACGGTTAGTTAGATTTTTAGTAACAATAAATTTTGTCCAGACGCCAGGAGTGGAAGCCAACTGTATAACATAAATGTTTCTGCATATTTTACAGACAAAATCAAGGCGAAATCAATACCGTTGTGTTGGTTGTTAGTTTTAAAGATATACATGTAGGAAAACTTCCGAATCTAAATTTAACAAGCGGCAAAAATGATTTCCATGCTTGAGATTAAAAATAAACGAATACAAATAAATGTTTTAGAACGTGAATACTAGTTATGTTTCCCTATGATTTTATCATAAACTAGCTTTCGCCCGCGACTTCTTTTTCTTTTAATACCACGCGGACAGCGCGTGGTATTAAAAGAAAAACAAAACCAAGTAGCCTATGTGTTCTTCCAGACTATCCTCTATATGTATGCCAAATTTCATTGAGATCCTTTCAGCATTTCAGACTATAAACTCTAACAAACATCCATCCATCCATCTAAACTTTCACATTTATAATATTAGTATGAAGTATGATGTCGAAATATCCCACAAAACGTACAATTTGCAAGTATATATAGTTTTGTAATTTTTGACCTAAACAACTTGACATATTAATATAAACACGTTGAACGATACCAGCTCTAAAACACCTGGTACGTACTTATCTCGCTTACAGTGGTAATAAGAAATGTCTAAAGGATATACTAGATATGCTATACTAGATATGCTATACCTGGTACCGTAAGTACTGAAAGTATAGGACATTTCTAGCTCTTAATAAGTGAGGTTATGTTATTATATTGTGTATTACTTCTGAATACAAATTGTAAGTCGTTAACCAAAGAAACAGTCGACTGTCGCCATTAATAAGTATCAAAGGCGTAACCCTCGTACGCTACAGCCAAAGGCGAGGACAGATAATAAAGTTCGAACATAATTATACCAAATGTGTACATTCGAAGGCATACTGGATATACTAACACAGGTCGGCCTCGTGCGGGCCATAGTATGGAACATATCCAACTATTGATTAATAACGTTTCCAGCACACCTGTATTCAATCTCTGAGTCACGATTCGTTAAATTGATATTGATTTATAGCTTTAACAATGCTTTAATTAATACATAAGCTTAGATTACAGTTAAACTTTTAAATGATCATGGCCACGTGTGATTAGCGACTGACGTGAGAGCAAGTGTTGGAATGAAACTAGTATGGAGACGTTTTGACACAGATAGGTATTAGATTAGTAAATTCGCACAAAATTGCTCATTACGTGTAAAGTTTTAAATACGCCCCTGTAATGTTCATCCACCAGAGAAACTCCTCAACAATTCTAATGTCACTCTTAATTGATATTACCAGGAAATATTAATAAAATTTCGGATATTTAAAAAATGTCATGAACAAAAAAGAATTTAAAAAACAAAATGTTATAAAAAGCAAATCATAATAGCTCATTCACTGCAACAATAATATTTAAGTATAAAGTAAAAAGCAAACAACTGTAAGAGACTATAAAAAAGTAATAAAAGTTATAGGTCTTTAAGAAAATCTAGTTACAAAGATTAACCAACAAGAGGTTTTATTGACGCAAGCAAAAAATTCTAGTAAAACTGTTCCAGAAATGTCGTGACATCTAAACAATAAGAATACATTAGCGAAAAGAGACACATTAAGTTTATTGTAAGTTTAATATGTTAACTTAGTTATAATAAACTTCGAGAAAGAACACATGAAACCTCACATAATTTCAGTCTGGGGAAAAAAAAAGATTACCGTAATATTGGTTCGGGACAGTGTTAGTGAGAGGAGACATCGGCAAACCTACGTCGGGCTACTTACTTATGACTCTTCGGTATCTTGGCCAATTTCATATCGTGCTCTTGACTTAACGACGACAATGGTTCCGCTGATATAGCCGTGCGTTTCAATCTTTGTTCACCAATCGGTAATATTCTTGTATTTTCTAAACCAGGCGATTTCATCACGAAGCATTCTTCTTCATTATCCTTACCATTCTTATGGCTATCTATAATCTGTCTGGTTAAAGGTTTAACGACCTGTCTGTATTTATCTATTTCATTTTTAAGATAACGTATAGTCGCATCTCTATCGTCGATTTCATTTTCTAATACAGCTATAATTTTGTCTCGACGTTTTAATTCTTCAGTTTTTTCCATCACTAGTCTTTTCATGTCCATGTATTTCTTTTCTAATTTAAAGTAATGATCTATTTTACACTGAGTTGTATGTGTGTGCGCCATTTTAGTTTGTTTTAATTAGATCACTTTAATCACTAGTGTTGTAACATTGCACTCCACGTCGTTCACTGAGGCGTACGAAGTCAAACTGTTATTAGTAATTTTCGCTATCAACTGTGTATCGATATAAGAGATAAAACGATGTTAACGCCTACTTGACAAGCGATTTCGTCATGTAAGGCAATGAATTATAATATTTAGTTTAATATTGAAATTAAATGACACAGCCATTTGTGACGTGTAAAGTGTCCATTGTTTTAAAGTGTGACAAATGACGTTTCACCGGCGATCATTCATAAGCAAAACAAATCGAATAAAAAAAGGCTTAGGTGTGAAAGTATACTAATAAAATAATTTTGATTCGCAATTAATGTAATTAAAATATAGTATTACTATCTATACTTCTGTACTAATATAATAAAGAGTAAACACACATTACTTTGTGGCGTAGGATGTCAGCAATCATAGCATATTTTTGAATAAATCTCTATCTACACTTACAACCTTTGAGCTATATATTTTCACGCTATTAATTAAACTTATGGGGTAAATAAATTAAAAAAAATACATCATATGGGAAATAGACCATAAACTACAAGCTGCCAATATTAAGGAAGCAATGTTATTATGGTAACGATAATTTTGGTATTTACAATTCGGAATTTGACAAATGTGAACAATAAAATAAAGTTTTTATAATTTCATGCGGAAGCCCCGCGCGGGTTCAGCTAATCACATTATAAAACCAGTCTTCAGTTGTTATCTAAAGTATTAATAAACGATAATAGTTCTATTTATAAATTACCTGAACGGTATACATTTCATTACCAAAGTCGAAATAATACGTTTCAATAAAAACAATTCTTCATCTATTTCTTTAGCGGCTGTACGATTATGCCAGCTCGTTTCTTAAACACTAAGGGTGAGTTGCACCATATCGCCGGTTACCGTTAAAGTTAAATTTATTTGTAACGGTAATATTTGGAATAACCTTAAAATTTACTAA
>NW_013526027.1:589493-712986 GCF_000836215.1 Papilio polytes
CCTTAGTAAATTTTGAGGTTATTCCAAATATTACCGTTACAAATAATTTTAACTTTAACGCTAACCGGCGATATGGTGCAACTCACCCTAAGAGTAGCAGCAGTATAGGTTGTCAAACCTATTATGTATATAGACATGTCAATGTCTATTCAAAGACAATAAAAAGAATCCCCCTTTTCGTAATAAAGATTTAAAAAAAATTATATTTTTTTTAGATTTTTAAGGCACAAACAATGTTCTAGCTCAAACCATCCTAGTTAAGTTTAATAAAAATATCCGAGATATAGGAACACCTAGAGAAAAATTACATTGTTCTATTATTTATAGAAATAGATAGTATAATTAACAAACAATAGATATATCGGAAGTTACTTAAACTATTACAAGGACTAACCGTGCGTGGGATAAGCCGAAAATAATTTATCTAAGGTCGAACAATCAGTAACATATCATAGTGCATGATACCTTTCTAAGTGTTGAGATAAGGTCAATACGAAATACCAGTGTTAAGAATTCGGGCCAAAGTAATTAGCATTATGCACGATAAATAAACGTGCAGATAGTCACTCGTAAATTAATTCAGGTCAGAAAGTACAGTTTAATTAATATTTAAAAAGTTAGTTTTCACATAGACTTTTTTATCACGCTATTCCCGTGCGACTTCATCCGTATAAAATTATGAGAATTTTATTTTATTGTTTCCATTTGTCAAATTATCAATTACAAATGTCAAAATGACATGACATGATGACAGCCTTGCTTCATTAATGTTGGCAGCAACTTATAGTCTCTTTCCCACATTAGGGTTTTTATCCAAAATATTTACCCCCTAAGTTTAATGGCGTTAAAATTACATTTTAGGCATCTGACATCTGAGGCAACAAAGTCTGTGTTTACGCTTTATTATAATAGTATAGATTTACTTAATATTTTTGCTCGTAAATCATAAAAATAGCGTCTTCAAATATTTTGATGTTAACTAAACTAAAGGAATGATGATATCTTACTAATATTATATAAAAGGGAATGTTTAGATGGATGGATGTTTGTTAGAGTTTACAGTCAAAACGGCTGAACGGATCTTGTAGTGTGGCATAGATGTAGAACATAGGCTGGAAGAAGACGAAAGTTTATAACGTATAAAATGGCTTAAAAAACAATAAGAAATAAAAATGTAAGTAATGGTTATATAGGAAAATGTTTAATAATTAATTTGGCGAAACATTTTCTTGTCACGTACGTAATTAATCACGTAATCTAACATGAATTTTAGAAAAAATATTATGTCACGTCATTGAGGAATAACGACAAAGTCCGATAGAAAATGTCAATCATGTTTATCATTGACAGGGCATTATTTTTGTCAACGATTTCAAATTACACGCGAAACTATCGATGTTATTTATATCTAAAGATAAGATTATTGACTCCAATCAGTATTTGTTAAACAGACGAATCCCATATTCAAATCAATATTTGTTCAAAATTCGTAGTTTTATAAAATGACAACCCTAACAAACTTGACTATTGCCGTCCCTTTACAGGTTATCCGTGATTCCTGATCTAAAAACTATCTGAACTATCAAATATATTTAATAGCTTAAAAGATTAATCATTCATACAAAAGATCCCAAAAAAGTTTGTCAGACACTCATTTACTCATTTACAGTTTACAGAGAACTTTAGGGGTGCCAAAAAAAATTTCACGTGAAAACTTTCAATCTCATTTTTCTTTTCAATTATTCTTTCTAAGAATTTACATAATTAATTGAAATTGTAAAACATAATGTATAGAATATAATATGTTTATTAAATTAAAAGAAATAATAAACGTTCAAAATTGTTCTTTAAAATGGCTAAATTTAATGTGTGATGGTAACCTTTGCAAAAATTATGAGATACCAGCTTTCGCCCGCGACTCCGTTCGCGTGGGATTGAAAAAACAAAACTGAGTAGCCTATGTGTTTTTTCAGACTATCCTCTATATCTATGCCAATTTTCATCAAAATCCGTTCAGCCGTTTAGGCTACAGACTCTAACATCCTTCCATCCACCGAAACCTTCACATTTATAATATTCTAACCTAAAACATTATTGTTTACTTAGAAAAACAAACTAATGTGAATTATTTTATGTTTAAGGGGACTTTACATTGTTTATAAACCTATTTATTATATCTACCCATTAATAATACATTAATATGCAAGTTATATCTGTTGACATAATCATAGTGCATTGATTTCCTTCATTACAACATAACAAGCGAGGAGTTACATTGTTCGGAGTATTTTAAAAAGTTTATAAAATGTGGCTTCATTTTATATGACGAATAGAGTTACTTCTCTTATGATGTCACAAATATGTAACTCTTCATCGGAAATATATATAATGATGAAGGGTTTTATTCAGTAGTAGCTTTTAGACACGAATTCTTGCGCGTGAAATTAATACAAAGTTTAGTAAAATAATATCCTATGTTACTCGATGAAAAGGTAGCTTTCTAATAGGAAAAGAATTTTCGTAGTCCATCCAGTATTGATGTTATTCGTTACACACAAAAATACACATCTTTTCTCTTCAACAATAGTATAGACTAGCTGTTTCCATGCGACTTCATTCGCATGAAATTATGAAAATTGTTTTATTGATTACATTTGTCAAATTCAATTGCAAATGTCAAAATGACAGACTGACATGATGACAAAGCATGGCAATTTTGCTTCCTTGATGTTGGCAACAACTTATGGTCACTTTCCCACATTAGGGATTTTATCAAAAATATTTACCCCCTAAGTTTAATGGCGTCAAAATATACAGCCTAAAGCGTGAAGTGTATGGCTTTTTATTAAAAAAAGAATTAATCAAAAATATGCTGTAATTGCTGACATCTTAGGCAACAAAGAAGTGTGTGTTTACGCTTTATTATAATAGTATAGATATCTAAAAATATACTTGATCAATGCTTATCATTGTTTTCAGCTCCCATAATTAAAGTCTTGTATTACAGTTAGCTTAATTAACCAATAAATGCAGTGTTTTTCCACATTCCCAGTAAATGATTGCCGTAAATCGAAGTTTTTATTGTAACTGATGCACCATTAGATCGTTACAACCGTCATTATAAAGCAACAATAAACGAAAATGTAGCTGGAACAATTAATCTTGATCCTTAGTGTGTTAAGCGAAATAAATAGATTTTTAGTTCAGTATATAAGCTAGCAAGTAGGCACCAGAATTGGTCATTTGCAAATGCGTTGCCTATATTTAATCAACAGAGGAAAGGAAGTATAGAAAGTAGATATTTTTTCCTACTTAGCCGTCCCTTCTCCTAACAAATCTATTTCCCATTCACTGATTTAATTGTAAGAAGAGTAAGGGAAGGGTGCGAAGACCAAAATTCGACCTCTGGTATCCTTATAAGACGAAATGCGGGATTACAAACATTTCTGTCTTAAGTTGGGCAAGTCGTCGCTATCGTGTTTTACTGTTAATATAAATTTTCCTAAATGGTAAAATAGCGCCATCTATTGTAAATATATTAACATACGATTAAACGTGATATTGGTTTAATAAATTACCGTGTCTAGCGAGCGTGTTACGCAGTTAGCAGTAATCCATTGAAGCGCGTTTAATTTTATCTGAAAGCTATATAATCTTCTTATCCGCTGACGTCACGGAGTGTCGTTAAGCCTTTTTTAACTCGAGCTGACACATTCACTTTATTTATGGAGCTCTTCGTTATCGGTGCCACAACAAACATTAGGGGAAAACGCTTTGGAAGAAAGTCAACTAAGTTTTGTACAAAATCGATTATTAATTTATAAAAAATAGGATAATAGACAAGGTAGAGTACATTTATGCGATCTAGAAATCGAAATACAGAAGATGCCCTTTTTTAATATTTACTTTTTATAACATCACTAATGATTTATGATTTATTAATAGCTCGGTATGATTTCGATCATAGCGAAGTTAAGGAAGTCTTCCAAGCAAAACAAGGAACTATCGCTTTTGAAGTTTCCTGATATATGATTTGTATAGACGAAGAAAACCACATTTGGTTTTCTTATAAATAATGAAAATTTAGCCATCGAAATCTTTCTGTCTTTATTAATTGGAAATTTATAAAATTACTTTCGAATAATTAAAACAAAATAAAAGTTGATTTTGGTTTAAATTTAGAAAAAAATTGTATTATCGTATCTTTATTGTCTAAAATACAATGTGTTCTTAATTTAAAATATGCATTTATCACAACGATCTGTTGTATATTGCTGTGCAATGAGGACAACGGGAATTGGGCTCAATTGAAATAAATGTCATGTCCAATTACGTCAGCGTTGTTCTTCGCAAGTCCTCAAAACGTATTTGAACACATAAAAATATACTTAGCATAGTTTTCCACAAGGGTAGAAAGGTAGTACAAGACATTTTTAAAATGTACATTACAAGAAACAATAAATAGGTACTCTGCTGCTAGTGACGTCAGTTCATCTACATACGTCCTTACTGAGGGATTAGAACATATCCTAAAACAAAGGATATGCAGTGTGTGCCTCAGTGTACTTACTCAGAATTCTGTCCTCGTGTGAAACAAGCATTAGAGTCAAGTTTTAATTAGCATTGTGAACTAGCACGTCGTGGCTATACCTTGACACACATCGGCAACAGAAAAATGTCTCGCATCTGTCTCGAAGGTTAAAAGAAAGGTGGATGTCACCGGATGGTAAATTGGCGGGTTTTTAGCATGTTTTATTTTCGTTCACATTGGTTTTTGTAAACGTATAAAACGACCTTAAACACGCAACATTAATTTTGCATAAGTAACATTTACTAAGATTCTCAACATGTCTAAAAAAATATTAATGTCATTTGATTCAAGGTTAATTTATATTGGAATTCCAAATTCAAATTTAGCTTTATTTTTTGCGATTACTCCAAGGCAATAAAAACTACGGTAAACTGGTTTATTTTAACTTAACTACATGGATTAGACGTAATTTTTACAGTACATTAAATTCAAAATATGCTTAAGGGTTTAAAATTTAAATAGACATCAACAAAAACATTACACAATTAAAAACGCGCATGAGAACTTAAAAAAAATAACAGCTACAAACAGATTTAATTTGGAAGTAGCTGTTTTCAGTTGCCTATAAATAGAATTATAAAACTGTCAGAACAATTACAGAATAACATATTTATATCTTTTTCCTATAGATACTGTAATAAGAAGCAAAAAAACAGTTACAACCTAATTAGCTTTTATATAACAAAATATTCTTTGCATTAAAAACGATAACAGAAATATCACAAGTGCTTACACAATACATTGTAACAAAGTGGATGCATTGTCTAGAAAAAGGATTCTGATTTCAAAATCACGGAACTATTACTTGGTCATCACATAAAGTGAATCTATATTTAGTATTGAACATTACATTCAATGCCATTGTATGCGCAATAAGAAATGATTCCACAGAGACAATACAAAATACTGCATTCAATTCTAATCGAGCGGAAATAATAAAAATTTAAGGATAACACGATATCTTTTACTTGTAAATATTTAGGCTTTATTTATGTAATCCTAGAGTTATAATAAAACGCATAAAAGGAAGTAACTAGCGAAATACTTTTATCTTTAGTGTCCGTTCAATTTCTAAAATACACGTATAAAAATATAGCCATCCCTTTCTTACCCTTGTAACTAATTGAGACAATTATACGTTTCTACGGACGATACTTTGGATGGCTACAAAGAAAGAGGATAACCGAATGAAGAATGGATAGATTGTGTAAGAAGGGAGTGAATTCAGATGACAGTTGATAGAGATGTATGGAATAGTACATACTGAGCTGACCCTCCGTAATTAAAAAAAATATTGCGCCATGGCAATTAGTAAATTCCCTTCATCTTCAAAAAATCTTTATAAATAACAAAACACTTTTACTGTCTACTCTATTTTTTAAGATGTATATTTGAGGTAACTTTGCTTTAAGATCAGAGATATAAAAAACTACTAAATTAAGAAAATATTAGAATTTTATACGTTTCATTTAATGTACATTCGTAAATAAAGTACGAAAGAAATGTAAAACGCAATAAATTTCTCCAAAATGGTATGATGTTTGGACATAATTCTGGCATTAATGCATTCAGTTATTTTTGATATGAACGCATTGGCTGCAGTTGAAGTCTCAAGGTAACCTATAGTTTAAAATAACTCAGAGCTTTTCGGCTAATTTCAGAATATCGTTAAATGTACATAAAATGCTGATCAAGGAATATACGACTTTTCCCGCCTGTTTATAACCTAGCTGGAAGTTTTATAAACTAACAGTAAGCTGTGAATTACAATTTGCAAGATAAACTGATGAAGTAAATGGTAGAATTTTCGTGTTAAGATTTTTTTTTATGATTATTTGTTTGACTGTATTTTCACAATTATTCATACAAAGTATATATAGAATCTCTTCAGAAAATCTTCTCACGTAATTTATATTTGTTGCCAAACAATACAGAGCAACGAACGAAGTTTTAAATAAAGCGTTGACGACTTTTTAATTTTGGACATTTGTATGACTTTCATCTCCATACGCATGACAAAAGGTAAAATAAACAGTTTGAAGACAATTTATTAACGTATAACCAATGTTTTATGATGGAACAAAGATCTCATTTCTTTTACTAAAATGCTAGCCGTTGCTTGCGACTTCGTTCACGTAATTAGAGCCTATGTTACTCAGCAAATAACATAGCTTTCTAATGGTGAAAGAATTTTTAAAGTCGCCTCGGTAGTTTTTGAGTTATTTCAATAAACACAAAAATACAAAAATGCAAAGCATTCCTCTTAATGTTTTATAGATGCAATTGACTACATTTGTATCAAAAAAATACAAAATGCACTAATACAATTTGTCAATTCCAAACTTATTGGAATGACAATTGAAAATAAACCTTGTCCCATTGTCATAAAGTTGATATTCAAATAAAGTACACAAGTAAATTAAAACGGCGGAAACTTAGTACATAGTTCCTGCAAAATCGTGTTTCGCATATATTTGTTAAAACTATACGGATCCTACTGATTGGCATGTTTTTATTGTTTGTTCTAGGCATTAGCAAGGCGCGAACGTTTGAAGACAGTTTTATGATGTCATTGTGTACATTCAATCTTATTAGATTTTTTATATGTAGTAGTAAAGTAAATTTTCTAGTTATTATAAACAGAGATAAAGTAACTTTTCCATACTGTAACTGTTTTTAATAAAACTGTTTTCTTTTTACGTGAAATAATAAAGTGTTTAAATTGCAAATAGTTATCAAAATGCAGTAGTTTTTTTTATGTTATTGTAAATTTACATAACATATTCAGTATATTTTCAAGAAAGATACTATATCAAGGTCTCTTATCGGTTTTGCCTTTACAGTGTTAAGAGGTATGTACATAAATTTCAATACAATGAGTTATAGCAAGACAGTTTTCGTATTGCCCTTGACCCTTTAAGGAAAATAAATATGAAACCTATCTTTATCTCTTTCACTTTTACTGCTAAAGAACGGGATACAAAGTTTTCTTCAGTAGTAAACTAACCTACGTAAAGATTTTTAGGATTGCATATGTAAGTTGCTTTTTTTTACTTATTACGTTCATTGAATTGCTTGTTACTAGTTACTAATCTTTTTCCTTTAATTATAAGCATATGAGATTTTTTTTTATTGTTAAAGTTTTTTACAATAGATTTAAAACAAGATTATATTACAGTTTGTTTTGCTTTATGATCGTCGGTAAATCGTATTTTGTAAATGTGTTTTAACACAGTACCAATATTCTTAAATTTAATGACATAAAAGGCGTAATATAATTTTCAAAATATTAAACCAAGTACAATTTCACCACTTTAAGCACTATAGAAACGGTTTTGGCTTATCCAAACACTGACGCGTATTTTATATGTAAAATTATCACTTCAGTCCGTACGTTACACCGGTGTGGGAGCCGCGATTCAACTAGCAAAGTAAAGCTGTCGAGACGCGGCCGTCGCGAATCAGTCATCGCAAACGCTATAGACTCTTAGCTAGTTTCACACGAGGGTAGAAGTGACCTAGAGCAGTAGAAGTTCAGTACAGCTATTGTCTAAAGGCAAACATAAACGAATAGGGTATGTTAAAAATGTTGCTGTCATCTGGGTTTAACTGTTAATTTATTTATCCCTTTGAATGTTTAGAATCCCAGTTAATAGCCTTATGTATTTATATATCAGTACTAGTACCTAACTAATACAATATTTAAATTATAAAGTGGCTGTTATAATTTAAAAACTGTACTATGCTCCTCCCTTGGTTAACTATTCAACCTTCGTGTGAAACTAGCATTATTGTCATTCTAAAATTACTCGTATGTGCTTGTTGATGAATTCATTACGCTTATTGACGGACTAAACAGACGCAAACCAAGTATGAAGCTTTCGTTCAATAGAAGGAATTAAAATTGATCAATGCAATTGTGTTGATAAACAATTATATATGCCAAATAAGTGATATGAAAATGCTAGAGGTTAGGCTTTGTATGAATAGTTTCGAACCACATTGGATCAGTAGACAAAGGGAAATGTAAGTTCCGAGAACGGATCTAAAAGTTTCTTAGTAGAATTTTACTTTGTCGTATCAAGTATGCAATATTAGTATGTTTTTTAAACTTTCGATTGTCAATTGATTTGAATAACACTGTGATAGTAGGTAATGGAATTACCGACAGAACTTAATTGATTCTAATTGCGATTCATAAATAAGACTACTGGCGCCATCTATTTATTGTAATTAAATACTTATGTTAAATTACCATAGTCGTTAAATTAATAAAAACTGATTTTGATTGTCTACTAATATTCTATTTTTATGGTCGTTTAAGATATCAAATAATTTATGCCTTTATAACTTTTTATCGATTAAATCTAAATGATAAGTTATTAAATTGATTCAAATTCTGTAGATGTTCGGTGTTATTTCTGTGGCACTACGCAATAACCTTGAAATAAACCTGCCAAAAGTCTTAAAACTGGAACTCAAACACGTTCGTTACTGGAAATCGCAAATAATATTATTCTCTATACATTACAGAAGAGTCAAACATTTTGAAAATTAATATTAGAACGTGTCTATTAAATATAAATAGTATCTTGTTTTTTTAACTTGTTTTTTATTTTCCATATTTTGGTTATAAAAATAAATTTGTTAATTAGCTTTGTGTTTTGATTATCAACGTTGTAAATGCATCGAGCACTCAATTATATTATATATCAAAACTTTCATTAAAATATATTAAAACAGCGCCATCTATACAAATGTAGTGAAACCAGTTCATTATGAACCATCAGTTTTTTCTACTCGACAACAGGTGGCGCTCGAAAACGTACTTAGTCTTTTATTTCTCTTTTTGATTAAAATTTTAAGTCATAAAACTATGTAAAATTTTTGTAATTAATAGAGCTCAATAATAAGATGAACTGAAAAAAAAATCAAAACAATAGTTATTAATGTTTTTCTTGTAAAAATTTGTATTCGATTATTTTTTTTAATGGAATGAAAAAAGTTAAAGGTGAAAAATTTCACAATTTACTTAAAATACTGAATATTGAACGTAAAAAAAAGAATACTGAGCATTAAAATACTATAAATAACAATTGTAGAGTTGGTACATTCTTGACGTCATTTGGGATGATGCTTGGGTCAAATTGATTGGCTCGTGATTGTTGATGAATTGTTAAGTGTTGCTTGTTGGTGTACTAAAAATAGAGCGGCGTACCGCAGTGGCCATTACAACATCGTGTGGATATTGACTGAATTATTCACGATTGAATTTTAAAAGGAACATATTGTCGTTTGTTAAAAATATTTCAATCATAATGCATGTCTCTAACCTTTTAGAAAAACCTTATATCTTACTTCTTATTTTTTTTCATATTAATATTATATACTAGCTGTCGCCCGCGACTCCGTCCGCTTGTATGAAAAAAAACAAAAGTAAGTAGCCTATCTGTTCTTCCAGACTATCCTCTATATCTCCATGTTTCATCGAGATCCATTCAGCCGTTTAGGCTGCAAACTATAATGAACATCCATACATCATCCATGGATATATGAATTAGTAGCCTATACTACTGTAGAGTATAATTTAGAAAACACACAGGTGCTCTTATTTGTTTTTTTTTTTATTTTTTTTATTTGTCGCCAGCGAAAGATAATATAATATGTATTACTTTACTCAGAAAGAATCCGCTTTTAATAAAGTATTTACGGAATATCTTGCGGATTATTCGGTTTTGAACTGATAGATTTTTCCTAAAAATGTTTACAAAGTCTTGAGAAACGTATTGTTTACGTTATCTATACCTGTTATACATTTGGCATTATTCCCAAATATTTTGTATATCTACGGTTCATTGCTCCTATTTGAGGAAATGTAACATCACCAAAATTACCGAGAACTGCCTTTAAATTGATTAGAAATAACATAGCTTTTTAATGGTGCAAGAATTATTCAAATCGGTCCAGTAGCTTTTGAGCTATTTCAATACATACAAAAATACAAATATTTTCTAATTATAATAGTATAGATTAAAATTCCTTAAGTAATAAATAAGAGTAATCTTAGATATACTTTATGGTAATTTATCTTTGGAATTCTATAGTAAGATTGCAAAGTTGCAGTGTGTACAATTTTACGGTGACATGTACTATGCGTTCCGTTTTACCTTGATAAATGCAGTCAGTTCGTGTCCACCTCGCGACAAATCGAGATCGTCTGACACGATAGCTTATGATTTATTTGTATGTTATGATCTATGAACACGATATGGGTCTAGTAATGCTGGTCAGGCAAAATTAAGTCACTAAATGACCGCTACCAAATAACTAGTTTATGCGCCTGTAGATTTTTGTTGCCGTAGATGTTAGTTATCCTCCAAAATCGCCCTGCTTTTTATATGGGATAATTTAACCCCTGCAATTAAAGTCGTTAATGGAGCATTAATTATACTGATTAGTGTAGATTTATCATAGTTAATTTACACTAAGGGAGACGAATTATGATTGATGAGAATACTATGAGTGTGACTGTAAATAATAACTTGCACCTTATCCTTAAAAAAACACAAATTCCACATTATTGTTTTAAAATCTTTTCTGACTAACCTAGGTGAGTAACGAACGAGCTAGGGAGAGGGAAAATTTCGCCCAAAGACGCCGTCGAAGACCTTCGCAATGTTTCGTGAGCGTTGCTCCTAAAATTAGTTACGAGAGTATCCGGGGCTCGCCGAGATGACCGTAAAATTCGCAGGGTGTCACGGTCGCGTTCAAAATGAGATCCCGCGACCCCTCGTTAGTGCTGTGGGAGACCACCGTGGGGTTTTTAGTTGGTGCTAGTCACTCATCTTTTCCCCTATGAAGATGAGCATGTGTAAGGCATTTCACCACGCATAAAAAAAGGTAAATAACGAACGCTTATACGAGAAGCAACGCGTACCACAGTGTATCGCGTCGTCTTATTGCGTTGCTTAGAACAACGGGTAGGGAGACTTATTCTAGTTCAGTTTAGTGAAGAAGCCGTGAGGTCATATCGATGTCTTTAAGATTATCTTATCAATACTCTGTTATCGTCTCAGGTGAACATGTATCTTCTAGAGATATAGTGAAGAAGGACATCGTGAGTGTTTACAAACATATAGTCATATAAATAAGATATAAAAGAACTTACTTAAGTAAAACTGTCCACGAAAATGTATTCGCAAATAAGGATCAATCATTTGTCATTTTACTGACAAAACACAACTAGTCAATTTATAAATTGACAATATTCTCAATCAATCGGTAACATGTGTAATTATGTAAACAATTTGCCTTATTACATAAACAATTACGTCAAATTCGCTTTCAGACTATTTAGCAAAACATACTAGACAGTTAAACCCTGTTCTGGACCAGCAAACTCGACAGCCAAACAGGGTTTTAGGCTAATTGGCAAAACTTAATAGACAGCGAAAACTCTACGCGAAAATAAACAACTAAGGGCCGGTTTCCCATCAACGTTTAACCATTCGTTAGTGTTTTTGATTCGATAAATTCATTAAATGCGTTTTCCGAACTATCTGTCTTGGGTTTTACTCCCTTGAAACTTAGGTCGACCTAACTAACACTAAAGAATCGGTTGATAATGACAAAATAAATGGGAACTTCAGAAACCCAGCATAAGTCATCCGGTTACACGTCCGCGATAATTGTAGGTGTACGATTTATAGTAGCTTTTACTACGGTAACTACAGATTAGCTCACATAGATGTCTAGAAAAGTAATTAAAGGCAACTCTGTTCAACCAGTTAGTATTAAAGTCGATAACTTAAATGTAAACGTACATTTCAAACAACTTGTTACCGACGTTATGTCTGATTTGCATTTAAGTTCAGACCCGATTATAAATAAGATAATCTTACACAAGTTTATATGCAGAAAACGACGACACTGGACGTTTAAATTATATGAATAATAATTATAAATACAAATTATTATTAATATCGAAAAGCAACAGAATTAATCAATGAAAAACCTCGTAATTTCTCTTAATCTCAATTTCCATTATTTTTTTCTGTATTCATTCGCGCGGACGCTTTTTTAACGTTTGGCGTTGGCGCTTTATTAACGCTCCTGCTCTTACGAACATTTTAAAATCACTCTTATTCCACAACTAGCAGCATTGTGCGATAAAAAACCCTCGATTTTTAAATGCGCTTCCTCAAGAATAGATATGTTCATTGAATTACATTTGTTATATATCAGCGGTTTTTAACGCGCGTTAAAAAAGCGCCCGTGTAAATGACGTCTTCCACTTTTTCCTTTGAAACAATTTCGACGTATATTGTTCTTTAGTTAACGCGAAATGTACAGCTCAATAATTATTATAATTTACTGGCACCTTCTATAAAAACTAAGAAGAAAAACTTGACATTAATAATTGAAACTGTAGATGCAACTTGATGTTAAAGAAATCTTGTTCTTGACCTTTTTTCGACTGAATGAAATCCAATAATTAAGTCCACCGATTAAATACTCAAGAGACATAACGAGAGTATCGAATTGTACAAAGTTTTGATTAATCGATAACAACAATAATTAATGTTGACTTTTAATTAAATACTTCATGTAAAAAATTACAAAGTTTACATTGCATTATTTTTAAGTGTAGGACTTCACTTGTGATAATGGAAACTTTCTGGCAACATTCTGCCTAACATTGAGTCGATAAATTTTAATTATCCCTAAGTATACGACCAACCAACATTTTTAAGTGGAATATTTATTCGTAAATCTTAATAATTGGATCAGATTTTGTGCATAAGTCTATTAAAGACAAACTATACTTGGTATTTTGTGCCAATTTGATTTTTGCCATTTTGGCGCGGACTGCTGCGGTTGAGGTAAGTGGTGATGATTAGAATTAATAATAGTGATAAATTAAACTGTAAGTGGCGTGGAGAAAACCAAAAGCTTGTTTTTGTATATTGATGTTACAATAAAAGCTGCTTCTACGAGCCCTTTTACTGGCGTTTTTATATCGGAGTTTGTCAACGTAATTATGCGTAATGTATTATTTCGTCGTAATTGTATCGTATTGTTTACGGTGGTGATAATAGATGGGTTCAAATTAATTTAAATTAAATTGTGTTTTGATAAAAACGTGTACGCGATTATTTTTTCGTTCAAGGTCGAAATTTGCATTGGGAACGAACGGAGGTGAAACTTATCAGTTCTATGAAGTAATAAATGTTTGTAAGTGGAAAGAGAAATTTTACTTTTGTTGACATTGTACATTTGAGGCCGTGTTATCTATTTTTATGGAAGTATACGTCCTCTTACTAATATTTATATTTTTAGATTTAATTACATGCGCCAAAACGTTTTCTTGTGGGTATGACTTGGTTAGATATCTAGGCAATAAAACTTGATATAATAAATGTTTTATTACTATTACTTAGGTCACGGGCATATTTAACGGAAAAAATAGTATTTTCGGAAGGTCATAGATCTCATTTAGATCTGATGTAGACAAAAGAACATGAGGCCACTCAAGCTTTAAAGCTTTGTCTCTATATGATTTTTTTCTGTACTAGCTGTTGCTCGCGACTTCTTCGTTCGCGTGAAATAAAAAGAAGTAAAAACATAGTTAGTTACCACAGCTTTTTAATAGTGCAAGAATTTGAAATTGGTCAAGTAATTTTTGAGTTAATTAAACACATAAAAAAATCTAAAAATATAAATCTTTTCTCTTTATAATATTGGCATAGATGTAACAATAACTTAATTAAATATAGTATTTTATAATAATTATTGCTGGACAAATTGAAAATAATATTAATCGAGTCTCATATGGCTATCTTACTAAATGCGAAAGTTTAGATAGATGGATGGATGTTTGTTAGAGTTTGTAGCCTAAACGGCTGAACAAATTTCAATGAAATTTGGTTTAGATGTAGAGGATAGTCTGGAAGCACACATAGGCTACTCATTTTTGTTTTTAGTAATCGCACGCGGACGGAGTCGTGGGCGAAAGCTAGTTCGACTATAAATAAAATCTATTATACCATATTTGTTTATATCACTTTACAAGTTAACTGTTTTTATATAGTTGTGGAATGGAATTAGAACAAGATAAATTAAAATATCTATACGGCATTATAACGTCTCAAATTCCATTTTCTCTTTCACGAACAAATCACGAGACGACACGCATTCTCGATTCGATAATAAAACAAACGAATCACTGTTCGCTCCAGTTGTAAACAGATTAATAAATAATTATTTATTAATATAATTAATAACGGTACTGAACAGAACACTGTTTAAAGGCCTTTATCCGTTTTGTGACATAAATAACTTATTAGTTAAGATAAATTGTAACATTAATAAGTGGTAAATAGTTTTAAACGATTAATGTAATTGTAACTATCGATATTAATGTACACACACCACTAGAGAACTCGTCAGGAATGCGCGCGAATCATCAATCCCTCTAATGACAATGACAGCTGTCAGCTAGGGACGTGACGTTTATGCCGATAATCTAGTGTTGCGTCAATTCTACAGCACGGTACCAATTTTCTTCTTAACAATAGTTACATTGCAAAAGGAATACCGTAGATGTAACTCTTTACGTCGGATAGGTTGTGGTAAACACATGCACGTATGTATGTAGAGGTTCCTGCCATAACTGCCACTGGTAGAAACTACAGATTTGTTTATAAACTCTTTAGTCTTTTTCACTTGAAAGTTCTAAACAAGAAAAGTAAGTACTTAGATGTCATTTCTAACTAAAGATGAATGTAAAAAATGTAAATCTTTATAATAAAGCTAAGAAATTTGATCTAAATGTCAGCTACGGGAAGTTAGAAATGGGATTAATAAACTATCAAGGATAATGATATATTTTTCATCAATAAGTGGATTATTACTGATCAAAAAAATTACTAAAAAGCCATTGTGAAGTTACGTAATGTACATTATATAGTGTACATTTTAAAGTACAGTATGAAATTTAAATAAATAAATGACGTGAGATAATTACGTATTCACAATCGAATAAAGCAATTATTTGGTATTATACATTTAAATTATAATTGTATGTTTCCAGAAATAACGGTTAAAAATGTTATTTCACCGACTAAATTATCATGCGAACTTTCCAGACTACGATAATGCAAGGCACCTGTCAAATTTGACAGAAGTACAACTTGGAACAGTCAATTAAAATTGTACACTTGTATTTATTTCGCAGGCGCGTTTTACTTTTGTACTTAGTTTCATTATAATTTAATAAATTATAAATAAGCCAATTTACATGTATATGTTGTTCAATATAAAACAATAAATTATATGTACCTTTTTAAATGCTTGTATAATTAAGCTTATTGACAATAGTTCATTATTAATTATCCTTTTACTTCCAAAATTAAAAAAAAATCTAATGACAAAATTTTTACCCAAAGAACTTTTTTTAAGTTGTAGAATTCGATTCTTCATTTTTTTTATACTAGCAGTGTTCATTGAAATCGTATAATTTTTGGACAATTATAGAGTTAAGAACACGAGCATTTTGGTTTTAGTCTATTTTTGTACGATTTTTTTTAACTTGGACCTGGATACCTTTTTAAAATGTTATTTGCAGTGTGTATTTTGATAGACCGAAATCATAGACAGTCAATTATCTTACTAATATTATAAATGCGAAAGTTTAGATGGATGGATGGATGAATGTTTGTTATCGTTTGTAGCCTAAACGGCTGAACGGATCTCCATGAAATTTGGCACAGCTTTAGAGCATAGTCTGGAAGAACACATAGGCTACTTTTTATCCCGGGATAAGTTACGGTTCCCGTGGAATTCATATAAACACAATATTCATATAAAGATTACTACTTGACAAACGATTAAATTAAACGAAAATGTAAATAAACCTAATAGAATATTGTAATTAGTGTCTCACATATTAAATTAAATCAGTGTTTTTGCAACTCATGCTTACCTTACACGAGGTTTTTAACAATTCAAATTTTATTCACCTAAAAAGTATTAACATAAAAAGTCAAGTTATTTTTGTACTACATAGTAGTTGATATCAGGTTTTTTAAAGTAAATTAGAAGTATCTCTTGGAATAAGTTATTTTATAGTCAAAGAACAAGCCTGTTGATTGAATATAGCCATAAATTAAGGTAATTTACTGATTATAAGCAATTAAATTGCAATCGATCTCTTTTTATGAAATCCAACGCTCTTAATTATAAAGGCCTTATAAATATAACGTTATTTTAAATACCATATTAACATGATACCAAACTTATAATTATCTAAAAACTAGCTATTCCCATGCGGCTTCATCCACATGGAATTATAATAACTTTATTTTATTGTTTACATGTGTCAAATTTTCAATTGCAAATGTCAAAATGACATGACATGATGACAAAGCATGGCAACGTTGCTTCCTTGAAGTTGGCAGTAACTTATGGGTTCTTTCCCACATTAGGGTTTTTATTCAAAATATTTACCCTTAAGTTTAATGGCGTCAAAGCCTAAAGCATGAGGTAAGTGTAGGGCTTTTTTATTAAAAGAAAATATTCAAAAACTTGCTGTGATTACTGACATCTTAGGCAACAAAGGAGTGTGCGTTTACGCTTTATTATAATAGTATAGATATATCACAGTGAAATTCTAAAGAACAAAATTTATACTATACTAAACAACCATCAATGAAGTCAATCACTTACATTTCATAAATGTCGCTGCTTGAAATCTGATACGAGGTCGGCAGATAATAATGAAAACAATAACAGTAAAGTTAAAGAATAACGAACTACATAGTCATTGTGAAACATAATACTTTGGAATGGGATCCCAAGGTATTCACGTAGTCCTACGATAGCATAAATCTATATCTACACTATTATAAAGAGGAAAGATTTGTATTTTCGTATATATCGGAATGACTCAAAAACTACTGCGCCGATTAAAAAAAAATATTTCACCATTGAAAAGCTACGTTAGTGAATTACGTAGGCTGCAGTTTCGTTATTTTTTAATTCCACTCGAGCGAAGTCGCGAGCAACGGTTAGTCGTAGATGATTTTAAACTTAACATATACAGTATTCTTACTCATTTAAAATGCGAAAGTTTGTTACTAACTTCGCACTTAGGAGTAGTTTTTCAAACAAGTACTCGAGTTTATTTATACTTAATTACAATTTATAAACCGTTTGCATACTTAGAAGTAACTTAAAAGGGTTGACCTTTCTATAATCACGCGTGAAAATAAGTAATGTTACGTGCTTAAGGTAATAATAATTTAACCTACGATAAACTGGATATTCATATTATATTACCTAGTTCTATAACATATGTTTGTATATGTTTTATGTAAACAAGGCTAAGTAATCCTATACGAATAACTTAGTTCTCTATATTGTTTTCCGTAATAAATAGGTTTACAATCGATTCCAAACTAGCGCGTAGTAAAATTTTAAGTTTAAATTATTTTTTTTTTTGTTTTAGGATAAACGCAAAAACTAATATAATATTACATTCGAATTTACTTTACGTCCGAAACAAGCAGATACAGAATCATAAGTATTAAGACATTGCAATGTTTTGTATTTTGATTTATTGTAAACTAGCTTTCACTCACGACTACGTCCGTCTAGAATAAAAAAAAAAGTAAGTAGTCTATGTGTTTTTCCACACTATCCTCTATATCTATACCAAATTTCATCGACATCCGTTCATGAGTTTAGGCTACAAACTTTAACAAACATCCATCCATCCATCTAAACTTTTGCATTTATAATAACGAGTATTAGTATGAAAGTATGAAGTATGATGCCTAAGCTATTTTAACAAAGGCAGGTGTCCACTTGCTCGTTCGCTACCGTGTACTATAAAAAATCATTGTACAGTATCATTTAATGCTACTAGTGCGTTAGACCGACTCAAGAACGCGTCTTACAGCACGCCGGAAATGTCTACTTCGCGAAGAATACGCTCCGACGTACACCAACGTAACTAGCGTTTATAATAGTCCGTGGTATTCGGACGCTGGGACACTTTAAAATGATTTAACTGGTATAGTGCTATTCAAACTTTATAGCTGCTCGAAAAGACGCTGCGAAACTTATATTCAAGATCAAAAATTAGTTTTTTATCGGTTTAGTTGTAGATTGACAAATTAACTTATTTTTTATTACGAAATCAATCAACATAAAGTAAGGAATGTTTATTTTCGCATATTTTTAATCGTACCGTTTAATCTCGGGCCGAAGTTAAACTGTAATCAAGATTGTCATTGTTATAAATGTCAATTATTGTGTTTTAATCGTGATTTTAAACCACAACAAGTTTAAAAATGTCAACAGGGTACAGTATAATTTTAATTGCTATAAAAACATGTAAGCTTTGCGCAAGGAAATAAACGCGTTGTTCCCGTTTATTTGATGACATTAAAATATCGCGGGATTGACTATAATCATGTCGATACAATGTCGAATTTTCATAATTTATCCGACGTTCTTACGGTGATGGAAAACATCGTGATGCAACCTGCACCTGCGAAGAAATTCAAAGATATGTGTGAAGTCAACCCACCCGCAGTGGCCTTGTCACCCTAAATTAGGGTAGGCTCCGAGCCCCTCAGTGGGGACGAATAGTGAGCTGGTGATGATGATGTCGTTAACGTAATAGCATGACATTCTTCTTCTTAAATATAATTCAACCTTAAACTTAAACCTTAAATATAATTAGGCATGCGTACGATCACCATGCTTTTCTTCGTTTCTTTTTCAAACGTCTTACCTTTTAACTTTCGTGTTACAATAAATAAGTCTAATTCTTACTTTTGACAACATTTTGAGTAATCAGTTGGTCAAAACCGTAATAATTTTCTACACCGACCATATCAATACTCCAGTATTAACGAGTTTAAAAGCAAAAAGGGTATCGATCTGTACCAAAGATAAAAAATCAACAGCTGTTCGTTGAAGCTTGCAATTAATGATAAATGCTTGTGATCAAATGATCAGATAAATTAAGATATCTATCGCATTCTGTACTGCACCGGACACGCCTCGATCTTAAATACCATTATACCAAGTTTGGCGCTTCCCTTGAAGCAGGTTGTAATGTAGATCATACGCTCGTTACGTTTGACTGCCAAGGATATAAAATTGCGTATTAATATTGTAAATAGAACGGGATAATTTCAAGTAGTTGCTTTATTTTTGTGCTAGCTTTCGCCGCGACTTCGTCCGAATAGAATTATAAATACAAAAGTAATAAGCCTATGTGTTCTTCCAGACTATCCTCTACATATATGCCAAATTTCATCAAATTCAACAACTTCAAATGCTAATAATAGTCCATCTAATTTCTTAAAGAATAAAAAGACGTTCATTAATATTGATTTTGAACACATTTAACATTACAAAAAAATCTTTTAAGGCCATTAACATTATCGACCAATTAAAGATAACATAATTGGAACAGGGAGAATTTTTAATTCCAATTACAAATTTCTCTCCAACTCAATTAGCAAAAATTAAATTTCTTAATTAACTTGATTACATATTTTATTATTTTATTTGGAGCTTTTTGATTACGATAAATTTTTATAGCAGATACAGGCAGAGTTGATTTTGTTAACCGCAAATTTCGGAATAAAAGTTGGACAAATTGAAATTACGATTACTAAAAGTTGACTAGTTTCATCGCATCACTTTCAATTTTCTCATATATAAATAATATCTTCAAATTATAGTCCGCTGTGTACACTTGGATAGTGCAGTAGACTGTGGTAATATATAGTTACTGTATTCAATTCAAACCACAATTATCTTCAAATTAATGGTTAATCATTATTAATAGTAACAATGTGCTTTAAGTAATCATCATGATGAACCTTTATTTGTACACTGTTGGACATATGCCTACGTCAATGCTTGAATGAATAATTATCGAAAATTATTTCCACAGATATAGAACAGTATCATTTCAAGCATCCACTATAATTTAATGACTAGGTGCTTTTTCCACTTTCATTACGAAAATAACACTGTAAAGAAAACTTCTAACGTTCGTGGAAACGTTTAAAACTAGAAAGTTGTTTAACATCACTCTCATATCTTTAGCTTGCGAACGCAACGTTAACGAATAAACATTGTGAGAACAAAAAATACTGCAAGAGATCATAAAGTTCAAACCAACTTTTAGCTGATGTCTTACATTTTATACGATAAACATCTTTGCACTTGAAAATAGAATTTCAAGCTTCAATAAAATCTTTTGGAATTCCGTTTATTTCAGTTTACACCGATCTTGATGTTTAAAAATGTTGTACTGAGAATTGCTTGAACGTTTTTAATTATCGCTCATTTGTGGTATTGCACGTTTAAGGCAAAGACGTCATATGCGAAGACTTGCTAAGTTCAAATCGTGATTAAACTTATGGCCGTACTACTTAAACCCGTTATTAATGTTTTATCGATTAAATAACGCTTTACATCTAAGTTTTACCGCAATTTATCCAACGAACTATAATTGTCTATTATAAGAAACACTTTTTTGTTAGGTATTTCATAATTTAAGCTTTCATTTTTGTTAGTATAGTACAAAAAAACATGGTAAAGTACAGACAAATATAAAAACACAATATTAACTTTATTGCAAATGCAATACGCAGAACCCTATCAAATTTGTCGTTTAATTTATTTGATCGTACTATATAAAATTTGGTTACGTCCTTTGATAAGAGAATAAAAAATTCCAGAAATGTAACAATTCACTTGAAATTAATTGTTATTTTATGTGTCCGATAGAGAATGTGCAAATAACAATGTGAAGACAGCAATGGAGTTGATATATGTTGAGATGAGGTACAGTGCGGAAAGAAATGCCTTTGACAATTAACAAATTCAATCCTTACATCAAATCGCCATTCAACTTTGTAAACTAAACTCTTGCTAATCAAACAACTTCATATAAAATATACATGTAAACAAGACGTGAATAGCATAATAGGAATTACCCAAAAGAAATGTTTTTAAATGTTCTAGTAGTTTCGCCAGCGACTCCGTCCGCATGGAATTAAAATTTAACCAAAATATCCTACGTGTTCTTCCAGACTATCCTCTACATCTATGCCAAATTTCATCGACATTGTTCAGCCGTTTAGGCAACAAACTTTAACAAACATCCATCCATCAAATCTTTCGCATTTACAATATTAGTAAGAAGTAAAATTAGTAAGATTAACAATTTCAGCAACGCTACAAAATTCACGTACGCAAACTCGCGGGGCAAATCAATATCAAGAAAATATCTCATGTTATGATTTTTCCATGCGACTGTACATTGCGAACTAATTTGTGCGCAACTGATATGCGCTTCCGCTTTTAATGCTTAGATCAATTAATGTATGTAACCTTTTAATTAAGCTTCATTAATGTCAAGTACATTTAACTCTCATTATTTATTTCTTAGAAACGTACAACTGTATGTAGTTTACTTTATTGACAGTAGTGTAATGTTTGTAACGTAAAGTCTACATGGCACGACCAATACATAATAGATACACATTTATACATAAGGCATAAGTAAGCCATTTATGTTTAACTAACTGTTGCCCGCGACTTCTTCCACGCAATATTAAGAAAAAAAAAGAAGCCTATAATATGCTCGTCTATGTCAGCTATTCTTCAGTAAAAGACCGCTCGAAATTGGCGGAACAACGCGGCTTGCAGACAGACAGACATTTTTTTTAAAATGCGATTTTCGCTATCAGCAACGCAAATACATCATCTTCCAGAAATCTAGATTTTTTTGACATTACAAACAGACACTCCAATTTTATTATATGTATAGATGTTGAACGAATATCAATGAAAGGGTATGCTATCTCTCAGACTCAATAGCTTGCTTGTTATTAAAGTCCATTAAGTTCTCGTTACACAATTCTTAGAAACGAACAGTTTTACCATTCAATAAAAAGAACGTGATATATAAATTAAATACCGCAATTACACATTCGAATCGACATATACAGATATAAGGTTCCATTCGAAAACGATTTGTGTATACCGAGTTCTCGGAATAGAATTATTTTAACACCTTGAGCTAAAATTAATGGAATTTCTATAGTTTCATAAATAAAACTGAAAATCGTTAACAAAAGTAACCTTCGGTTTGCAATTGAAAACAAGGACGTTCGTCTAAAAGTTGTTTTGCTGTAGAGATGCAGTGATGGACTGGTTTTGTTTACTTATACTGCGGTCATTACTGGTTGTTGGTGGATTGCCTCATCGATTATTTATTGTGCGCCCGCTGTAATATCTTTGGACGTAAGTAGATAGTTGCTGTTGTTTATAACTGAGAAGAGACATTATGAAATCGCTATACAAATATAACTTTTTAAATTCCGATCGCGAGAGAGCTCTTTAGAAATAAATTTCATTGGAAAAAATCATTATTTGTCTTACCAGTAATGAATATTTGTAGAAATAATTATATATTTCTACAAATAGCAGTATCTTATAGTAAAAAGTATTAAAAAGTCATCATCATCATCAACTTGCCCTTATCCCTCATGGAGGGTCAGCACAGTCAGAAACATTAAAAAAGTCTTTGTAATTAATATATTTGGTATAACAATGTCATGTACTCGTATAATCCTTATATGATATAGGTATAGAAATAGTGAGAAACTATGAAATACTGATAATTTCAACTTAATGCGTAACGTGATAATAGATGGTCCTTCAAGCCAGATATTTTCCTTGAATATTGTGTAAGGAAGCTTTCACTTCATTGACATCCAGTTGGTTCATCAAAAACAATAAATTGAGGCGCCAGCACCCGTTTGTATTCAGTAATGAGTTAACAGGCTCCTAAAATTCGAATATGCGGGTAATTTGAAACTTTAAATTTCCACGTCACGTAACTATCGTAAACATATCCCACCCGGTCGTTAATTAAGAGACGAAACAGGCGGGGATTTCTCAAATCAACAGCCTTGGTTTAATCGAGGTATGTTCGCGATAAAATTACCATATCATTAAAAATTTTAATCTTTTACAATCTTGTTGCATGAAGTCAATTAAACCTCGGGATAAAAAAATCCGAACACACTTCATATGCGATTCAAACGATCTCAGGATCTCTTTTAAGGTAATTAAAAAAACAATTCATATAACTTCAATGGGATAAGGACGACGTACGTCTTATTGCAAATTCGTCCCCGAATTAACAAACTAGGAATCTGACGTTTTGTATTTGGAAATGCCTCATAAACATCAATAGGTTTTTAAAAATGAACTATATTTAACTTGTTAATATGTTGTAATGCTATTTCTAAATAATCTTATCAAGTCTACAGAAAAGCTCGCTTAAGAAATTTCAACCTGTAAGAGGTAAGTAATGGGCAATTCAGAAAACGAGATTTCTCAGATGGCCATCTTTGGAACTGACATCTGCACTCAGCATGTCGTGTTTCCACCTTATCGATTTTATTTACTTAATGCATACTTTCACGATCGCCAACATTCAATGCAATTATCCACAATGCTTTGTTGCTAAGTGACTAAAAATAAAACCTACAAAAATAACATTAGGTCATTACGGTCGAAATTGTTCAGTTGAGTTATTTTATGATAATAGTATATATGCGAGTGGATATAGTTAATTTTAATTGGAAACAACATTTTAGTTCTCTGCTTAATTATTATTTAATTTAGCCGAATATTTGCATTCCAAAAATTTAGCAGTCGACTAATGTTCTTTATGTTAAAACATCGACACGTATAAGTGGAGTGCTGGACCACCCAAAGTAAGACAACATCTGATTTATAAAGTGCAGACGATACTGAACGTCAATAATTCTCGACCAATCTCTTCTCAAATAAAATAGCAATATATATAATAAAAAAAGTTGTATTGTAAATTGATAAAACTGTATTCATTCACTTTTTTAAAAACGATTGTACAATATAAGTTAAATTTGAAACAATTAAGATAACGCAGAGCAAAGGTGCACTATAAAGATTTTGTGTTAACCTTTGCTCTATGGAATATTTATATGTTTGTTATGAATGGTCTTGAATAACGCTTTGTATCAATAAAAAGCAAAGCGATTCATAAATTTATTCGCAAAATATCGGTATTTTCCTTGCATTTATTTGGTTACATTCTACCTTTCAATCACTTGGTTGACTTAAAGGTTGCTGTAAACGGACTGATTGGAATTACCGCTGTTGACTTAAAGGCGTCCGATGGCGGCAAGTATCGGTATTTAAATTACAAGGTGGCGCTAAATAAGACGTTCGTTACCGATAGCCGTCAATGTAACACAGGTAGTTTATAGCCGGCATTACGATAATCATGCAAATGCCAAACAAATTGCTCGTCAATAGAACGTAAACCTACTTACTAAATGACTAAGACACGAACCTCTTTTGTATTTTGATGTTTAACTCAAACACAACTGTTGTGCGATTTCTGAGTACTTCGGAGAAAATTCAACTAGTTACTTGATCAACTAAAATCGAGTAGTATGCACACCTCCATATAAGCTGATAAACATAAAAATGCGAATTAATAGTCGTGGGATAGTTTATACATTTTTATTGTATCGACATTTTAAATCGAATCTATTTTTATTTTTAAAACTCAACAACGTAAGTGTTGACATCGGCCTCAACTTTAAAATCAACATGTCGGTTTTAAGGCCAGCCTTTTGATCTCCGTTTAGGATTAAGGCGTTTATTACAAAATACACAAGGAAAACCCCGAAAAGCCGTGAATAGAAGACCTTGGTTAACTTAAATCCAAGGTTTATCATAGGGCCGAATACAAGAGCATCCTAATTTTAACTGTAACTCGCATGGTACGCTTATGGCATACGACTGATGTGCCAGCGATAAGGACAATCTGAAAGGTTATCAGTTGACCTTGAACCGTCACTTTGACTGTATTTCTTAAACCGCTAATACATGCTAATTAAATACACAAAGAGTTATCTAAATCTGTCTAGTGTTGACATTGTAACAAACGGTACAATTCACGAATATCTACGAATACGTAGATGTTATAACTAAAAAAACTGCTACGCTGATACTGTTTTTTCAAGGTAATGTGCTGAATGTTTTTGATACTATCCCATTTCCCTTAATAACCTCTTCCCAATATAAGAAAATATAAATGTTGTCTATTAATGAAATTCAAACAATGTAGAGACAAATGATGATTTCGATGAACCAACTTTTTAGTATCAAAATAAACCTTGCTAATATAAATAACACAGAAATATCAACTAATTACTATATTCCTTAATATCAAAAACAATTATAAGACTTTATATTACGAAACAAAGGCGATAACGGCAAAAATGAAAGGGTAAAAGCCCAACGATCCTTCCCGCATTCCGCTGTACAGAATACAAATTGCCATGTTAAAATTCACCCCGTCATTCGCGCCATTATGAGCAGTTTTGACGCAACCGCGACTAAAGTAACAGCACATTACGAATACTGATTTCATATAAAATATATGAGAACTGACGACCGAATTACCCTAATGGACGGGGAAAGAGATAACTTAATTCCACATTCTATCGAATACAGTGGTATCCAAACTTTATAAGAGCTCGCAATTTTACATTGCGTAAATTCTCCATAACCACCATAATGAGTCTGTAAAGACTCACGCGACGAAGAAGAAGACATTCTCCATGCGAAGTATACAAATTACGTACCGTGGATGAAAAGGGTTAGAGAGCCAGCCCACAGAATTAGTAACTATCTAACTCGCAGCTAACGAGCCGCCATACATTTTGAATCTTGTAATACTAAAGTTAAAATATTTTATCTTGCAGTCGATTTCAAAAATACAACAAAAATTGTTTTGTTAGTATTTGTGTTATCGATGCATGAATAAGTGACAATAAACTAGAATGTTTATTATAACCCACGTGCTTTACGTTGTATTATTTGTTTAAAATTCAAAATGGTGGTCGACACGTCATTGTTACACACCGTAGATACTTTTTGTATACGTTTAAAAGACTAATAAAGACATTTTAGCATAAAAAGACAGGATTTACCGTTAACTGTTTTCCAAAAATATCTATAAATAGTCTAGGACTCATAGAAAACTAGATCTAATATAGTTTAGTTTACAATTTACGTATTAAATTACGTAATCGACAGTTAATCATAAGCTAAATTTAACCACATATGTAATTGTTTAATCACGGAAATAAAACTGTTATTATCTTCAGTGCAATACAATTTTAAATATGCGATTGCGTCGCAAAACACGCAAAGAACTGTAGATATGCAAACTTATTATTTGTACAGGTATTTAATTCTTATTCTAAGGAAATAAAGATAAAAAAGCGGCATTTTGGTAAAAGTATTAAACAATTAAATGGTAGCTAATTATGTCTCTAACAACATTAGATAGCATACATCTACATAAAGATAAAAAATACGTGTGTATTGCATTAATATTGCGGAATTGTTAATTATAGTCTTTAAATAAACAGCACTTACATGACGTTAAATTAATTTACTAGCAGCAACTTGAATACTAATTACACTTCTATTGGAGTTGGCTTCAAAAACTTACTTAAATTATTAATATCAAAGTTTGGATAGACGGCAGAATGGATATAAAATATTGCATATCTCCCAGAATATTATAGGGATCTTCATGAAATTTGGCACAGATATAATATATAGTCTAAAAAAAATGCTCAGACTACTACGGTATCAAATTCCGACATGATGAGGAAAGATTCGTATTTTTGTATATACTGAAATAACTTAAAATATACTGATTCCAAAAAATCTTCATTACATTAATCGTTAAAAAGCTATATCCACTGAGTAACATAGGCTATACTTTTTATTATTATTCACTTTCACGCTGTCGAAGTCGCTAGTAATAGCTAGTACAGTAGAACCTCGATAAGTTAAAGTCCAAGGGAAACACAAAATATTTTAAGTTATAGAGGTTTTAAGTCATCAAGGGTTATATATTATAGAGGTTTTGGGCTCTGATAGAAAGGGAACATATTATTTTTTGAAGTTATAGAGGTTTTTAAGATAAAATAGTTGTTACAATGAAATGTCATGGTAGTTAAAACTACTGCAGTTACTAATATTATGAAACTTAATACGAGTAGAACGTAGTAGTAAGTATTTAGTCTATTGTATTTGAATGGTCTAGAATACATCACAAAGATAATAATGCACGTGACTTCAGTCGATAAATGTGTCGATCAATAGACACGCTATTGATCAATAAATTAACAATATTTACACTTTACTATAACAATTATTTAATAATTACTATTTAAACATGGCTTTTCTAATAAAAGAATAAATTATATGTGTCTCAATTGTATTAAAGAGACGTGTGGGAAATCTGCCTTCTGGGGAGACAAAATTATGAGACCTGACTAAAACCTTTAGTAGCCATCCTTGAGAACGACTTTACGAGATTCTAGTGATCTACAAAGGGACGCAACGGGACACTGTGCAGTGCTTCTGCAAGACCTATTGGAGATATAACTCCCCTCTTAATTCAACCACACCGCGAAAGTACTTACGTTAAAACATTTTTTATAGTTTAATTTGGATGTAGATATTTTAGTAGAATGTATAAACTACAATAAATATACAATAACCTGAAACATTCACAAGCAAATGTGTAAAATCAACATAATAAATTCAGTAACTATTAATAACGGAAACTTTATGTTTTAAACAAGTTTTGTTATTTTATTAATTGTAAGTAATTTGCAATATAAAATTTAAAATAATTAAGCAGGTTAAATACGGAACTAGACGATTTCAAAGCAATTAACACTAGTTCTATCTGTGGCCGTTATTAATTTATTTACAAACAAGGTTGAAAGATATTAACATTTAGTGTACCAGAATTTCAATGACAGATGTATTTGTGTAAAAAAGTATATTTATTTGCGACAAGGTTCGCAATGATGAGCCATGATGTGAATGTGCAAATTTAAAAAGTAAATCATGTATTTGGCAGTCACGAGATTTCAGTTAACGTGTTTGTTGAAGAGTTTATAGTTCCCGCACCGTAAGTATATCGACATATTTTTAAATAAGTATGTTGTGCCAATTGAAATTCTTGTGATTCAAGTTTCAACTGATGTATTTCATTTGTTTCTTTGCTTTATAGTGATTTAGAACGGTATGATGCTATACGTTAGTGTTTACTGTTAACCTAACGAAGTTTATTAGACAATGCTAAAATTTGTCGTGGTTGAATCCATATTACTTTTAATCAGAGAGGTTCATGGTAAAAACATTTTCATAAACCCTTTAAATATTAACGTATATCGATAAAATTTAATAACAGCAATGAATAAGACATGAACAAAATATAACTTTTTCATTATACTTGAGAGCTTTGCTAATTACGAAAGTACTTCTGACGAACCCTCATCATCACATCCACAAAGCCCTTGAATTAAATTCATCAAAAATTCGATTTACATTTCTGAGAATCGAATCATTCGTGTCGTGAATACAAGTGCGGTTCTGTTTGATGATACGCTAAACAAAAAAATGTTCTGTTGCAATGCCTTATCTTATTCAATAATAAGCAGGTGCACATTAATTGTACGAAAGTGGTATACAACCAAGGAGGATTTTACCTTCATGAAGTTAATTTCGAAATTCGAATGTCATGTTTACGATAATAATCTCGATAAATCCTCATTGACATTTTGTGATCTGTTTTTTCCAAACGAAAACAAGGTCTAACACAAACTGTGCTGCGATAGGACTTATCTATACAAACTCTTGTATATCAATGAAGCATAATTGTGTCAATCGCATCGATGTGTAGTTAATTAGCGTGCTCTAATAGATAAGGAAGTTAGGTACTCACGTCTCGCTCTTGTCGTAGACCGGGAATGTCTGGTGTGCCAAGTCCTGTAACGATGAACTCGTTTGCGGCTCCGCGGAGATACCCTGGGCTCTCTGTTTCCTCGGGGCTCTTGACCCTCTAGCATACTGTTGGTAAGGGAATACGCTCTGTAACTTATCTAGCTGTGAACGCAACTCTAGCATCTCCTGGTCGCGCTGCTTCAGCAACGCTTCCAGCTCTCTAATTCTCTCTATGAGCGGCTGCATATCGCTAGTCACCGTCGCGTTGGCGACACAATTCTCCGAGTCAGAATTCATCGCAGTCGGAGTCCCCATTATTCCGTTCAATTCCACTTCTCTATACGTTTCATCTAAGGCACGTCTATCGCCGTTGACTGTAGGCGCCACGGTAAGCGCTCCTCCTCCTGTGTTCACTACGGCCCTCGGCTCATCGTCACCAGCGGTACGCTGTGACGATCCAAAGCAGAGGGTATCGAAGCACACGCGCATTCACTCGGCTACAGGACACTGCACCGAAGCACTAGGGATTCGTACGGGTTAGTTAAGTCAAGGTACTTTGTGTGGTTCACTCGCACTAGAGTTAGCTTATAACGGTCCAAGAACGTTGCACGGTGGGGAAGGCAGGATGTGTGTGGGTCGGGTCGGAGCGCGAGTCGTGCGGCGCGAGCGCGGACGGCCGGAGTAGTGGTGATACGGCCGCCTGCTCCGCAGTCTGCCTCGCCGTCAGCCCCGCGTGCCTCGGCGACGCCCTGCAATATTACGTCTTCTTATTAAACTGTATTTGCACTATTTATCATATCAAACATCATCGACATAAATATAGAGGTGAAAAATGTAACCGTCTCTCTTTTTAGATAACGATTAAACGTCATAGCGAACGTCTGTTCCTACGACCGGCGTGCTCGCATTAAAAACGACCGCGCAGTGAACGACTTGCGATGATAATTAAATATTGTGTTATCAATGTGGACTTGTAAATATTCATTAATTAATGTTCCAGTCACTGAATTCTGAGAAAACTATTAGTTATATCGGATCTCGAAACCGCTGTGTTTATGAAAATTGATAAATGTAAGTCATATTATGAACGACTTTGCATCCAAACAAATAAATAACGCTGTATTTAACGATCTGCGTATTGCTTCAGAACATAACTTGTTAGTAATCAATACATGTTACTGCGGGCTTCTTGATATATGGAGTTTAAACGGTCTTTGAGTTTAAAATAATCAGCCGATCACCTGATTCGTGCGTAATAAGATCGCCACATGATTTTGTATCTAATCTCGTGGCCATTCTTTTCCATCTTTAAAATGACACGGCAAAGATTCAATATTGATAACTATTGACATGGTGACGTGCAAGTTAACTACAGTAAAGAATCTATTTAAAAGTAATATGCGAAAAATAGTAATGTAATACTGCATTACAGTTTGTCAGTAAGCGGTTCATAATTGCATTCGGTAATTGTTAATTGGTTACTACAGATCTACGATTCGTTCAGAATACTAGTTTAAGCGACTATTTAAGTGATAAAACATGATTTCGTTAATAAAACTACATAATCGTGGTAAGAAACCCGTATCTTACGAACATTATATTTAAAAAACCACGACAATTCAAAGGTATATATGATTTAGTTACTATAGTAAAATATATCAACCGTCAAGGTATAAAAACCCGTATATATTTGTTGATACGGGAAGTTAGAAAATGAATATGTTAATGTCATTGAAAAGGAGATAACTGTGATGACTTAATTATGAGAGAATTAATTGCGCCCCAATTTTATCCGAGCTAAAAGTATTTAACAATTATTTTTTAAATATAATCTACATGTACATAAATAAAATTAATTACCGACTGATACACTTAATTGATTTTTTGTACAATTGTATGTAATTGACAAGTAATTACGGCTTGAATGAAAGCAGGCTGATAATAAATTACAATGTAAAAAAATCTACCAGTAAAAAGTTACACAACATTACCCGGAATAGTCAAAACATGAATAAAAAAGAAATGAACGCGTACGAAGCCGCGGACAACAGCTAGTTTGATGAATACCACACTAATAGCTTAATGGTACTAATAGATTAATTTATAAACTAATTGCTGCAAAAACATTTAATTCCATGCCTACAGGTGTAATCTAATCGTGTTGACAATGATAGAGTAACATAATTAACATATAAATTGAAATTAAATTATACTACAAATAAATTAGTTTAAGCTGATTAGTATAACTGCTTTAATGAGAAAAGTAGTTGAAACACTAAACAAATGAACATCGTCAACATTAAAGAAACTAGGAAAAAAGATAAAGGAGATTATTTCCCTTTCCAATCCATCCCATCTCCTGTCGTATTCATTTTTATAGTAAGTATGGTAAAGGGTAGGTCTAAAACTTTACCTTTAACTCCTTACTTGCTAGAAGATATGCAGAATATTCTACTTCACGATTCGAGACGACCTTTTTCTATAATTATAAAGCAAACGAGCAAGTGGCCACATGCAACCGCCGAAATGGCGCAGCGATCTCTGCTCATAGACATCGGCAATTGCAAATGCGTTGCCAGGAGGAGACGCACATAATGGGGACATTTCCCTTTTTTCCTACACCGTTGAATCCAATTTTCATTCCCATCCTTTCTTCTTCAGAAAAGGGTAGTAAGGTATAAGGACTATATTTAGGCCTCCGGCACGACATTCTCGAACGCAGAATTACTCCCACCTCACGTCTGTCTTTTGTGTAGACCTATCCTGCTTCAGAAGTCGTTTTTTGTTGTTGTCGCGGGGAATGCATTTACGCACTTCACCGTCCATGCTGCGGAGGCAGCAAGGACAGTTTCGTGTGGGACTCCCGGCCTAATTCCGGCCGGACTACCCACTAAACCCCGCGGTGTTCTCCTTCGCCCAACCGGGCCGTGGCATCTAGCTTCAGAAGTCGTGAGGTGGTAATATTATATCCATTTTAGTTATAGCACAGTGTTGTTTGATTCGTAGTGATCAATTTATTCATCATAATTGTTGATGATTTTTTTTTCTGCTAAATAAGGGTTTGTCCCTCCAAATTGTAAATTGTCTGATAACAATCTAATGTGTAAAATATGTGTTGGAAATATCGGATTTAGTTACCTATCTGATAGTGACGTCGTTTTTAAGCTATCTGAGCCTCTATCAGCCAGTGGTGGGACAGGCCTTAAACACAAATACGTAGATACCAACATGTTAATAATGTTTTGTGTTATTAAACACCATTTTCCTTAGGAATTAGCATTTAAAATGTTTAAACGAGCTGTTGGTTGCTAATTATTTATCCTATATAAGACAACTGTTTAATTAGACGACTTAAGTTGGTGACATTATAACTTATGGCTTGCGCAACTACTATTTTATTTACTATAAGACACATTTCGTTTTTAAATGCAACTTAACACATTTGCTATACGCTGCCTGGATTGTTTATATTACTTTTTTGCCATGTGGCTGAATACAAATAAAAACATTACATTTTTCACAAATTAGTAAATTTATACTGTCTAAGAATTCACAACAAGCACCTGTCTCTTATTCTTATGTTTTTAAAAAGATAAGCATAGGAACAACTTTTCAGCACTGCGATATTAGAATAATACAGACAAATATAGATTATTAAAACAGTTTCTTAAAATGATGATATAACAAACATGCTATATTTATTATCTATCTATGCTGTTAAGTTAGTTTTTTCTTAATTGGACACTCAGCACGCTTGTCAGATAGTTTTAATAACGATTGCTTCGGCGGCTGCAATGTAAAGAAAGTGGTCGGAGCGGAAATAATACCTCCTCGTTAGTGTCTAGATAAGTCATGTAGTTGACTGATAATAGAAACCGGTTAGTCTACAGTCGTTCCGTAGAAAAAAAAACAAGACCTCTATGCCCCTTGCACGGCTATTGCAAAATACGATTAACATTTTGCCTGAATGGCTAAAAATAAAATCAATACATTCTTATTATGAGTAAAAGTTAAGCACAGCGCCCTGGGAGAGGTTTCGGCGCCCCCTTTTTTAGCCCTTTTCTGGAGGAGGTGTTACCAAAGTTATGTGAGACAATGTGAATCGCAGACCTATGGCGCCTCTTTAATGGGTGGGTGCATACCCAACCTATCTTAACATGTCCATTGTAATTATTTTTCTAAAAATTACCCGGACAGTAGTGCTGTCTCTGTTTTTTTCTAAAATAAAGAAAGAGACAACAAAATGTCATGGCAATGAAATACGGTTACGAAGTGCAAAAAGTTCCATGTTTGGATTTGAAGTCCGCTTTATATTTATTTTAATCTACATTTAACGTTACGTAAATAGTTCACATTGATATTGGCTGCTTGCCGGATTTACTCACTTTATTTTATTATCTTTACCAGAACATGTATTTGTTTTTACAGTTGCCACCGGTCGGCTACTTTAAAATAGACTTTTTTGTCTAAAATATATATTAGTTGTTACAATGAAGCTTTTGAACAAGGATTTCTTTAAACTGCAACTAAAACGCATGAACTAATAATATCATACCGTTACTTAATCGAGTTGTAACATTGTCAACTGTGACGAGGTGTTGTAAAAGAAATGAGTTCAGAAACTTTTAAGATTTAAATGAGAAAACATTTAAATAAAGCAATTAAGAATTTCCTTCCACAACCAACGTCCCTTACCCATAAATACGTTACATTTCATTACGTTACATTAATAAAATAAGGAACAAAAGCTTTAACATTTGGCTGGACGTCAAACACAGTTCCATCGTGATCATATAAAGTTAGGTATATCTATGCAATATATTTTAAAAATAAATTAATACTTTTATAAAAGTATCCCTGGTTATAAAGTGTAGCCTTGAATATATAGCGTATGTTTAGTATGAGACACTTAAGTAGTGAAAGATATGTTAATCATAACCTTAGCCTGGTTTAAAAGTAGGCGTCCCTGTTGCTTATACTACTCTAGTTCCGATGGGTGTGCATATATTCTAAGGCCCTAATTCCACTAGCACGACAATTAATAATCGTAGAAATTTATATGAGCATCGTAATGCCCTATAACTGACGCGCTACTGTCATAGTAATAGGAGTCGCATGGTGCCATAGTACTTAGTGAAAAAGGGGCCTAACGCAACTCAAAGGGTATCCTCATATGCACACAATCGATGCATGGAATAAATACCGATTTAGTTAGGGTCGCGGACTACAAATAATTAGATCGAATATGAATAGAGTTTATATCTGATTCTGGCTTGATATAATATTTTAAAATATTACTTGTGAATTTCTGTTTAGTTTCCTCACAATACATATAAGTTTTCTTGGGAAAAACCTAACCATTAAAAACACATTCTTAACACATCATTAGTATGTCTATTGAATATTCGCTTAATGTAACATCTACTTACTTTTCTTCGTATTACATACATGTATAAAAAATCTATGATAATTACTTGAAATTATAATAGTATTGACATATCTTTTACTTAAAAAATAAAGTAAGAGAGAATATTTCTAAAGTCAAATATTGCATAAGACATTGTAATTGCAAATTGAAATAAGTTGACAGTGAAATACATACTAAATTGTGATTTTTATATCTTGAATACTTGTGTAACGAAGACGTAAATTCGTGTTTCATATAAAAACGTAAGAATTCAAAGCGGGCCCACATTTATCACGCTTTGGTACATGTTAAGGTCACAACGTTGAAGCTAAAAAAAACTCGCAATTCAACAATTCAGATATCATTGTTGAAATTATATCAACAAAAAAGCCAGACGACGAACAATTTCAAGCAATTTCATTCCGTCATAATTACTCATTGCGAGTCAGAATCTTGTACAGTCACCTTCCATCGCGGTATTCCAGTTACACAAACTTCGTCTTTTCATACAAAAAAAAAAAAACAAAACATTCTAGCGGTGTCGGGATAAATTATAATAAAGTGTAAATCTATATTGTTCCTTAAACATTTATTTCATTTTTTGTTTTAAGGCGTAAATGACATTTAAACGATATTTGCTTTTGAACTTGATGACCACGTAAGATGGTTATTGTACGTCTGGCTCGGTTATTCGGTATGAAAAATTTTGAACATTCAAACACAACTTTTGACAGTCAAATTACCAAAAAAATTATACGATTCTCTTCCAAGCTGTAGTCGTTCTATATAATCTTTGGTTTATAAAATAAGGGATTTACTCTGTCTTAACTTGTACAGTAAAAAATACTTATTAGCATATCTGAAAAACAATTGTTACAAAAATCAATTAAATCCGGATTAAGACAGTTTGTTTTTTTTTTAAACATCTTGATTAAAAGTTGAAAAAATATCAGAATTTTTTAAATTAAATTATCCGTTAACATCGAAGCAAGTGGGGCCTTGGGTATCTTGCAAATTGCACTTTAATATGATATTGAGAAAAGTTCAAATTTGATTATTGTAATGAATTCCTGTCGTTAAATTGTAGTATTCTATAAGTTTTACGACCAGTTTTTTTTTAACATAGATTGATGGAAACCAATTATTTCTGATGGACTATAGTAATGAAGCGTATTTATCAAATCGGAAAATTTACTGAAAATATTGACAAAATATTAATTTTTAAGACCACATCCATCATCAGAAAAAATATTATGTAGGATAACATGGTAGATGAATTGTTCTTGTGGCTGTATTGTTTGTTGTTTACATTTATTTTTCTTTAACAAAATTTTGAGGTTATAATAAGATTTTAAGAAAAAAATAATTAATTATAACTTCCTAAAGTCAGGCCTTTTTCTTATAAAGAAGTATGTAAATTATCCAAGGATATTTTTCTTGATTTTGAACTATGTAATGTTTATCTAGAATAATTATTTTAATCTTTTAATTAATCTTTTTTTTTCATTCCAACAATAATCAAAATAAACTGGTTTGTAAAGAAGCGATGTGAAGAAATCAGATTATGTATGTTGTTTATATTCCAATTATGGTAAAGAAAAATAAGATAGCAATGAAATTAAGCATTTAAGTTTTTCGCGACTGGGAGGGAACTTTTGACTGACTTAAATTCTTACTATAGTTTTTCCATTAAATATCTTACAATGATAAGAAGGCTTTTTTTTATTTTTTAACAGTTAAAAATCTACCATATTACTATTTTACATCAATAAATAAAACATTAATTGGTCTAATTCAGAGAGATTTCCAGTAAGAAAACCAACAAAAAGATGTCGTAGGACCATAATCTTGTGATATTTTTGCAACAGAGGCATGATTTTCGATACAATGATGTGCAAACAAAAATTAATATGCCATATTGGTGCTGATTGGCAGTCGCTCTGGCTTTATATACTCCGTCATAAACATCAGAGGCCAGTTTTATTGTCGTAAGTAATGCAATATCCTTGCGCAATAAACGAACTCAAACCTTTGTTGAAGTTTTTCATGTTTCACAACCGTATACCTTTACCTTACAGGAAATAAGATAATCGACTATACTATCTTCCATGTTACTGAGATTTTATTACAATAAAACATTTCCAAGCGTTTAAACGAATTGATCAATGTACTTAGATAAGTACATTGATGAGTAAAAAAAGCTAAAAATCGAAATAGATATTTCGATTTTTAACTTTTTTTACTTTATAAAGAACTTATTTGATCTTTTCATAAAGTATTGTTGTTGTTGACCTAACTATACTAATATTATAAAGAGGAAAGATTTGTATTTTTGTATGTATTGAAATAACTCAAATATTACAGGGCCGATTTTGAAAATTCTTTCACCGTTAGAAAGGTAATTTATCTGTGATTAACTTAGGCTATATTTTTATTACTTTTTAATTTCACGCGGACGAAGTCGCGAACAACAGCTAGTCAATAAAAAATGTAAGGTGCTTTATCCGTCTATATTCATAACAGATCAGAAGGCAAGTTTATTCAACTTTTTGAATCATTTATTAAATGCCTTCTCTAATATTCATGTATGCGTTACTCTTGTTAGGTCGTTGTCACTTTGTAAGGTTAGGTACTTTTTACAAAAGCATATTGATATCCCTCACTTCTTTTAATAACAAAGAGATAGGACCATTTTTGTATAAATTTATCGATAGTGAAAATCCACAATTACCATTTTTCTTTGACAGAATTTCTGTTCGATTTATTCTTATTAACACTTCAACTTCTAAATTTTCGGATCAATTGTAAAATATCGCTACGTGAATGATATAACAAATCTATGTAAAAGAATGAACGATATTGAATGATTATGAAAGTAACTGACAGTTCAGTCGCCTCGTTGGTTAACAGATCACATAGCTTTGTCTCGCTGAGCTATTTTTAGGCTGTATTCAATTAAAATCAATTGAGCTAGCGAGGGTTGTCACATCCACAATTATGTTATTTACGAGTCACAAGCAAGGAGTGACTGTCGTAGTGAAATCGCGTTTATTTAGAATTAAGAATGATTAAACTTTATTGGCGAGAGGTATTAAACAATCGTAAATTTAATAACCAGCATGTGACAAGCCCGGTCTCCTAATACGTTTGAATGTTTACGAGTGAAGCAAGAGAAAATGTTAAATCCCTCCAGATACTCTGTCCGCAGCTAAAATAAGATGCCGTTAAAACTTTATAAAATAATTCTCTACGGTATTTTACGTATTTTACGATGACCATTTGTTGCGTAAAAACTACCTTAGTTTTATAATACAATCAATTCGCAAAAGCATAGACAAAGAAATTCCAGCTTAACTTTACGTCGTTGGATTTGTATACAAACAAATTATCTGAATACTAGCTGTTGCTCGCGACTTTACCCGCGTGTATTAAAAAAAAACATAGCTTACTCACTAATAACGTAGCTAATAGCGTAGCTTTTTGATGGTGAAAGAATTTTTGAAATCGGCTCAGTAGTTTTTGAGTTTTTTCGATACATACAAAAATGCAAAAATCCAAAGCATTCATCTTTATAATATTAGTATAGATATAGATATACAAAATTGTTTGAAGCAATACAGATAGTAAATAACTCATATTGTAAATCATAAACACTTATGTCCGCTATTAGTGCGTAATGAGTCGACAAGGACTGTTACTTTTCCATTGAGCCTTAATTGTTATACTAAAGTAAATACTTGAGGGAAAGAAGCCGTTTAATATCAGCACTATTGAAGGATAAGAATTATACTTTTAAACATCAGATAGTAAATATTAAAAAGATAAACATTTTACGTTTAAAAATAGGTACGAAGACTTAATCATATTGTTTTTGTTTCGTTATTATATTAACTTTTAAAACAAAATAATTTAAATCAAGTTTCAAAAGAAGAGCCCTATTATATCTTACAAGAAAAGTAGTCGAAAATAATTTTTCCGTGTAATCTATGTACGTCGCTAATCTGTATCGCTACTAGCAACATCAGATTTATCTAGAAATCTATTACTGTCGACAGTTTCAATGACCTGTCAATACTTCGAACAGATTTCTATGCATACGCGTATTTCTATTTTGATATTACATTAGTAACATGATAAGCGAATGTTATCATTTTTTTAAGGAACGATGATTATTCAGGTCAAGTGTTACGTATTCAAACTTTTATAATAAAACGTGCATCAAATCGTAACTTGTATACCTACAAATAAGAATATGTGAGATAGTAGAAAAGGAATAAAGTTAGGCCTCCAGCAAGACGACGTAAGACGCTTCCACTTCATGACTTCTATTTGGTCAACTAACGAGCCGGCTCTTTCATGTAATAGATGGTGTCGGTGGCTCTACCACTCTTAAACTTTAACCTTATTATTCTTATAAACAGCAGAATTAAAAAAAGTTGCATCAACGCCAACCGGATACCAAACAATGGTATCATTTAATCGACATTGAAAGATATGGATCAGCCAATGGCACATTTATACAGCATCAATCACAATATGCCAAAACACGATAATTACAATACCTCAGTGATAGTGACGAGTGACCCACAATACTTCTAATGACATGTTCCGTGGTTTAAACGCACCTGTATAAGGAAAACGTTGAATACAATTCGCAACGATTGACATTTTGAATTACTTAATAACATGAGATATCGTGGCGAACTTTATTTCTACGAAAGGGAATTTAATTTTAATTTAAAAGAGTTTTAATTTTCAATCTAGATACGATTAAGTTGTTTTTTTTTGTTTTAAATTAAAATAATGAATCCAAGACTAATGTTAGACTTTTATTTGATAATTGAAAAACATTAATTTTAGTACGGCAATTTTAAACTAAAACGGAACAGAAACTTTTAGAGAGGGAGAATTCTAGAAACTCCCATTCTAAGTTCAAAATTAAGACTGTAATTGAGTAATTGTATAAATAAATATTTTACACTATAGAACCTATCATAAAGTCTTGTATTGTCACCGCTATTATCAAAAAGACTATCATGATAACATAATTTATGTTAATTAACCGTGAAATCTGTGCAAATTAAAGCTTTCTTTAAAATGGTAAACGATTACAAAGATCAGTGGTTCCTGACAGCTGATTGACAGTTCAGTTCAACGATCATGTTACAGTAATTTAAAATTTTAGACTTTTATATAAATACCCATGTTAAAGTAACTAACCTCAAGTTTAGATTATTTAATTCTTCGTTTACGAATGTTTATTCCAGTATAAAGAAGTACAGTGTAAACTCTATATAACGACACTGAAGAGATTGTTTAATGTTATGTAGAGTGTATTATTATACGCTAGCTAAACCAACCAAAGCCAATTGATTTCGACGCTTTAGAGAGTTTATCGTTAAATCGAGAGACGTTACGTGGAGTTTTCACTGTATTTTAATATAACGACGAAAAACAGTCTGGCGTAATTCGTAATTCAAACATGGAATAAGTCAATCCTTTAGTATTGCCTCTGTTATTCTTATTTGGCTGCGGTTTTTTTTTCAAAAATACACAAAGAATTACCTATGTGTAAAATACAAGATTGTATATCAGTTAACTTACAATGTCATCTTCGTACCATTTCTGTACGAATAAGTTCGGTACTACAGAGGTCGCTGTATGTTTTTGATAAATTTACGACTCACGATCTTTTGCTTAAATGCCCTATAATTTATTTAACAATAATTGTATCTTTAAATGCTGCAACATGTGCAGTCCGCCGCGTGTTATGACACGAGGGCGGGGTCGGATTATTTATGAAACGAAAAAAATATTTATTTTTACCATCTCTTAATATCATGTAGTGGCTATTGTGCGAAAATAAGTCAAATTTTAAATCACTCAATCTTTCTTGAATTAAAAATAATACGCACATATTTTTATTTTAATATAGGTATAGATATAGGTGTATTAACTATATCTTTATGTGCGTCTCCTCCGTCAATTAAGGGTAGGCAACGCATCCGCAATTGCGGATGTACATGGGCAGCAGTCGCTTTCCATTTCGGTGGATTCAGGTGGCTGCTAGCTCGTTTGCCACGTTATACTATTAAAAAAATCAAATGAAGTTAGTTTTAGAACTTTTAGTATTGTCTATACCTAATTAGAACCCATGAAAGTTTAGCAAAATGCATATTTATAATCGGAAAATTGTGATGTAAATTAAAAATTACATTTCACTACATAAATGCCTTTAATATTCAATACAAGTGTTTTGAATAACAAGTTTTTTTTATTAAGCGTATAAAATTGCACCAGTAATAAAATAGATAGCAAATCAGAATTGTAATATGGGTTTAGTGCGTAATAAAAGTATATTTTAACATTAATTATACTCAACTTGTGTTTTAAACGAAATCAAAAGTAGCCGCTTTTGATTCGGTTGTTATAAAAAAAAAACTTTAATGTCATAAAATCGGTTTTACGATTCCTTGTGTAATACGTCCCTGTTTTTGTAATGTAAAATTATTTAACCATTAACATCATTTTACAAACACGTAAATTATTGTTATCATTGTATTGTTTACTATAAATATGTTGCCAGATTAAAAAATAATATCTCAAACTCTCTGGACATAGTTATACTGCACTAAATTATTTATATACTTAAAAATATTTTTTGATTCTCATGTTATAATTAACTCCGAACGTCAATTTTCACTACCTTTACAAACAAATGAGTATTTTAAATAATGAGGTGATCTAAAAATTAGGGTTATAAATACAAAAATCGTAAAAAAGCTACGGACGTTAACATTCCGTTGGTATTACACTCATCATCTCCCCTGCCTTATCCTACTCCCGTAGGGTCGGCGCACCGGGTTTTCGTCTACCAAACTCTATCATCCGTCATCTCAGTCATCACTCCCTTCCCATTGGTTATACACTAATCCATGTTAATAACAATAGAAAGTGATGAAGAAATTAGCACTGCGCATAAAATGCTTAAGTAGATACTAAAATCCAATAGTCATAATGTGGACAATATTGTAATAAAATACAGCTCGCTATTGGTCAAGGTTTTATAGTAGTGAACCGACAAGTTTTCTATGACACGTAATTAGAACCCAACCTATGACACATAACTACTCTCAAGCAAAACATAAATGTGCTTTAAGTTCTGTTATAATTTCTAACACGAACCATCTATGTAGTAAATTTTTTTAAAAATCATTTAACAGTGATAGAGCCCGCTTTAATATCTTCGCACGAATGGGACGGCTTGTCCGTTGAAATACCACCACCACACAGGTCAGGCGTGAAGTGCAAGCAATTCTGCGTTTCGTCTGATGAGTGTGTTCCGGAGGCCCAACTTTAGTCCCTTTTCCTTCCCACCCTTTTTATTATACGAAAAGGATGCAAAGGGAACGTGGATTTGACGGTCCAGGAGATGCATAGGAGGGGAAAATATCCTCTTTATGTGCGTCTCCTCTTCCGTTGATCAAGGAATGTCTATTACACAGCGGTCGCTTCGCCATTTTGACGGATTCAGGTGGCCGCTTGCTTTGCAACTTGCTCGTTTGCCACCCTATGATATTAAAAAAATTAAAAAAGTACAATTGACTATTTAAAACATTCCGTAACAATAATTAATCGAACTATACCTTACACTTCAAAATCTATCAAGTTGCTTATGCTACCGGCAATCACAATCAGTACCCTTTCTACGCCCTGGGCGAGATTTCAGTTCCCTTTTAAGAATCTTTGGGGGGATGATAACCAAGGCGCGTTGGCAACCCTAACGCCAGCACTAATCACAATGAAAAAAGAACACAAAACCATCGTCATTCGAGGAAAAAAGTTTTCTGGTATCTCTATAACTATTGCCTATGTATTTTTTTAATGGAACGATTTTTTTTTAAATTGGTTAAGTAGTTTCAGGGCCTATTCTCTGCTAACAAACAATTGTTTAAGTATAATTTTCTCAATTCATGTCTGATGCTTGTGAGAATTCTTTTAAAACAGTTGAACCTATTTTGGCAAGATAAAACCTTAACGATGCCTTACAATGCTTTTAACCTTTGGAAGAATTTCACCTCCACAGATTTATAGGCTTATAAACTTATCGCGTAAGTGTCAGCCGCCATTAGCTTAAATCTTAAGCTGCCATTAAAAGTAACTTAAGACTAAAGGAGGGTTTAAATTTAAGAATATTGCAAGGGTTACAATATACACTGTCCTTTATTGATTTCTTGTTATAATGAAATAAAAGGAAGTGTGTATAGTAAGTATGTTGTTAAAAGTCTACCTTGGTTTTTGAGTACATAACAATGATTTTATATACTCTTATGTGAATCAATAAGGAAAAAGGAAAGTTAAAAACTGTAAATTTCTGACACTTGCTTAATCGTCACTTTACATAAAAATCATTTCAAGGTCATAAGACAACTTTAAAATAGTAAAATTAAAATATACATTTTCATAGTAGTGAAAACTAATAGTACTTAATAATAATAAACCTAAACTAAATAATAACATACACAGGTATACAACGTATAGTATCTTAACAACATAAATAAGATTTATTAGACAAAAGAATCTGCCTGATTACTTAATCGAACAACCATACAACAGCTTCCAGATTTACATTCACTTGTATATGTCACTGCCGACACAAATATTATAGTTAGCATATGTATACATGGGCAGTATATAGAAACAATGCACCGGCGGGCACCGGCGACGGCTGGCCGTTTAGCGAGTGGGGCGTAATTGAAACCGCGTGATATCGACACTTCCAACGCAACTACATTGTACTTGTGGCATATTATTTTACAGCCTAGGATAACAAGTCAATACCAGTTGTTACATAAAAGCGATTGCTCGAGACGTCTTCAGCAGAGAATTTAAAATAGTCTATAGTACCGCGTACATCAACATTCCCGTCAAATCCCCGTCGTAATCGATCCAGCCGTCTCGGAGACTACCCAAAACAAACGCTGCTTGCGTATAGACGGGCAGCTAGACCTAGCCTAGATCGATTGGCGACCGAGAAATAATTCAATTACAAGTTTTTTGTAAAACCCAAATGAAACTAATTAAAATGCAAATTAAGGTTTTTAAAGGTTTAAATTATATATTGTAAATTAAGTTGTAAATAAAATCAGCACAGTTTCATGAAACTTGATCAAGATACGGGAAGTGTTAAGTCAATAACGTATCACGTTGGCGAACATAAATTTGACAAAATATTGGCTTGGATTTCGGTGTACCTGATACCCGTTTCCAATTTTTAATCTGACTTCTTTATCCCTTAAATTAAAATATACATTATCAAAGAAAGAATTCTCAAAAAAAATTAATCAAGGATTAACAAAATTTGTTTATGGTGCTCGCAATAATTTGCATTTCGCAGTTATAACATTGATATAGAGACAGTAAAAATGTGTTGATTTAACATGCCTCTTAACTAAATGCAAATTAACTTTATAGTTTAAATCTAGACGTGATTAATAAACCTAAGTATTATTTATCTAGGACTTTCTGCGACCTTACAACACGACACGTAGCAATCGTTGCAGGAAAATTTGAACGATTGTAATGGAAAATCTATTTCATAAAGTATATTATAATTTGAAGGCTATACGTTCGTATTTTAATAGAAAATAGATTTATCTTTATTATACCAAATTCAATAATAAAAGTGATAAGACGGAATATAAACTTTTTACATATAATAGGTTTTATAAACAATTGTATTGTTTTTGATGTGTGATAACATACTAGAAGTATCTAGTTGTGTTTGCGAGTTAAAAAGAAAGAAATGCACGCACCTTTTAAATTACTTCATGCTGCTCATGTCAGGAAAATCGGATTTTTTAAAATGACAATAAAATTTTAACATCAAAACACAACTCAAAGGCTTGATATAATCGACTTCTATATAATTACAGCTAAGTACATGTTATTTATCTGTAATATAAGATCGTAAATGCTAATGCATATACTCGTACTAAGGAAGTTAGTAAAACGAGACTTTCTTGAGGTACGCAAGTAAATAGCTAGCTAGTAAAGTTTTGTTCATATTAGTGGTCGTAAGAAATTGTGATTATTCGATTATGTAGAGCGAAGAATTGAGACAAATCGTATGTTGTTTTTTTTTAGCGTGGGGAAATGTCTTAACGCATTGTCAACTTTATAGGGGTAAAGATCAGTGATATTGGGCTTGCACCAATTCAAAACCCTACGGTGGTCTCCCACAGCACAGGTCCATTAATAGGCGGTTTCCGAACTACTTTTAACCATTCGATAGTGCCTATCGTTCCATAAATTCATAAAATGACATTCCGAACTACATATCTTGAGTTTTACGCCTCTCAAACTTTGTTTAATCTAACATTAATGAATCAATAGCTAATGATAAAATAACTTCAGAATCCCAACATATGACGGGTATTTATATATAAATATTTCATATTTACATTTATGATTTATTAGGATTGGGTCCTACAAAATCTACGCAGCTTCCCGTACGAAATTTAATAATGAAAAAGTTTAATGTGTTTAGGATTGTATTAATAATAATAATAACTTTTATTTCAAGCGTACAATCAGCTCATAAAATTGTTAGTAAGTTTCTTAAATTATGTCAGTGACAAAACAGAATATACACATTTTTTACACTTCAAAATTCAGTGTACAGAGTGCAACTTTAGACAGCTGTTAAGGTATTGTCATTAATGTGTTTGCTGCACAATTTTATAGAAAATATCATGTGTATTTCGTATCGACGTCTCAATTACGTTCTCATGTGACCTGGCCAATGTATTCGTTTGTTCTGGAATCCAAGTCGTACGGCGGTTGAATCGTACCGATGTAATTACAAACTGTTGAAGGTATGTAATATATCAATCCACGTGTACTATGACCGTTGTTAAAAGTTAAGGCCGTTGTACTTTATCTTGGCGATTACTTATCTTTTAAACGATTATTTTAACACAAATAAAGTTATTAATAGTGCATCTTGTATTAAATCCTGTATCATTATCTACATGCAAATAGATTAAATCGATAACTGTATGTTTATTATTATTTTAAGCAGATGAGACTTATCATAGATATTTCTTTGATTTTAAACAATGGTTTTGAGTCGGCTTTTTTATACAAATAGGGGACGAATCTACGAGAAAGGTCGATTAAGGCTAGAGATGTCTACTTATCCTGTATGGGAGGAAAGATACTTTGTCGTTTTTATACGAAAATGACAAAGAGAAAAGTCCTATATACTAGTAACCATTAGTACCTATAGTCGCAAAACATTTCTTTCTCTCTCTTTCTCTAATAGAATGAGAAAGATAACAATATATTTATCCTCTAATTGTAAGTACTAACACAGATAATACTATTCAAATGCATTTCGGATGGCAGTGGAAAACAAAATAGCGGGAAAAATATGTAGGTTTTGGGACGTACATAGTCAATAATAGTCTTAAATATTTGAACACCACTTAATATGAATATGTTTTAAAAAATGACGCTAGAAATAAATTAGGTACATTTATATTGACAAGACTTATTAAAAGTCATTGCAGCATTGTCTATTATTGTCACAAGTTCTATTAAAGTCCTAATGAATATAGAAATGTAATAACTATGGTCAGTTAACAAAGTCGATATCAATGATGCTATAATCGTTATTGTTTAGTTAAAAAGTAATTAAAAACAAAAGCTTACCGGAAAATTGTAAAACAACTGAACTAACGTTAATATAAAAATTAAATACACTGATGCACTGTGATCCACACACGAATTAATTCACAATAAACTGAAACGCAGTAACAAAATTGGAGCACGAAGTTTAAAACGAGATGAAAACTTTTAAATAATAGGAGGGATCAAAGACGAGTGCGCATGACAGTCGCGGGTGGACAATAAATATCTTGCCGGCAAGCCGCGGCCTGAGAACGCCAGATTTACTAGTAATGTCACCGGCAAATTATCAACTCCGCCAGATTGTAATATGTCTAGACAAATAGTGAAGAATTCCCATTATTCCCATATTGAATTCATACATAATTGTTTGTAAAGATGATATTTTATTGGCTATCTTTCTATGTGCATAATTTGTGCTAGTTTTTAAACTTAATCCATTATGCAATTACCCGAGTTGTTATTTGTCTAGGCAAATTACAAATCTGCTATGTTCACGATTTGCCCGTGACACTCCCAAGCAATTGAGCCGCGGTATGAAGCACGAAAGATAAGCGAATGAACGATAAAATACGACGCCACGAATGAATCTAACTCAATTGTTCGCAGGAACCGCTCAATGTTTCACTATGAAAACATTCACACAAAAACATTACTGTCTCAGTTTCTCCTGAAAGAAGGAAAGAGACATCAATACTCTGATGTACGATGTTTCAGTAGTGAAAACTGTTCGCACGTCTATTTTTGAACATTTAATTAATCAACGACTTTAGTACTCGTTACCTTTGTTTATAAACAGATATAAAAAGTTGCTTACATGTTCTCTAAGAACAAACGCAACTTCAGAGTAATTTGTAGTTTTTTGATGTAGGTAATTAAATTATCTTATGGGAATTTCTTTTTTGTTAATGATTGTTATTTTCGCGAATCTGACCATGGAAATTTAACTAAAATTAATAGTGTCTATTAATTACTTTTATTATGGTTCAATGAGTTAATTCTCTCATATCTGTTTGCATTTATTCTCAATGAATTGCGTCAAAATAAATTATATCGGATAATCAATTCGGGGTGAGTTTCAAGAAAAATAACATGGCGTCTACATGCAACATCAGGAACTGCAGTGTTTCTATAACCTTGTTGCACTTAATTTATTTTTTTATATCTCCCGATTTCCTTAGTCGAACCAATAATTCATTTGTTTGAAAATAATAAAGCGTAAACACACAATTCTTTGTTGCCTAAGATGTCAGCAATTATAGCATATTTTTGAATACTATTTTTTAATAAAAAGCACTACACTTTCGTCACGCTTTAGGCTATATATTTTCAGGCCATTAAACTTAGGTGGTAAATATTTTGGATAAAAAGAGACCATAAGTTGCTGCCAACATCAAGGAAGCAAGATTGCCAAGGTAAGGCAATTGGTATTTTGATATTTGCAATTCATAATTTGACAAATGTAAACAATAAAATAAAGTTTTTATAATTCAATGCGGCTGTTAACGCCCGGGAACAGCTAATCGAGTATAAATTTGAATTTAGACACCTTTCTTGTAATGAAAGTTAACAGAAGTATATTTTTTCCATTTGGTTAACTTTACACATTCATACATTTACGAATACATACACAAAGAAATACAAGAATAATTTAGCCATCTGTCATTTGTAAAGAGCAGTTATCATTAGATAGACAGGATAAGAAAAAAATGATAAGGTGGCTTAAAAACACATAATAGTTTGATGATCACCTAACGACTGCCAGTCACGTGAATCTCTTAGATAACGAGAGTGGTTTTATGCATTGTTACTATGCTAAAAATAAATTTGGTTGTAAAATCGATATAATTTACTATCTAATTAAATGTGAATCGATCTTTTTTTATTGTTGCTCAATATTTAAACGTATATTTTATTTACTAATCATTAGAACTAAAATTAGATTTAAAAGAAAAACAAAAAAAAACTTGGGATTCTCTTGAAAATTTAATCTCAATTCGCTTTCGCTCACGGTCATAACTTACGCCTTCAGATTATCTATCGCGTGGCCCACGACATCTCTCAAGTAGCCAGCACTCGTATCAATGCATTTACATAAGCGAGGTCGCCGGTCTAACACATTTTGTGACAACTACCGGTATTTAACGTAAAAAAGGTCAGCCCTAAAAAGTTTTCGCTGGACCGTGTCGTATTCCGGAAACGGTAAATTTAATTATAAAGTCGAGTACTCACGATTCCCGTTCATCTTTTCTATTTTCCAAGTAAGCACGAGAATATAAAACGAGTAAACACTTTACCGAGACATGCAATGCCACCTAGCGTCAAGTAGCAGAAAGAAAATTCTGTGTCGTTTTGTATACGAAGTATAGATGGCTCTGTACTTCAAATTTACAAATTCGTACGTTTCATCACGTGTGTGGGAAATTACGAAAATTAAAAAAATTGAGAACCTCCTTTTTTTTTTTAACCGAATACCGATATCACACAGAAGTATTTATTTTACTTCACTTTGTAACAAAAAATACGAGAAAGTAATCTTAGCAGCCATTATAAAAGATAGGAAGCAACTCTTCCTCTTCTCTATACTTTGATAGGAGTATTTGTTTTATTTTTATTCCGCTATTCGTTTATAACCAGAATTAGCATCTGCACTGGATTTAACTTTAATTATTTTACGAACGAAGATTAACACATGACGTTAGTTTATAATCCGAATTACAATCAAAACACCAAACATAAAGAATAATATACACTCTATAATACCTCATACGTTATCTGTAAATGCATAAAAGTTAAGCCAACACCATTTCCCGCTGTGTTTTTCATGATTTTAACCACTCAGATAAAAAGTTCTGTTAAACACAATGACGTAGAACTTTATATGACATAATTTTTTTGGAAAATAATACATTTCAATGTCTACAACTGTTTATGTGAATAGGAATTAAAAAAAATAATAAAAAGAACATAACCGTAAGGTTCTTTTTAGTGTCACGCGACTCGAATATTTTATGAATCAACATTTGAGGAAAGCATGTTATTTAATAATGCGTCATATAAAGTGACCATTATGGAGTTAAGGCCAAGAACACACGGAATTCTGACGCCCCGGAAGGCATCGGACAAACAAGATTTCGAACCAGTCGCACCGGACATTCTTTAATGATGATATCGTAACTTAAGTAATATAAAAAAAATAAAAAGAAATGTGGACCAGATACACATAGATAAGCGTGTTTTAACAGTTTGAATAAAAGGTACAATTATAATACTATTTGATTGTACAGCATGACATACTTGGTTACCAATGACAGTTTTTTCTCGATAATTCAAAACCAAAAAAATCAAAGTTATGTGTTATACTGTTTTTCAGTAAAACCTGTCGAGAAATTATCGAAAATTATAAATGTAAATAAGCAATAGTACTGGCGATGTATTAAGAAAAGAGTATTTAAAAAATCAACGACTTTGTTAACTTGTATCTTAAGGTAAATTAGACAAAGTTATATTCAAAGGGTGGTTATTGAGTCACAATAAGGCTTGTTGCAAATAATTATCGACTCTACGGTTACTGCTTATCAAACAGTTTTTCATTAATATATTACCTATACAATAAATTCAAAGTCACAAGTTTTCCTGCAAACAACATGAACATTAATGTTGCCACTAAAGTAGATTTTTTATCGCCTGACATAACTTGAATGACGCATTCGAAGAGCTTTTATATGCGCAAAAAAATTAACGTGCGTTTTCATACTCGTTTGAGCTGAGCATACTCATTTGAAAGAAACAGAGATAACAATACGTTTATTCTAGAAGCATCTTTACAGTGGAAACTGACGGTTACATTAATATTTTTACCAACTTGTGATGTTTACGATTCTGCTGAAGTGGTCATAAACGGTCCTTCGTAATATTTTATTAGGTGGAATATTTGAATTGCCCTTAAATTTGGGTACTTGAGTTTCATATCATATAAATTTAATTTCTTTGCGGTATTCACTGACGAAATATAATAAGTTTTTATATTCAACGTAAAATATGCAAATTGCCGGTTTCACTGGTCATAGGTTTTATACAAGAACTAGACTTGTCTATGGTTCGTTATCGTAGATATTCGGGTTACGATATGAGCAGGTCTATCTATAGAAAATCACTAGATTTTGCTTTTTAATTTTCATAGTCCGCGAAAGAGTCAAACGGTTTTGGTCATCGTTTTTTATGCAGGCAGTGTCCGAACCTATGTTTGGCCAAACAGCATTAGTTCTACTGTCAGTCATTCAAAGGTTTATATTAACTAAATTCTTATTTCTACATTTATCACATAGAATAACAGCATAAAGCATTGTTGATGCAAACTTAAAAACATATGACTAGCGTTTCTTATTTTGATTTTGACGCACAATATGTCTTAAAATGACAACGGTCTAAACTCGTTTTGGCCGTTACCTTGTTGCTAAGATGGGCACTGCAATACGTTGATTGTATCAAGGCTGCAATAAATTAATCAAATCTAACTCTTCATAAGGAAATACTATTCTAGAATGCCTTAATTACTGATATAAATAATTTGGCATAGCATATTGCGATTTATAGGTAACATTTTAAAGAATGTTTTCAGAAATCGAATGTCTACGTTCTTTTGTTTGTTGACGATAAGTGTAGTTTGAATTTTTCCAAATAAGAGTATCGCTTGTTTTATTGTAACACAAAAGGGGTACTAATGCAGATATAGAAATTTGTAGTGAGCGCAAGATTTGTTAATTCGTTGCCTATTTCTCCTATATCTGTCTTCTGTGTGGTATTGCACTGGTCGAATCGTCGTTCGTGTAACAAAAACTGCTGGTACCACTGGCTTAAAATTAACAGAAAAGTTTTACCTTTTGTATGACTCCATAAATACGCCGAGAATAACAATTGTAGTCAAGTTCACAAATGTAAGTGGTCACGCGTGACTAAACGCGTCTAAAAATAACGTCCCCAGGGATGGGCATAGCGATAACTGGCTTAACTCGATTTAACTGGTCACACACACATACAATGCAGTTCCAAATATAGCTACCATTGGATGGAAATAGTTAATACGAATATTAACACGTCCTGTGCTATTTATAGCATGCTATTATTATAAAATAAAATAATTACGTTGTTACCAGTTTAAATTATAGCTTCATTTGTCCAGTGGAAACTTTATATATTCCAGAACAATGTTACAAAGACAGGACGATGGTGGATATAATTTAGTTCGTAAGATATGCAGTGAATTTCGTCTTATAAATATCTTGCAGCGTTTACGTAAAGGTCAGGACAAAACTTTTATTTTACTTTCGTAATTAAAAGTTAAATGTCATAAAAAAGAACAGCTGCTTGGCATTATTAAATTGTTATAATGTTTACAATCTGCATGTGCCAATTTATTTTTAGTATAAGGAAATAAATTTTACTGTCAGACTTTAGACTTTGGTAGTATTCATTTATTTTTAGCTTGAATAAGGATTTATAGTAGTACTAGCTGTTGCCGGCGACTTCGTCCTAGCCTATGTATTCTTCCAGGCTATGCTCTAAACCTGTGCCAAATTTCATGGAGATCCTTTCAGCCGTTTAGGCTATAAACGCTAACAAACATCCATCCATCCATCGTAACTTTTGCATTTATAATATTTAAATGATATTAGCATAATAAAAGGAAATGGAACTTTTTAATTCTACATCCGTATTGAAACATTAGTTCTTTTATAACATGACTAGCTATTGCCCGCGACTATGGCGCGAGGAATTAAAAAAAAATAAGTAGCCTTTGTGTTCTTACAGACTATGTTCTACATTTATGCCAAATTTCATCCCGATCCGTTCTGCTATTTAGGCTACAAACTCTAACAAACATCCATCCATCTAAACTTTCGCATTCATAATATCGAGTGTTAAGTATGAAATATTACGAGATTTAATTTTAAAAATCAATTCATTTAAATGTTCGATTGTAAATAAATGACTCATTAAATAAACATATTGGTACGAAGTATTCTTAAACTTGACTCACTAGCTTTTAGAATTATCTATTAGTGAAGGTCTAGCATATGTAAAGATTACACACTTAGGGTAATTACACACAAGTAGCAGTACACATTTAAGTGCTACACGCAGTTGGCAAGGATTTTACACTCTCAGAAGTCTGTTAAAACGATAAAGTTAAAAACAACTCTGTTATGTAAATTCTACATTATCTTGTTTTGTTAAAGGCTTTATCCACTTTACTAAATTGCGTTTTTTTTATAATATAAGATGGCAAATGAGTAAGCGGCCACCTAAATCCACCGAAATAGAAAGCGACCGCTGCCCATAAACATCCGCAATTGCAGATGCGTTGCCTACCCTTAATTGACGGAGGAGGAGTCGCACATAGAGAGGATATTTTCCCTTCCTATGCGTCTCTTCCACCGCCAAATCCACTTTTCCTAGCCATCCTTTCCTCTTAAGAAAAGGGTGAAAAGGGAAAGGGACTAAAATTAGGCCTCCGGCACCACACTCATCAGACGAAAAGCGGAATTGCCTCCACTTTACGTCTGTTTTCTGTGTGTTATATTTTGACTTTTACGTTTATACCTTTCAGTGTGTTCTTATCTTTAAAAGCTCCGAGTTTACAGTTCCAGTTTACTTATGGAATACTAGATTAACGATTTAAAAAAATGTAAGCATAAAAATCACATTATTTATATCTAGATTGAGATTCATTACTTATGAATATTGAGATTTTGTTGTATAATTAGAATTTTTAAATAACTTGTTTGGTTTACAATCTTTGATTATGGAAGATTAAAACTACTCATTTCACAGAAATAAGCGTAGATCAATAAATAATTTTGACATTCATAACCTAAGCTGTGTTCATCTATATACTCATCAATACTAATATAATAAAGCGTAAACACACATTACTTCGTGGCGTAGGATGTCAGTAATCACAGCATATTTTTGAATAATTGTTCCTTTAATAAAAAGCCCTACACCTACGACACGCTTTAGGCTATACATTTTCAAGCTATTAAACTTAGGGGTAATAAAATTACAAAAAAAACCTAATGTAGTCATAAACTACAGGCTGCAATATTAAGAAAGCAAGGTTATTATGGTACCGTTAATTTTGACATTTTCAATCGGGAATTTCTAAAATAAAGTTTGTATTTTCATGCGGATAAAGCCGCACGGGAATAGCTAGTTTGAAAATATTCCAGATGTAGAACTTACGTCAGTGGTACACTGGTAACACTTATGCGATAAGACAGTATGTAAATCATATACTCGTAGATAAGTAGGCGTACCCGTCGAAAATCCACGGCTGCCCACGCGAACGAGTAAATATGAAATCTATTGCATACAATGTACTGATTATGTTTATTTATTCATTACTAGTTGCTTGTGATTTCGTCCGCGTTAAATTAAAAAAAAAAACAATATAAATTGTAGCTAATGTTACTCCCTGATAACGTAGCTTTTTCATTATGAAAGAATTTTTAAAATAGGGCCAGTAGTTTTTGAGTTATTTCAATACATACAAAAATCTAAAAATGCAAATCTTTCCTCTAAATAATATTAGTATAGAGTAAAATAGTTCCATCCTTATACAAATCAGGATGAACACACTATAGAAAAACTATATTAACACGTCCAGTGCTGCCGACTAGCCTGGCGAGTTGAAAAATTAGTGGCATGTAATGTGTTAAGGGTAAAACTGAGATTTGTATAAGGGCTGTAGTACACAGTCGCGTATCGGGACCGAACCGAAACGATAGTTTTGAAAACGAATCGAAATTCTACGTTAGATTTCCTAATAAGCCAAATCCATGTTGGGATCACATATTTGAACTAGGTTCGGTGGCGGAAGTGTGCTGATGGCTTTATATCAAGAAGGAATACAGATACTTGGTCCACCAACGTGCTATATTTACCTTACCGTTATGTATAAAACAAGGTTTCTATCAAAATGAGAGCTAGTGGATGTATTAGAGAGAAGAGAAATAAATGAGGCGTGTTTGCAAGAAACGAAGTGGAAAGGTATGAAAGCGAAAGAAATCGGGGAAGGTTTTAAATTATATTATTGTGGGAGTGATGGCAAAAAAAATGGAGTAGGTATAGTGCTAGATAGTGAACATGATCAAGAAGGGAGTGATGACTAAGATGACGGATGATAGAGTGCTTTGGAGGACGAAAACCCGGTGCGCCGACCCTACGAGAGTAGGATAAGGCAGGGGAGATGACGATGATGTGAATAAGAAAAAAAATCATAAATTAAATAATTATTTATTACACAAAGAAGTCATCTTCAAAACGCATACTAACATAGAATTGCTGATATCGAACTCCGAAGAAACCATTGCGATTTATTTATAATTCATTTTCATTTCTATTTTCAGACGATTATCATTAAAAGTTATTCGGATAAACTGCTGCGAATATATGTTCATAATGATTGTAAAATATTTGAAATTTATTCAATTTCAATAACTATATTTCAACATTTTGACAGTGATAAATATATCTTCTACAGATAGATACGAGGATATCATAAATAATGTAACAAATTATAAATTACTATCTTTCGCCACCGATTCCGTCCGCGATGAATTAAAAAAAAAACAAAAGTGATTAGCCTATGTGTTCTTCCATATTATCCTCTATATCGATACCAAATTTCCTCGGAGTACATTCAGCCCTTTAGTACAAACTCTAACAAACATCCTTACATCTAAACTTTCGCATTTATAGTATGATAGATACCGAATTAAGATAAACTTTAAATTGGAAATTAAATAACCAAGACCATTTTTTCCCACATTGATGTGTGTACTTCACATTTTATTTACTATCTCATTCAAGGACCTAGACTAAATCAAAATAACGGTTTAGAAACAAACAGGAAACTATATATTTCAACACGTCTATAATTATATTTCCCTATTTTATTTACATTACAAAACGTTGATGACATGAGGCATATACGTAGTTCATTTACGTATCGGGTAATGCTAAAATTGTTTCCTAGAACCCGCATACCTTCGTGAAGAGATCTCCTTGCGAAAAACAGATATACGAGTAAGATCGGATCATTTTATAATGTAGGTAACTTGCTTTGATTACATAATACATACGTATATGAACTATTAGCTTTCGCCCTCGACTACGTCCGCGTGGAATAAAAAAAAACAAAAGTGAGTAGCCTATGTGTCCTTCCAGACTATCCTCTACATCTACACCAAATTTCATCGAAATCCGTTCAGCCGTTTAGGCTACAAACTCTAACAAACATCCATCCATCCATCGATCTAAACTTTTGCATTCATAATTTTAATATGTTTAGTATGTTAAGTAATGTTTTATGCAAAAATGATAATGACAACTGATTTAAATCTCTCTAAATTATGTTATTCTTCTCAGACCTTTTTGTGATCAGATAATTAAGAATGATTGTATAAAATTTAACCATATTTGGTATTTGATCTTTGAGACTAGTTATTTACTTTAGCGATGTAATCTGTATGTTGAACTTTATAACAGTAGTCCGTATCTTTTAACATATTAGTGATGTCTAACTCATTATCAAGCAAAATATGACTTAGCTGTTTCTCGCGACTTCATTCACGTGAAATTAAATAAATAGCCTATGTTACTCACTGATAAGTAGCTTTTTAATGGTGAAAGAATTTTTCGAATCGGCCCAGTAGTTTTTGAGATTTTCCAATTCATACAAAAATACAAATCCTTTCTCTTTATAATATTAGTATAGATATAAATTAACAAGGGAAATTTGTTAAGAGCATCGTGATTATGCACCATGCATTCCGACAATATCGTAAATTTAAAAATTCAACATTTGAAATCATCGGTAAGCTAAGTAATACAAACACGCCTAAACAAATATTAAATTGTATTTGACAAAGTATAGCCGGGTTGACCCGCGGCCATTATGTTGTATTGACACGATGCAGTGAATGCAAATGGGTGCAATCAAGGCCGGTGCAAACAACTTGCATTAGCAGTGATGTATTATTAACTAGCTACGACTTCGTCAGTGTGGAATTTAGAAAACGGAATCAGTTACTTATGCGGTATTCCACACTAGTCTATCTCTGTTATAAATTTAATTAAAATCCGCCTATCCATTCCAATTCATCCAAACCTTTGGAAAACGTGAGATAAAAAGTACCAGATTTATTTATTACTAGCTTACGCCCGCGACACCGTTAATTTATAACAAAAAAGTAGCCCTAGTGTTATTCCAGACTATCATCTACATCTATGCCAAATTTCATCGTGATCCGTTCATATTTTTAGGCCCCAAATTCTAATAAACTCCCATCAAACTAAACATTCGCATTTATAATATAGTATGATTTCTTTTTTGTAGAAGAAGAAGGCTAGCGTGCAAAGGATTGGCTAAAATTATTTGATCCAACGGCTATCGCCAGAGGAACAGCAGTGTAACATAATGCGTTGCGGTCTAAGACGCTCTTCGCTCCTTACTTGAAGGTTCTAAATCGTAACTGTTAGGAAATACAACTGTGGACAGAGTACTCCACAACGTTGTTTTTTGTTATTGTACAAAAATAAAAAGTATACACCTCTAGGCCGTTTTAGCATTAAACAATTTATAGTTTTGTTAGAAAATTTACTACCGTTTTACAACAATGTAAATACGTTAATGGATTCTTAAATAAGAGTTGATTTAACACAAGGTTTGTAATTTTTTTTACCGTTCTCTTGATATCCGCAGACGGATCAACGACCACGTAACGAAATTGCTAAAAACATTTGTGAACTAATTCTTTTGTGTGCATTTAGTGAATCTTACGTATTACGTTTTTTGGATTGTGTCAATGTGCGAATATTTTAGCGATCGAACTGTAAATATGTTTTGTTTCATTTGTACGTTGTCTAAAAAATTATCGAAGGCACTACAGTTGCGAGTGGGGGTGATCCTCTCATGTCGGTCTAATCTGGGCTTTTTTAAAGATACCCTTGATGACATTTGACTTGATTTGGTTTAGCTCGTGTCTTAGAGTTAGAAAGATTTTTTTTGATAGAACATTGGCAACTTTGATCAGACCACATGCAAATGTTTTGTGGAATAACAAAGCAAAAATTGCTTAGCAAATAAATCTAATGACAGTATCTTATATCAAATATTTATCAAGAATTACATAAGTTATATCTTTACAACTGATGGATATAAGTACACTGCATCATTTCCTTTCTTGATATACAAAAAAAAATCGATAAAACATCAATGTTTACAAAAAGTAATAAAAAATCTTAAAATATAACCATCAAACACTCCTTTAGGTTTTTGCTGTAAACACGGCAAAATTTACGGCTTCAAATAAACCGTTACCGAATATTCGGTCGAAGTATTCTTGGATCAAACAAAATCAAAGAATGATAGTGTAAATTGTTTACAAGATTAAAAGTAATACGCTTCCATTGGCGTATTGAAAAGATTTATATAGACGAATTTAACATTTGTATTTATTATTTCATAACACTTCTGACCTTTATCTATATTATCTCTTTTTAATATAACGATAATTTTGTGCAATTGATATATGCTATACTTTATATTCATATTAATCCAAAGCAAAATTTTATGTTAAAATCTTTTAGAGTTTTTGACTTAAAAATACTCTTGAGCGCGTTGAAAGAAAACTTTATATTTTTCCTCTGATACTATGGTCGTGAGTTTGTGCAATTAACAGATGCAAATTATATCAACAAATAGCATTAAATTATAGTTAAGGCCATAAAGGAAGTTGTCACAAAGCCAAGAACGGCTAGATAAAAAAAATGCGTGATAATTGGCAGCTCGCCATGTTTTGTAAATATACGGGTTCTTGGTGAAATATAAAATGATGATTAGATTTCAGTCTTCACTTCAGGTCAAAGAATAATTTAAAAAAAATGTACGAATACTACGAGATATTTACAATCCGATACTGAAACAAATCTTACCACCACTTCGTACAAACTAACAGACGCCAAAGGTTAATTTTTTTGGACATTATGCGTGGCTTTATCATGTTAGAAGCTCTCATTTCAGTATTTTGCTGTTAATAATAAAGTAAGTAATCCATAATTAATAAAAAATGAAGTCTTACTGACTTCACTCTTATATCCACTACGCACGTCATGGGGCCCGCCGTTTACAACCGCCTGCCAGACCACGTCACAGCGGCTACCAGCCTCGCGTCATTTAAAAACAAGCTTAAGTCATGCTTAATACAAAAAGCCTTCTATAGTGTCAAAGAATTTTTCGTACCATGATTGTTTTATATATAATTTTCATTCAAAATATCTGTTAAGTTTTTTATTTTATTTTTTAACATTCTGACTTGTAATCCGCTTACCTATAAAATTAGCTGGTCTTTGACATCGTTAACATGTGTGGAAGTGGCAACTAATGGTTGCTAAATAAACATGCATTCAACATACAATGTTGCTAACTGAATGTATTGTTGAATTTCGACGGCTGAATCTTAATAGCCCGTTCCGTAACAGATTTAATATGGGGCCGTGGCTTTGCGCGGTTTCAAAGGACGACGTGCGCGAAATGTTATTTTGTAACATCAAATGGGACTACAAAAGGTCACGTCTCTACTTAGCTTCGAATTGGGAAACAATCGACCTGTGATACGAGTAATCAAACGAACGATAAATTCCCTTTAAAAGCATTGAATATTATTTTTGTTAGACATGCAAAGAACAGGTATCAAAGTATGTTTATGGACAGTAAAGATATCAAATAATTATAGGACAATGTATCAAGTAATAACCTGCTTGTGTCTAGTCTTTTCTTTCAATCTCTTTGCTTGTGAAATACCATCATCTTCCTCGTTATCTTACTTCCGTTGGGTCAGCGCAACAGTTTTTTGTCCTCACATAACTATTATAAGTCATCTCATTCATCATTCTCTTCTTGGTAATGTCACCTTTCACGCAATCCATCCATCTCTTTCTAGATCTACCTCTACCAGTGTACCTTCACACTCATAACTAACGGTCTTCTTGTTACATGCGATTCATCCCTCCTCATAACATCCCATACCATGCCAATGTTTAATTCTTACCTTCTCTACCACTTTCTTGTAAATATATATCAATCACTATTTCTTACAAGAGTTAAAAATAATCGGTGTATTTACATAAAGAATTACTTTAAAGTGTAATTCGAGACTGTCGCGAAATTAACGAGTTAGCAAAATTGCGTCGCCTATAAGTCTAGTGGCGAATGTAATGTTATTTTACAAGCAACCTAGTTAATGTGCTCATAACAAACTTGCTTACGGCTGAATATTGGACCGAATCAGCACTTTTCGTTTTCCAGGGAATGAAACCTAAGGATCGCAATGTGATGTTAAACAGTCTGTTTTTTTTTTAATAGTATAATTGATGAATGTATTTCCTAATCTACAATAATGCTACTACAATATATTACGTTCAGTTCATTTTAAAAGCGAATCACGTTCGTACCTCGAATCACTAATACTTAACCCTGTCACGTGGACTCACGATGAATTTATACATTTTTTGCATACAAGTATTGTTCGGGACGCAACAGTCCAAGAACTGTTATATTGATTTTTATATCGCATGTTGTTGTGACTACCATGACACATAAATTCGGGACGACTTTTACTGATTCGATGGGTCAGGGGTTTAACTCTGGACTTGTAATCCACACATTCGTGTTCAATCCCCGCCATGTACCAATGTTGTTAGATTTGAATTACGCTTACATTAAAATTGAAATTATAATATTAAAATTAGTATAAGTTATTCTTTGAATGCGAAAGAGCCAGTTGAAAACCAGCGCAGGAACGGCTTTGACCCTTCTGCATACGCAGATTTGGGTACCATTTGCCACCAATTTATGCTTTCTTTAAAATAACTCCGTTTATGTAATTTCTTTTTATGGCAATAAATACTCCATTCATTCATTTCCGACGGTCTTACGGAGAAGGAAACATCGTGATACATATTGCACGTAGCTGCGGAGAAATTCAAAGATATCTTTGAACCTACAATCTTGAGATGGCATAAACCATTTTCTAATCAGTAAATAATTGAAGTCTATTGGGACCCTCCAAGTTGTCTCAGAAGCCACATAGTTATGGCAAACGGCAGTCACTAAATACGCGGCATTGCGATTCAGGATTGCTTTTGAGGGCGGCTAGCTACTATTGAATTACATAATGTTATTTATATTATATATTCCTTATACATTTGTCTTGCTATATACGACCCATTTGTTATCAACCGAATGACGTATAAGGAAATTAATGTTCTAAATTTAATGCCACATCAAACCTTGAACTAGACGAGTTGGATGGATCATTTGGACGCGCAAAGGCACAATATCAATACTGTCGCCGCTAAATAAACATTCCACATATTTAGATAATAAACAGAACATTAATTTTTATAATAGAGAAATTATAAATACCTTTACTGTGTAGAACTACTAAAAAAATATTCCAAATAGCTACTTAATAACAAAATCTTAGAATTGTAACTTCTAGATAGAAAGTGAGGCAAAAGGTCTTGTATATTAGTATGGTAATAGTATAAAGAGGAAAGAGTTGTATTTTTGTATGTGAAATAACTAAAAAAACTACTACGCCGATTTTAGAAATTCTTTCTACATTAAAAAGGTAATTTATCTGTGAGTAACATAGGCTACGCTTTTTAATGTTTTTTAATTGCACGCGGAAGAAGTCGCAAACAACAGCTAGTAGGTTAAAAAAGTATAGTCAAAACGCTGATACGAATATAAAGTGGCTGTAATAATAAGAATTAGATTATTCCTAGAGCTAAAGTTTACGTGAATAAGAGAGCCGTGGAGAGAAATTGTAACATTGCCATACTTCGAGAAAAACATAAAGTTAGGTTAGGTTAGTCCTTGCGGAAATCTAGATACCTATTCAAAGCTAAGAGTGGCACAAAAACTAAGTACATCTGATTAGAATATTAATTTTGATTCCAAGTTAGCTGTCATTGGCACGGAAGCTGATTAGATCTTTACAAACCTTTGTTGGCTATCATTCCCTGCGTGTGTAGAATTAATAAAAAATCTTTAATAAAAGTTGTTAAATATAATCGAAACACGCAAAGATTGTTTTTTACAATGATTAATCTGTAAAATGTTTTGTCAAATGCTCATTATTTTCAACTTCTACTGAAGAAATAACTATACAAAAAATGCTGGTCAAAAAGTTGTTTCTTTAATTTTAATTTTCAAAGAAAAAATCTGATTAAACCACGGGATATCTACATCGTTATAAAAACAATTGCAACTGTTGTTTTCTTACGGATATGATGAAAACATTAGCATTTTAACTGCACGAAATTAAAAAAAAAAAGTTTTTTCAGCAGCCATAAAAATGAAAAACACGATTGTTTAATATTAGTTTGCAAAAAAACAATTTTTAATATTTTTCATAATAAAAAACAAGATACCTATCATCCCTCATATCTAATCTTTTACATAATAAAATGACACTGGTATGATTTTTGTTACCAACATAAAAATATAAACAGTTCCCGCCAAATTACCAAGTATAAAGTACCTAACAACATTAGAATTAGCAATTATAATGTTAAGTTATATTTCATTGCGTCGCAAACCGGCTTTCATTATGGGGAACGGCTGGCTATAAGTTTTTATTGGATTCGAAATGTCGTTTGGTTTAGAACAGAGTATATATCGTGACGTAATCAAATAATAAATTAATCTTGAGCGGGCTTCCTATCTGGTAATATAAATCTGCAATCATTATAACTTCGCGATAACTAACTGATATAATATTTTTTATCAAAACAAAACTACTAAGGCTTATTTTGAAGACGAATTTTATGATAAAATACACTTACATTATCAACGTAAATATGCCAAAAAATTTACTGTATTTCGATAATATCGTAAAAATCTTATTTGAAAATTTAATAATTTAACAATTAAATACATTCCTTCTCAAAATAATATAGTTTTTTGCTTACAAATGTAGTTTAAACTTCAAATATTTTTCATACTTTTTGTAAATATTATGAAGGGTCTTATTTCAGTTTTACTCAATTATTCTGTAATAAAATATGTCTACCTACATTATTTAAAAATGAATTTATTGTAAAGTAAGCGGGAACCAATAGACGATGATATTCTAGTTCTCTTTAACTTTTAGATAAGAGTAACAAGCAAGACATTGACATCGTGTCAACATCGTAATTGTAACATGTTCACCGGCAACACATTTGTTTAGCAGACGCTGAATTATAAATATACATGTTCGTAAATGTTTGAAAAAAAAATCATCAAGACACTACTTAAACTAAGAGTAAACCACTGATTAACCTAACCGCCATTACACCGCACGCTATTTTTAGAATCCGTACAGAGATCACGGCTTTGTCTGCTGTAATGTAAATGACTAACAACTGTTCGTGTCGTGTCCCGGCGTATCATACAATTACCGATCAAAACATCACTCACAAACATGCCTATTAATAAAGAAAACACTAACAAAATGTTACACTCACCGACTTCGTGTCGAGATGACTTCCACATTTTATCAAACTTCATGTTTGCACTATAAAGTAACCACTGTTAGGTTATGAACACGGCCGTTGCACCATAGTTTTTGACAGGTAACTTACGATCACAGGCACCTGTACGCGCGGTTATGTATGCGCGGGACAATTCCCGTTCGGGCGGTGTATTTTGTGCCCGAATAGCATAGTTTAGGGAGCGAGCGGCGACTCGTCTTGCCTCCGCGCGGCCAATGAACGAAGCGGCCAACGCGCCAAGGTCACAGGAGACGGAGCCGGTGGCCAACGACGACGATAGATGGCAGCACTTGTAGGTAGAAATACAAACACCCTTCTGCCTCAGAGCCCGTATGGCAACTAAAATTGAAACGATATTGCTTCGACAGTTCGACACGATGAAGCGATAAGCGGTAGAAAGTATACCAATACTGCAGAGTATTGAATACTTTATTGACTACAACGCGATTTAAGTAATTTTAATATTCACATAGATACGCAAGTATGTACGCCGTCGCATATCTTGCGGTACATATATTCTTTGCTACTTATAAAACAGTTATATAGTAAGTTTCTAAGTACATAGGTACATGTATTCAAATTTTATAACATGAACATTATTTAGCTAGGCACATACATTAATATGTACTTATATGTATTTTTTCAAATCCCTGTGTTGGGATGAAGAGTCTTCCTAGAATTAGTTTATTATTGACAAAGCAATTATTATTGTTCCATTAAATTTCATAAAAATAAATTTCAATCATTTCAGCAGAATCTAACTTTATCTTAATTAATTTAACTGTTTGAATAAATTTTGGTTCGGATAATGGTTGAAATACTAATGTTGCTATTACCCACTAGATGGTGTGAATTAAGCATTATTTTATTTTTTGTCCTGATTTTATGAAATGTCTTGATTTCGATTAACCAAGGATATATCAAAGCGATCGCTTATCAATGTTTTTGTTTTGAATTGTTTTTTCGTCGGTTTGTTTGAAAATTGCGTAAGTTGCGATATTCCTACATGTTATGCTCAGTCGATTTTTCTTAGTTTTATTTAGTTTATACGAAAAGGTACAATAATAATTCCCTATAAGAGTAAAGAAAAAGAAGAAAAATTGATACAAAAGTCCCAATAAAAATCGAACTTGAAAATGACATAAAGTCGAATTGATAACCTCCGAATCATTTGTAAAATGTAAAAATAGAATGGTACATCTAAACCTTTTAAAATGCAATGAAGATAACCTTTCATAAGTAAAATAATATGGAATTAGGAAAATAAAACAGCAATGTAATTCACATAACAAAAGATATCTAATTACAAGTTTTTATAACAATATCTTGCGACCTGATTTTACAATCTGCATCCCGTTGGACGAGTTTTACTACAATTAAAATGCTTAGGAAAACGCGTATCTATAAACATCGTCACACTGACCTATATGTTGGTTCGCGGCCACGGAACATTGCGTCATCAGATAGAAATAAACTGAGATAATCTCTAAGAGAATTCTCGAGGGTCGTTCTAACTTCTTCCTTATTTGATTAACGGTCGCCATCATTTCCTGTACTATACTATAACTGACAAAAGACTACTATAAATTGAAATAAAAATAGATTTTTTATAATGGCAAAATAGGTAATAATTGCAAAATAAGATTGCTGGAAAGTATTATACGATTCATATATTATGGCGGCTCGTGTTTAGCTGGTAAGTCATGTTTTTCCATGTGTGCTTTAGGTCAGGCTCACAGCGGGTGGAGATAAGCTTGCGAAGACATATGCCTTGCCTCCTCAGACGTTAAACTGACAGCGATTTTAAACTCTAGGAGTTTTTTTATCATTAATGTTTGTATAGCTCTGTACCGAAACTTAAGCTTTACGCGCATTGCTCCATTCCCCGTCTAAATAAAATCCTGGCAATTCAATATCTTTCTCCCGCTCCATCGGCGAGGTAGAGGCGGCTGCGAGTGCGGTGGGACGGTGCTGGGTGGACTAAATGTGGGGTAATGCACGTTAACCCTAAAGCATATCTTTGTTCATTCCATTAACAAAGATAGTAACGCATTTGTTTCTTATATTCCTCGTTCATTATTCCAGTTTCAAGTTTGAGTTTTTCAAAAAAGGTAACTATTTTCTTTTGTAAAATAAAACCACGATTAAGTTTTAGAAAATTTTTATTTAAAAATAAATTATCGTAGTACAACTTGCACCAATAACAACAAAAATTTTGGTTTGAAACAACACGAAACCGCAACATTCGCTCTAAGCATGGCCTTAGTATTAAAAAGTGAATACAAAACTATCTACAGGTATAGCCGTTACGATGGATTTCCACTGTTGTTACAGCTGCATTACGAACATATTGCCATCTCTTTCATTATTTTTGGATACAACAGAGATAGCATTAGTTCGTTCACAACTGTCACTGTCAAATCCACAGTTAAATCAAGGCAGGTAAAAAAACATTCACATCACACATCAAACAAGAGATTCGTTCTTCGTAAGTACACATGCACTAAATAGCCACAAGGAAAATCAAACAAATCGTTACAAACATGTCACTTAACCATTTAAAATAATGTATTGCAAAGGTTATACATAATAATACAATCTCGGAACAATCAACTGTACATAAGAACAGGCGCACATCTTTGACTAAACTATCGGACAACAGTTGTGCGATTATCAAATGTTTTGTAGCCATAGAAACTTATTAGTTGCATAAGCTTATCGATATCAAAGCGAGACTAAACAGTTGTGCTATAGTTTAGTTTCAGGTGTGCGCACGTCCTAATAATAGAAACCAAAAAGTCGAAAAAGATTATGATGGAGTGAAAATTAATAATATTAAAATAATTCTTATTTTAAAAGTTGGACATACAAATAAATTCGTTTTCAATTAGAACATTTGAATTCCGAATCTGATCAAACTTTTTTATAGCATAGTACCCGGCATTTGTTTTGGCACGTCAAGAACAGGAGTAATAGACTGTTCGACGTGCCAACCCAAGCCTGTAAGAGGTTCTGAAGGCACAGCGTGTACACTCCAAAAATACAAGAAATACTAAACTAAATGGATGGTATAGTTTACTTTTTGTGAAAAAGGTGCGTTTGAATTTTATAATCTGTGTTTACGTATAAAATTAACCTAAACTTATTCGTCTAAATGTTAATTTCTAACAAAAATTGTTCTACATTTTAGTCTATAAAACGGCCCTAATTTTTTTAAAATCATAGATAAGCCAATAATTTTAACTATAATGCCAAATCGCATACATTTCTATTAAGTTTATTCCTACTTAATGCTTTGCAATCTGTTCTATTAAATTAGTTTTCAAAATATGACTGGATCGTTAAAATGATTTATTATTATGTGATATATAATTTTGTCTTAATAAATTTTATTTCCGTTACTATATTTTTTACTTAACAGAAATGTATTATTGCAATATGACATTGTAAATTTCATTCAAATTGAACATCGATAACCTTATTTTCGCTACTTTAAGAAAAATGATACAATTTCGTTATTCAAAATGAAAAAAGAAAACATTTCATCATAAACATGTCATTCGAATTGCTTCAATAATTTAAAACACTTACATTTTCATCACTTGAGTGTATTTAAATGTGTCATGGATTTTATCATTAAAAATGTAACAAACAAATCACTGCAGTTTATATTAATAATTAAATTGCGATTACAAACACACCAATAATTGACAGCACAAGAAACTAGTGTTCCTTAGATTATTGCCTTTAAAGGCTAACGGCCGATTATTGAAACGACATTTAAAAAGTAACATCGTAAATAACAAAACCACTTGTAAACTCTGTTCCATTAAATGTTGACATTTATCTAATTGTAAGCGGCGTTTACGAAGCGTTCAAGATACGTTCCAGTATTCGGCCGTAAGTAACTTATTCTAACTACTTTCTTGTATTTAAACATCGCTTAATTACAATCACTCAAGAATAAACAAATAATAATAAAGAATACAAAATTAAAATCACTCACACGTGTATTAGCTTTCATAATAACCGTACAAAAACACAAATAAAATAATGTTCAATACCACTAAGTACTTTAAAAATCCAAAAATTGTTTACTTCACGCTTGTATTCATACTTTATTTCGAAATAAAACCATACAAATATCACTTAAATTAAAAACTTAATAATATATTTCTAACAGAAAATATTTCAGGAATCTGTGAAATCGATTTTCGATTCAACATCGAATCAATTGTTTCGAAATTCGAATGTTTATTCAAGCTGCTTGTACATATCTTCTATCTGCGGCTTGAAGTAGTTTCTGATCTCCGGTCGTTTCGCCTTCATAGTTGGCGTGAGGAGACCATTCTGCACGGAGAACGGATCCGGGTGCAAATATATATCTTTCACCTACGAAAGAATGCATTCAATTTCAATTATATCATTATCAATACTAGAGGATTATTAATATTGCATAAAAAAATTAACTTGCATTCCAAATCGAATTCATTCAACCTCGCTTGTAGTTATCGATTCGTTCTTATCGTATTCGAGCTATTTATACACTGTCCTTGTATTGGACTTGACATTGACTAATCTGTTACAAATAAACTAAAAATAAAAAATTCCACTTCAAGTTATCATATTCATTGACATTATCAATGTTTAAATATAACTTAAGAATGAATAAGTTCTTTGTTATATAAACGGTTGCTTTATGACACTCCTAGAAATACTCCTAGAAACACGAGTTTTTAGGTTACTCAAATAAACCTCTAAGATTACCAAGGCTTGTACAGTATTTCATGCGATAGTCGTGGTTTTATAGACCCACTAGCTGTTCCTGTCCGGCTTCAATCGCATTAATTTTTTTATTACTGTTTACATTTGTTAAATTCTCAATTGCAAATGTCAAAATTCCAATGCACGAATGAGAACAAAGGCCTTTGCCATTGGATACCAATTGCTGCATGGCAATCTAGCTTCCTTAAGGTTGGCAGCTTGTACTTTATAGTCCCTTTGCCACATTACGGTTTTATTCCAATGTATTTACCCCCTAAGTTCAATAGAGTGAAAATATATGGGCTTACGTGTGTCGTACGACTTTTATTAAAGAACGAACTAGTTATAGAAAAATGTGCTGTGTTTGCTGACATCCTATGCCACGAAGTAGTGTGTGTTTATAGAAATATCAATTAAATTTCCGTAAATAATTAAATGTTGCTACAAATCAAGGTGGTAAAGTCAAATACAATCTGTATTAGTAGCAATGTTCCCATAAGCCTTCTCAGTTATAACAATTTTTAAAATTGCAGTTATCAATATGTTTGCATTTCAACCATTGTTTGCACGAGCGCCTGTCATAATTTTAATAGCAACGGCTAAAATTTAGATCTCCTTCATATTTGAAAAATCGTTATTCAAAATTTGTAGCTGGCAAAGTAAACGCTCCTCGCAAAAATCTCTTTTATTTTTTTTTTTTAGTTATTAGGTGACCACATATTTACAACCATTCGTCCAATGTCTATGTTTAAGTTACCTGTTCAAATGTCTTAAGTCCAGCGTTCCTGCCCCATTGCAACATGTCGTCCAATATCATCTGCTTGACGCGCTCGTTCTCGCAAAGAGCGGAGAAAGTGCCCTGAATGCCGTTCTCCAACGCCCAGCACTTCACCACATCAACGTCTGGGACAACCACCGCTACGATGCACGACTGGAAGTTAAAAAAAAGCTTTAAATCTCTTTGAATGATTATTTTCGAACGAATTTCCAGTAACTTATTCAATAACTCAGACGAATTTGAAAAAAAAACATTAAATCCTAAAAAAACATTTTTACATTTGAATACAATTGTAACATAGTACAATTACTTTGTACGTAAAAAATAGCGTCGAAAGATTGACATTCTCATGAAACAAATCAATGACATTATGTTACTAGTGTATTTTAGAATATTTTTAAACTTAGCAACAGTATTTAAACAGCAATTAAAAGGATTTGAAAAGAGAAACAATGTCTATGACTCTAGTGTGCCAATTGGAAGCGTGACTTGGACAGTCACCAAAAAAATTATCGTTAACAAATTGCATGTGATAGCTGAGAATGCGTACTATGAGCATTAGAGGATGACACGTGACGTTCTCAGAACAAAAATAATGACTCATTTACTTTCATCAATAATAAACAACAAAATGGCTAAAAATTATTAAAAAATAATACACAATATAACCTATATTACTCATTGATATCGTAGCTTTTTAATGTTGAAAGGATTCTTGAAATTGGCCTAGTAGTTTTTGAGTTATTTCAATACAAACAAAAACAACCGATTTCAAAAATTCTTTCACCATTAAAAAGCTGCGTGTTCAGGGAGTAAGATAGGCTGTATATTTCACGCGGGCGAAGACGCCAGCAACTACTTGTAACATTAATATAGATAAGTACTGATGGATAAGTTGACTGAAAGATGATCGTATACGCTGATCCTATTGTAAAATTAGGAAGACTGTCAAATAATTATGAAAATTATTTACCTTTAATGATTCACCGTGCACGAAAACTTGTTCCACGTATTGACTTCTAATATAAATGTTCTCAATCTTCTCCGGCACAATATATTCGCCTTGTGACAGCTTGAAGATGTGTTTTCTTCTATCGATTATCTTCAAAGTTCCATTCTGTAATATACAAACATTCGTTAAAACATTGTAAGACGAATAAATATTAGGATTATTTTAGTATTGTGTATAACTCACAGGCAGCCATTTGCCGATGTCACCGGTGTGATGCCAGCCATCGCGGTCGATCACTTGCCGCGTCTTCTCCGGCTCTTTGAAGTAACCCTTAAACACATTGGCTCCCTGCACGCATACTTCGCCTTGTCCCTGCGCCGCGTAGTACTCCATCTCCGGCACGTCCACTAGCTGTAAGTATAGAATTTTGTCATCACTATCGTAATCCAAATCTATTCGAGAATCTTCGTAATGCATCTTGTAACAATTTGGTATACAATTGTATAGTTTAACTCCCTACTAACTTGACTTTAATTTAAAACTATACTACTACTTAGTTATGTAGGTTGTCGACAATCAAAATATGTTTATGAATAATCCTTTTTCAAAAATTAGCTATACACACTGTATTCCATATATTTTCACGCTATTGAACTAAGGGAGTAAATCATTTAGAAAAAACCATCATGCGAGATAGGGATAAAAATTAGAAGCTAACAAGGTTGTCATGGTAACGGTCATTGTTACTCAATGTCAAAGGCTTTCTTTGACATTTGTGCATTTGAATTTGACATTTGCAATTGTCATCACAAATGTAAACGATAAAATAAAGTTTTTATAATGTCATGCGGATGAGCTACACGGGAACGGGTCGTATATGATAAAGGCTGTTGTAAAGTTAAAGTTTTGATTGTGGTATGGAACTGACCTTCACTTTGCAACAAGCAACGGGAGGGCCGACATGCTCTGGCACGTGGTCGCCCTGCACGGTCAGAGTGACGGGCGCAGTGCACTCCGTCTGCCCGTACCCTTCCACGATCTGGAAACATAAAATGTACCCATTAATATTAAGAAAAAAATACCTTAACACTCTATAAACAGAAGTCAAGACTCTCATCAAGAGATGGCTCACGTTATCGCTCATGTGACATATTATTTATCAATCATTGCGATCTGAAATGTCCCGTAAGACAAGCAACAGCACGGAGATAGCGTCAAGAAAATTGTACCACAACCGTGAATAATCTATAATCTTCGCCAATACGAGTTTTGTGTTCATGTCATCATTACGTCATCAATCATTTATGTCACAGCAACAAGAACCTACCGCTAAGTCGACTGTAGATCTGAATATTTTGGAAAAGTCATTTCCCAAGTGGGTTTATTCAGGTATTTTGATAAAACTACATCGCTGTGTTGATTATTTATATAAAAATCTCATGATCATGAACGGTATCTAGTCAAAATAATCATCTGTTTACCAAGTCAGTCCAAAACAAACAAGATATTTGGAGAAATAATAAACAAATACCGCGAACTAAATATACCAGCCTTGAAGCTTCAACGGGTAATATTAATAATATCTTCCATTTATTTCAAACATTCTTGAATATGATTGATAGTGTTGAAATATTACAATAGATTATGTTAATGCAAACAGAAGCTAGCATCGGTTAATGCATGAAGTGATATCTCAGATGGAATTCACGGGTTTCAGTTCAATAAAAATCTAAATTTGCTTCAAGTGGACGAAGTTTACATTAAAACAAGATAGCAACAAAACAAAACCCAATCCAGAGAGACTATACGAGTAGAGTTCTTGAATTTTCATTCGGGAGTTTCCTCTATCGCTTCTTATAGATTTACGTCTAATTCCTAAGTTCCAAATAGTTACTGTATATTGTCAGCTTTTCAATGTATAAGTTCATATATACCTCTAGCATTATCAATATCCATACAATATGTACCCTGAATTTAAACTTACCAGACAGCCAAGAGCGCATCGTGCGAATGTAAGAACATTGCCAGCGAGTGGTGCAGATCCTACCACCATAATACGAAGTCTGCCGCCCATACCCTCGCGCACCTTCCGGAATACCAGTTTATCCCATATAGAATCAGCGCGAATGATACCCCTGCGAAAATAAAACAAACATTTCCCTTAGTAGTCTAAAATATAAGACAAACACGTAAACGTAATCTTAGTTAGGATTTTTATTGGCCCCAACCGAAGAAGAGGAACACGATAGAATATAAATAGACACAATAATTTGATAGCATGTCGGCTGTGGAAAGTGTCATCTTCATAGAACTTGATATTTCCTTCAACAAGAATGTGACATTGAAAATGCTAAAAGAAATATGCGTGCTAATGAAGACACTGAATTGTAACCTGAATATCCACTCACGCTGAACGTACAGACGTTGCGTGACACTTGATTGTCATGTTCATACATATTCCGTCATTTTAAAGGAAATACTTACATTTAATGTCGCTATTTTGAGATTAGGTCATTTTCACCTTAGATTTCTTTTCAATTGAAGTGATGATGGATAATCGGATATAGTCATTGGAACGGATTAAAAATACCTTTTTTTGACAAATAATCTCGAATCGACCATTATTATTTCTTTACAATGTTAAGTATTCAGATATTCAGTTGCTTTTCAATTCAAAATTCCTGTCATTTGGTACATACCTTTTAAGTTCAGATTCTTTAGCTGAAAGCGCCATATTAAACAGTAGCTTCTTGATCTTTGAATTTGAAATCTCACTCTGGGCTTTATCATAAAGTCTGTTAAGTAATCTAGGTACGGCAGGCATCATAGTTGGCTTTAAGGCGCTTAAGTCGTCGCCTAGTCTTCGTATATCACCGCTGTAGAAACCGACCGCACCTCCAACCATATACAAAGCATTCTGAAAAGATTCGAAATAACTTTAAGGGGTTTTTTCAATATAAAATAACCTAATCAGATCTCATAAATTCAAGTTATATTTAATTCAAGTATTTTTTGTAATTAGGATTTTTTTATTAAGCCCCATTTTTATCTCAGATATTGTAGTTCATCCGTGTCATTTGAGGTCAACACTTCATTTACATTGTGTTACTGAGGTTAATAATTTGCATTTTAATAATGGCTCTGGGAGCATTGTGATCACTATCTCCATGATTTCAATTCATTTGAAAAGGCACGGTAACAGTTAGACCTTTGTTACAACTGAAAATGAATTATCATGTTTCCAACTTAACGATCATTATTTGTATACAATTAAAGTGCAAGCGGAAAAATCAGAGCTCTTGTTAAGGTTTTACCTCACAACATCTCTCCAGCATATGCGCGAGTGGCAGGAAGGAGATCATGACGTCATGTTTGGAAGGTCGGTGCTCTCCGAGCTGCATGATGACGCTGCACATTGAAGCTACGAGGTTCTCGTGAGTTAGCATCACGCCTTTGGGCATCCCAGTCGTGCCCGACGTATAGCAAATCGTGCACAGGCTATCCGGTTTCGGTGGCTACAATATAAAATGTCACTTTAAATTCGACCAAGACATTTTTATCCATTATTCCAATTGCTATTACATTTTTTTAGTTGTTGCTCCCAACTGCGACTGTTTAAAAATAGTTTAAAGCACAGCCTATGCTATTCAGCAATAACATAGCTTTTTAATGGTGGGAGTATTTTTGAAATCGGACCAGCAGTTTTGAGTTTTTTCAATATATACAAAAATTCAAAAATACAAATCTTTTCTCTTTATAATCTTAGTATAGATATAGCATTGCTCCTATAATAAGAGAAATAGTAATCAATGAAAAACAGATTCATATAAAATAAGGTCGCTTTTTGTTTGTTACTTACGACAAATGGATGGTCTTTTTGCGCTCCTTGAATTTCCACATCACTGAACTTGACGATATCAACTCCACGACTCCGGGCTCTCTGATGCGTCGATGGCGACACTTCTTTGATGGTGACAAGCTTCCTCAGACATCTCGGTGATTGGTCCAGAAGGAGATTTGCTTTTTTGTCATCTTCACATACTACTATTGACATTTCAGCTGCACAAAAGGAAGTTTCATTAGATGGTAGACTAATATTTAAATCTGAGTAAATAAAGTATTATTTTAAGCGCCTGAATTTTAAAATTCATCACGCATAAGGAATTTATATAAGTCGGATTTGCCTTTTGATTTAATTAAGGCGCATATAACAAATATTCAACAGGAAGATTTGAAAAACAATACCTTTCGTGGAATAAAACCCCAGGGAAAATGTTTTCCCCCATACTTTTGCTCTTTACGCAATTTCTATAAATAAATTGGTGGCACCGCCAATCAACAGATATTGCGTAAATTTATTAGATAACGGACACTTTTGAGACACGTAAAAATAATCTACGCATCCTACGATCTAGTTTCCAGCCTTGAGTTGTTCTCTCATACAACAAGGTCGCTCATTAAATTTAAAATTAAATGATATAAAGTAAATATATTAGTCAAGATATTTAAAAGACAATTACTTTGATTTATGATGAAGGCACAGGCGTTGGCTCCTAAAGTATCGTACAGTGGGACGATAACCATTGAGTAGCAGTAGGCAGCTTGTTCCGTCATTATCCATTCCGGACAATTCTGTGCATAAATACCTGAAATGTTTTATAATTGTAGCTCTTTCAAGGTCTAGAGTAAAAGTATAAATGGCATAAAATATTTCGTTTTAGAAGTCACAAAACACTAACCCACAAAGGTACTTTGACCCGGGCTCAGACCTTGACATATAAGGCCAGATCCAAAGTTTTTCGCTCTCAGCAGGGTCTCATTGTACGTTTGCCATATATACGGCTTGTTTGGTCCCTCGCGCCAACCGAGACAGTTGCCATTATCTGAAATGGAATTAATTAAAAGTCATCGGCCGCAGAAATAAGATTTAACTTTTTAATAACCACACGACCATGAAGTTTTCAAGAAAAATATTTTAACATTCATTTATCACATCAGTCAATCTAGTAAACGATTACGTGCGTTTGCAACCGCAATAAGTATTGTGGAATATTCCACGCATCAAGAGCAACTTTGTAGCTTCGATTTCCTACTTTTTAAGGACGCAACAAGCTTAAAGTGCCCGTGTAGCAAACACAAAAAACACCGACCCAGCAACATCACTAGCACAAATTACGTTTAACTGTATCCTGTGAACCTGTTGGTAAATGATGGTAACAATACGATGTAATGCATGGCTATTATCGTACTTATCTTTAACAAGTATACTTAACGAACGGAAATACAGAGGGATAAAAGACTGGTCCTAGAATTGTGCCTTGAGGCATTCCCACTAGAGAAATCTTAGAAATTGTATGGTAGTTTTTTTCCAATGAGACAAATAACATATTAAGTTGTTTACCAGGAAAGTTCTTAGTTTGTTACACAAACACGATTACTATTATAATAAATCTTCAAACTGATCTGATAAAAAGTTTTGAAAGCATAAAGTTAAAGAGCACTATAGGTCTAAGCTGTGGTGTATTTACAAATTAGTTATGTAGTAGTGCTATTATAAGGGTCAGAACTTACTAGATTCTTTGACACCTCGTCGAAAAGTCTCGAAAAGCGTACGTGTGTCGTCATGAAGGTAGCGAAGGAACCGGCCGTTTTTTGCATCTTTGTAGAATTTGGAGACTCGTACCATTTCCGGACCCTAGAAAACGACAACCATATTGAATCATTACGGAAGATTTGGGTCATTTTTACAACACATAACAGAGAAGGTAGATAATTGAATACATAATAAAATAATCGTATATTTATAAATGACATGGTATGTAAATAATCCGTCCGGGTTCAATGTGCTGAATCCTTGCAACACACGAGGAACTAATCAATTGTAATCTTTTTAACGCTGCTTACGATGAAGCGATTACACGAACGACAAAAACATGTGTTGTAATGAAGTGTGGATGCAGTTAAGTCTACAGATATCTATACAATTTTCTTTTCAAATCCGTTCCTCAATACTTTACAATTCTTAAATGAGCGAGAGTCAATCTAACTGTCATTACTAGTTTAACTGAACTCCCTGGTTTCCATAAAAACATGGAGTGTGTACACACAAACAATAATTTGAAATTTATTTGTGTGTACACACTCCATCCATCCAATAATAAATTGAATAAATCTTTTAGTCTTTCCAGCCTTTTAAGATGATTTTTTTGGTTAGGTTTAGTACTGAAATAAAATCGCATCCGAAAAGTGTTTCGTTAAAATGTTTTGCAAATAATGTCCGTTAATGTAATGACAATCTGACCCACTAACTCGGAGTTCATATTAAACGCACCGTACTCTTACACATTACGGTACAATGTTATGATACTAAATGAAACGAAGAACGGGTCAATGTCACTTGTTGATTTGACTCCAAAAACAAATTGAACCGAAGAGAAATGATCTCATTTAGGGGTAAATGTTGGGAACACTGTATGTCAACAGGTCATTACACTTTATTACGTTTTGTGAGACGAGCCTTTTAAATTGTTGCCGCAAACCGCATACGTCCATTGTTATAAAGAAAACATCTCCAGTTTTCTCAGTAATATTACTGCTGGGAACTAGTGTTGGTCTCATAAACGCAAATGAAAGAAATACCACAATTGTATCTTGCATGATCTTATAACATCAAGAAGAAAATTAAATATTACGTTTTATTTACCATATTCTAAAAGAAATAACGTCGAGTCGATTGAATATATAAATACCTTGATAGTACTAAAACGAAAATTAGTCAGCATATCTAGTACGAGTCTATTATGAGACGGGCAGATCTAATATGTTTGTAATAAATTATTTTTATGTTTCATTCAGGTATTCTAACGATGTTTACTTTTCGTACAAAGCAGGTAGTAAATTTGCATTTAACGTTGTAATTAACAGATTTCATTAGCTTTTAAAATCGCGTGAGTGGTCAAGTTGCCCACATAAAAGAGATACGTAATTACGTACTCCCACTTATAGTTAGTTGTCATATTATTAAATTGTGTGTAATATACGTTAAATATTTTATCACGGATAATTTACAAAGAAGATAACTCTAAACTTTGTTATTTTTTCACGTGTTTTCGTGATATCAAAAAAATACAGACGAATTGAGTACTCCTTCTTTTGGGAAGTCAAAAATTATTGCGATTTGCTTAAAGTTTGTCTACAATCATATGCTGTGACTAAAGTCGTAGCGATGAATGATGTGGGAGACATCTGGCAATCTGTTTTAAGAATTAATGTCACAAGGTCTGTTGGGATTTAGTTTCCCTAAAAATTTCCGATGACCGTTGTGTGCATAATTATAACTCAACGCAAGGACGCGTGCGTTCTATTTTTAAGGATGGACAAAATGAATTTACCATTGATATAAAATCAAGCATGGCCATAAACAATTTTTTTAGATGCTTCAACATCTTACAGATTTTACGTTTTTCAATTAATACCACTTAAATCGTAAAAGATTTAATGGATTAATAATACGAGCATCAGCGATGTTATTTTCGAGGCGTAAAAATGATTTTTTTCAATTTATCTTTCAGATCTCAGAAAACCTGTTGGGTCGTCAATCTTCAGAAGGTCAATTCGATGTAAGACGACTTTCTTAACATCTAAAAATACCGATCTCTGGAATACGTGACATTGTAGGGACGTTTGGCTTATTTTCTGTTTCCGGATAACGCGTTCTTGAAAGTTTACGCTCACGCAAATAATTACAAATCGTATAAGACGACGAAAAAAACATGTTTACTGCAAGCTGTTTCAGTTAAATGTTTTCGCGTTTCAATTCTTTATACTACAATTCGCAAAGGTTAAACGATACGTATTTTATACGTTTTTAAAACATATTATCTTTGTTTACATGACTCTTTTTGTAAAGGTGTTTTACTAAAACTTTATAACTTCACTTCGCAATTACCTCATTTCCCAAATCTCGGGATTGTCGTTAGCGTTGATTCAATTTCATTCCATGGACTATATATTCTGTTAGACAAACTTTTACATTGTAACAAACAGCAGGACTTACATTGTTTGTAATAATTGCTGTGCTCTTCTTTAATTTGTCTCTAATTTGTTGCACAATTGCATGTGGACAATGAATGACACATCTCATTAGCTGTCATGTCATAAATTTGGCGGGAGACCAAGGTGTACAAGTCGCTCCGAATCCCATATTAGGGCATTGAACTTGTCAATTATTGTATAAAAGAAAAAAACGCTTGATAGCGTCTTAAAACATATAATTCTTACGACCTCATACTTTCTATTAATGCGATTATTATTACATACTTTAAAAACATTTATATGTTATCTGTAATTTCTATTAACTGGCTTTCGTTAAACAAAAAGTAGTAGAGTCGGGGTTAAGCAAGAGAAGATACGGAAAAAGATCGAAAATACTGTTTCGTAGTAAGTATTTTCTCACATTTAAATAACACAATAAAGATAGAGAAAAAAACACAGTACAATTTAAAATGGTTACTTACGATTTCTTGAATAAGCATTGGTAAAAGCAAAAATGATTAATTTTTCGTTCTATGAAATATTTTGAGTTTTTATAAACGTATTGAAATCTATGTTTTAATGTAACTCAACACTCTAAGAAAACAAACGGTTATGTTCTAATATTTTTTTCATCAGTATCAATAAAAGCATAAACACACATGACAGTTTTATTTCTTACATTTTTCGTACCACAACAGAATGCGTGCGAAATTCTCATCTCACTTTTGTATGCACAATGTTTTAAGTGATTTTGCGATAAAACTTGGTATCAAAATATTCATAATAATTTTCATGAAAATCATGGTAATATTACAATAAATTCTTCTATAATCTTATTGTATTAAGAACAAATAAAATAATGTTAAACTATGTTTTATGTTGATTAAATACTGCTCTTTTTAATTTAACATGCAGCACAACAAATTCAGAAATTCTTGTTTATTACATTTTGTAATCACAGTGATTTGTTTAGACATTCGTACGTCGATATTCCAACATTGATGCATGACTAATTGATGAAGTAACAGAAAGATTTGCTTAAACATTTCGCATCCGTGAATCACTGCATATCTTACAACACTTTCATTTTTAACAACCATAAATTGTGTAACAAATTACCAGATGTAGTTAGTACCAATTATCTAAAACATACCAGCTTTCGCTCGCGACTCCATCCGCGTGGAATTAAAAAAACAAAAGTGAGTAGCCTATGTGTTCTTCCAGACTATCCTCTACATCTATACCAAATTTCACCGAAATCAGTTCAGCCGTTTAGGCAACAAACTCTAACAAACATTCATCAATCTAAACTTTCGCATTTATACTATAATAAATATGCATTAAATATATCAGAGGCAGTCTAAAGTAGCACCAGTGGTAGAAAGATTAAGGAGTAAAAAGTTAGCACGGTCGTTCCAAGGAGCGATGAAACCTATGAGATAAGGCGAACTTTACTTATGAGTGAACTCCTCATACACTAGTAGAGGTAGGCCTGGGAAGAGATGGAAGGATTGCGTAAATTGTGACATGATAAAGAAGGGAGTGACGACTGAGATGACGGAAGATAGATCGATATGGAGAACGAACTAGTGCTAAAACGTAAAAGTGATAAGGATAGGAGAAGATGATGATGATAATTAAGTGGTATTATTGCACAAAAATTGCCAGACGTTGCTAATTTGTTTTTGAAAGAAAGATATAAATTATATAACAGCAATGTTAATTTTAGAAAAATTTAGCTGATTCGCTACACTCTCGATTGTAAATGGTCAAAATGTGCGATAGAGACAATATCAATTCCGACTGTTATAACCAATGAAATTTAGGAAATATTGAATAATTCGGATCATTGGATTACTCTACGATCTACAAGCGTATTAGGTAATTATAACTGAACTATATTTAAAAAGCTATGCTAAGAAAAACCGTTTACTACTTTGAAATGGCATTGACGAAACATTACAATTTTCATATTAATTTATCCCCCAGTCCCGTGACTCGTCTGATCGCTCTGCCAAAAATTCAGACGATTACAAGTATAGACATTTAAGTCTCCCTTTTCCCGACTCAATAGGATTTTATTTTTGTACGTTACCATGCAATGTGGGCGTGGGAATGGGAATATGAAATAACTTCGTGATGTTTTACAACGCATATTTCTTGTAATCGACTTGCGACGATCACGTGTTTTGTATAGAATTATTGTTGAAGACCTAATCCAACAGATACGGTGAATTATTTTTATGCCAATAGATTCAAATGCTCTTTCGGTAATAGTGCGAATCCAATATCTGCTTTTAATTTAAGGTAGTCGATTACATAGTCTATAGTAGTCGTATCCATACTAATATTACGCACATATGTTATTGTGTTTTTTAGTTTGCAATACGCAATTCTTAAAGAGTAAGTAGTTTCGTTTGTAAACAACAAGTCTATCGTTCTATTAAATGTTGGCCCAGATTATTTACTAGTCATTTAATAAATATTTAATCTTGGGCGGCAATTTCTTATCCATAGGGAGAGATTATATTATATTTAGATTTCACAACATTGATAAATTTTGACCAACTATTTCTTAATTTAAAGGGCCCCTTTAGCAGAATTTAGGGGTGTCACGTAAGAATTTAGATTCATCATTTAAGTGTAACCATAGTTTATAATGGAGCCGCTAACCTCTCTTATCACAGAATACATAAGGGACTGGTTGGTGAAAACGGGTATAAGTTTACGATTTAGTAATTATTCAAGTCGTAATATAAAAGATGCCTTCTCCAAAAATAAAGATAGTCTTTCACTGATGCCATCGTTAAGTCCATACATACCGCGGCTATATGTACAACTTTTACGTTTCCATTTTATCACCGGAGTAATTTACAAGCTCTCTGTCGAATAGGGGCCGAGTATATTCATAAAATTTACAACACACTAAAATTATCCGCGAACGGTTTCTGCAAAACAAACAAAATTCACCAACATACAAGTAGACTTTAGTTGAAGATATTGAATGCAGGCTTGTGTAAGCAAACCATGATTTCCAAATTTTAATCGACCATTTAAACGTCAAAATATTTGCAACAGTTTTGAGTCTCCGTGTCATATATCAAGGCAGCAACGTATAAACATTTTGAGGTTGTGGTTACGGTTTATGTCATAATAATTGAACTGATTTATGGGGTATCCATCTTATTTCTGACTTTATTAAAACATTATTTATTACTGATAAAGTTATTGGAGTATTTAAGCGAATAAAAACGTTTACAACAACGCATAAAGCCTTTTCTGACCATTTCGGAACATAATCGCCTAAACTTAAGTTCACTTATGCTATATCGAAGATTATAATAATAGTAATATATGTACCAGTTTATTTTTTTATACATCATTGGGTAGCAAACGAACAGGCGGCCACCTGAATCCGCCAAAATGGCAAAGCGACCGCTGCCCATAGACATTCGCTATATCAGAATGCTTTGCCTACCCTTAATCGACGAAGGAGGAGACGTACATAAACAGGATATTTCCCATTTATATGAATCTTCTTCACCGTCACGTTCCCTTTCCGTCCTTTTCTTATAAGAAAAAGGGTGGGAATGAAAAGGGACTAAAGTTGGTTCTCCGGAAGTCATCAGACGAAACGCGGAATTGCTCCCGCTTCACACCTGTCTTCTGTGTGGGTAATGGAAAGCCGTATAAAATTTGTAGAATAAGGGCATCCATAAAGGTAATCAAGAAACAACAGATTTCATTCGCACTCCACTACACGCATAAAATGACTAATACATAGTTCAAACCACTCAAACACGTAGTCATGGTCACATAATGCTGTCGTAAAACTGCTCGACATTTCACGATCCTCTACGGTTAGATTCAAATAATAGTATAATAAATTATGTGTGATTTGGCAAATAAAAGAACTATCTAGAAGACGTTATTTTTGCGTCGATTCAGTCGTAGACACGTAACCGACATTTCCGACCTTTCAATGATCCGATTCTAAATGTAACGGAGCCTTGCCAAAATACGCAATACGGGTGCGTGTAACCGCAAACTACAGTGAAAACGCACTCTCTAAAAATGTAAAAAAAACCAAGATTATAACTAATTCTATGATATATAAAGTTATCCAGTACTCTACTAATTCATTTTTTTAGATGTAAATTCTGTCTTCATTAATTTGAATTAATTAAATGTAATCTTACTTTAATTGCATCTGATTGTTCGCTAAGATTAATCGGTGGCCTAATAGGCGCAACTCCAATGCAACAGTCACAGCAAGCCATTTCCACAATTATAAATCACTTCACTATAAAAATAACAAAAAATCTAAACAATCCTAAAAAGCGCAATTGCGCGACCACATCACTTCCATACCGTTCAACAAAGCAATTAACTTTTTAATTCGTTCGTAACGTTCAATTAAGTAACCGGGAGCAACTCAGGGGCTCGTCACTTTCGCTATAAACTTTTTGGGCACTGACATGAGAAGCAAGCAGGGCTGCTCTTCGTACAATGAGTTAAAAATATCGCTCGAAGATGCGCTCTGCCAACTCTCCGCGGCGGCTTGTATTGGGACAATCCGAACTTTGCTACCTGGATATAAAGGAGATCCCCTAACACGACATTTGAAACAGAAATAATCTGCATTAGTCTATACTTATCTATATTATGGAAAAGCATTTATTGCATTACATAGTTTAGATTCAGCTCGATCATTGAACTTAAGATAAATGTCATTAATATAATTAAAATAATAAAAAAAATAATGGACGCTGTGTGTTGATAAAATATTTGTTTATTAAATTTTGTCTTTGAATAATTTTCTTATTATTAATGTTAAATAAATTATTATTAGATTATTTCATAGTTGTTTAATTTGTAAAATAAAATTAATCCACTAATCTTAGTTTCGTGTAATTGTTATCGATCAATAACCTTTTGTTAAAATATCTTTGAGTTCTTGATAAGAAATGTAGATTACGGGATTTTTCGTCTGTATTAAAATTACATTTCTTCTTCTATGATTTATTCCTTATCATGTTGGATGACGAACGAAGAAAGCTTGTCAAAATAAAGATATATTTTCAAGTATTTACGTTTTCATATATATCACGTTTTAGAGTTATTATTTTACATTGTCCAAACTCTTTAATGAATAAAAATATTCCCATTTGAATATAAGTATACTTTCATATGTACATCATAAAAATCAGATCCAAGAATTAATGAAAAATTAAACGAGTGTATACTTTAAGAAACTGTAGTATTTGTTTACACAGTAGAACCTAGATAAGCAAATGTCCAAGAAACCGGTATGATTTTCTCGGTTTTAGTGTCCCTATAAAACGTTTTTCGTTTATGGACATCGCCTGAGTTCTTACTAATCTAGGTCCGACTGTAATCCACTAAGCGTTCAAAGTCGTAGACAATAGCTAGTATTTATATTACTTACCGGTTCTAATAAGCTCTGTTCGTGTAGTGTGACGAGAGGCTTCTCAGGTTTTGGTCTCGTGCTGAGATAGAAGGCAGAGGCGGCAGCGACGCCTGTCAGCGCCAACGCGCCAGCTGAGCCTCCGACCATCCATAGGTACTGATCGATTTCACTCACTGCAACAAGACAACATCAAATAAGTAAAAATAACAATTAAATTAGCATGTTCCCAAACTAGTTACTTTACTTTTGTAACTGTGTAACTGTGTGTGTGATTTCCTTTCGGTATATTACAAGAACTTAGTACTTTATATGAATGAATGTTATTGTGTAGTTATTGACTTTCAAACATATACATGAAACAAATACTTTTTTAGATAAGCAAAGGTTAGTAAACATGGAATTGTGCAAAAAATAAACTTTATTGACCTTTTGACATATCGTAAGTGTTTTCTAACAAAAGGGCAATCAATTACACTTATTATTTCAAAAATAACTTATTTATTATACGAGTATTAAAAAGCACCGTATAACGCTTATAACTCATACAGCCAAAAATAACTCGGATATGCACAAATATTTTAATTTGTATTGAAATTTGATGATAGCATAGCACATGAAAGAAAGTTTACTGGATAAATATAGTTCAACTTAAATATTAAAACATTAATGTACATGGAAATTACTACTTTTGTTAGTTCACTGACATTAAAGAAACACGATGACAAGGTGTCATTATGACCTGTCAATCATGAAAATACTTAAATAAGGAAGTGGTCAAGCGTCCAGAATTACACCTATCAACGATTTTTATAAAATATTACTATATTTTGTATCTGAAAGGACTTTCAAATAAATACTATAAAAATGCATGCACGTTACGAGAAAAGATAATATACAAAGTTCAGTGTACATTGTTTTGTTTTATTTCCAATTATGGTCGACCCTACTGTGGGTTTTACTATCGAAACACCTGCATAAAAAAACATTGTCATCCTTCTCAATCTAGTCGATAAAAACAGTGATAACAATACGTTTCTGTAGAAGTGTATCGGCCATGAAAACTCATGTTTAACATTCACCCGCTGTTTATTCATTTTCACAGAAATTATTTCAGAATCATACTCTTATCGCTATAACTAGCGAGTAAAATCGTAAGGAAAGAAATATCCCAGAATCATTATATCTATTGTTGTCCTAATACTTTCTTTGGAAAGATAATTGCTAAAAGAAAGAAATATAGGATTACTCTTTATGTCGGTGCAGCATTTAGATTAAATACCGATATACATAGATACATTACATTTATCAGTATATTCAGCGTTTCTAAATTGATATAAAATTGTCACTTCCTTGATTGAAAGAAAAAGTAGAATGCAAACATATTTTTATAAAACAAGTTTAAGAATGATTAACATCTACCGAGTTACATTGTAACAAAGACATTAAAATGTGTCTTGTAATCCACTTAGTAACCAGAATGTAATAGTAAAATCGGATTCAACCAACTGTCCGTATCGAGACATGGACGATACCTAATAAGGTATTAATGTATTGATACCATCAATTAAAAAAATACTAAAACACATTCAATAATTGCTTGACAACAACCTTTGTTATTAATCACAAACATGTAATGAAGATTGAAGCTTTAAGGGTGATTTAATTCCTGGTTCAATAAACGTAATACTGAGATAAGGGACAATGTTTGGAACAAGTTTCTTAACCAAAAGATCATTAATTTTTAATGGACAAACTGGTTTATACTACTTCTATATTTATAGTGCAATTTGGTTGTTAACTATAGTAACAGGAAGTAACAATCAATATTAATATTCTTTTTGGCTTGACAAACATCCGACTTTGTACAATATTGATGGACGAAGTACATTCTCGAACATGTTATGAATTTTCTACATATCGTTTACATTTTCCCATACAGAAAATTGCTCCATTTCTAACGGTAAGAACTTAACAAATGCGAAATTCATCCCACGTTATAACCTACATGTAATTACTAATATCATTTCTATATAAATTATATTTAAGATTTAATTTGTACATCTTTTTCCTTTGCAAAAATTCCTCATGTTTAAAATCATGTACCGATATAAATTTAGAGTCCTTTTACAATAAAGAAAGCAATAATGCTGTGAAGCACTATGAGTTTTCTCACAAGGAAATGTCAACAAAAGACAACTTTCATGCGGTCGATCGAGTAGCAGTTCCTGAACTATTAACCGACGGCGCTGTCTAGCCAGTTTAGAAAGTGGATGCTGTGGAGAGTGCGCGTCGCCGTTTGTGCGTCGATTTCACGGGATTCTCTCGCGCTTTCCACTGACATACATACTGCAGTGAGCTACTTTTATTACGCGTAATCGTTATTAAAACAAAAGAAACGTTAAAACATTACACAGTGATACGAGTATTGATTTTATTATGTTCCATGGAGGTCAGTTACGAAATTATTTAATCGTAATAAGCCATCGAAACATAGAAAATAAGGGCAGGGCTATACGAATCGCAAAAGTCAATGTCGAAATCGTTACTACGATCATTAGAAGGGCTCACTTCGGTAAAATGCTTTGAAGGCGACGTTTAAGGCCGCGTTGGCCTCGTTGGGCCGTACTCGTGCGGGAGGTACCGGGCCGATTTCAAAAGCTGGACCTTGTTGCTCTAATTTCCCCTCATTGCACATTCATAGAGTGTAACAAGCCCGTGGGCCCTTAAAGGGCCAATGGCTCTTGCAATAAAAACAGGTATCTAGTTATTTTACATTCATAAATAATTTAAAACGCGTACCCTTCGGCTTTTACTTAATAGTCGAAAGGTATTATGGGAAATGTTATCAAGCACGGTTACGTTATGATAACCACCAACCAATAATTATAAACGTCATTTACCAAGTCGTAGTTTGTTTATTTCATAAATGTAGGATTAAAATCTACTCACGGCTGCTACACTGGTTCCACCAAATCGCCTTCTCTTTAACATCAGTCTTCTGTTTATCAGTCTTCTTTAGTTTCTTCTGTATTTTTCGACATTTTTCCTTAACACTAAACTCAGTCTTAACCTCCGTCGCGATCACTTTGTCCTTTTTAGCGGCGAAACCGAACTTTCCGCTTACCATTTTATCTTTGTTGCACATTGTTTCGTTTTCAATACAGCGTCGTTTGACGCTTTATTATATTACTCGATAGTTTGTTCATGATTCGTGTCGCCTGAATCGAATAAAATGCAAAACTTATCTTACGACTCAATAATATAAACACGCGTACGGCCGATTGTAATAAAGATACACTTGATATAGATTATTATGTTGCGGTAAATAAAATTGTAATTTTTAAAATCGAAAGGTTATATACGTATTCCGAGGAGGCCTTTGGCCTTGCGAGGTCATTAACACTGTACATGTCCATATCTGGAAAGTAATCTAGCTTCTGATTTAATCGCGCTTATCTGTCGCCTACCTATTGTGTTCAATGAACTTTTATTAATACAGACAAAATATTTTTAAATGAAACAGATAACAGAATTATATTTAAGCTTAAGTGGTTATAGTTATTACCTAATAGTGCTATTAAAAGAAATATGAACTCATTTTTCTTACTGCTATGGTTTATCCCAATAGCTATAGCCCAGAAACAAAAAGTCGTTCGATCCTCGTATATGATATAAAATTATTTCCATCAAATATAATGTACTTAAACAAGATAATAAAATTCTTCGCTGTAATCGTTTTCGCTAGTACCAAGATAGGTCAATAACCTTTTCCGTATAATTTTATTACCCAGTGAATTTAATTTAATAAAACAAAAGAAGCCGGCATAAAGATCGTCTGAATAAACAGAAGGTCCAAATAAATTAATTCCGTCTACGGTAGTCCTTACCGGTTAACCTAAAAACCTTTCATTATCATGAACGTTGTAAAATAAATTCTTATCGCTATGTAATAAAACACATAATTGAAATAAGGAATTCAATTTTGACGAATTAATTTTATAGTAAGGGGTATATTTTTAGATCGCATTTAAAACCTTATAGTCGTTTAAATCAGTGCGATAATTACTGTAGTTTTGTGTTGATTGCTTTGTTTATTGCTACGGAGATAATTCTCGAGTAAAGCTTTACGTCTCTGTCGTACGGAAACGTATGATTAAGGATAATAAATGTTTACTACCATTGCACTAACTCTTAAAAACATTTGCCTTTTGGTTTTAAACATTTTTTAGCCAAGATAAACATTGATCTCCTTGCATCAGACATCCTACATGTTTATGAGGCAAATTCTACCATTCACTACATTTCGATATAGATATTCAAACATACTTATAAAGAATACGACGAAATACAAACTGCATTTTAACATAGATAGAACCTACAAACACGCACAGTCTCGGTAGTACGTAATCCCCGCGTCGTATGCGCGTCGCTCGCTGACCTAATAATATGAAAGTACCCACGCATTAAAGTGCGGTTGAGGAACCAACTTGATTATAAACCGTTGACGAATTACGTCCGCCTTTGGAGTAATAATTCAAAACAACGACAGCCCGTAACGGAGGGAGCCAAAGTGGCACGATTGTTGATTATTATTTCACTCAATTGTGAAATCGTACAATTTTATGGGAATGATATCCGGTTTTGAGTTACGTACTTTTATGGAAAGCCGTGTATAAAGGCTACCTTTTTATATATTTATAATAGAGAATTCTAAAATGTATTTATAATAACATCGTTTATGAAGTTATCTTTTAACACTTCTCTACAATACAGTAATTTCATAACTTTGTCCAATACAAATGTGGGTTAAAAGGTTTTAACTAAGTGAATGTTAAAGTGCATTTAAAGTGCCGTTAACACCTACGTACAATCACACCATGCAACTACGATCAGTTGTAACAACGCACAGCTACGAATGAGTTACCGGTACTTTGACTTTTAAGGACAGGACATGTCATGCTTCGCATTCCTCTACATCAAATAAAAAGGAATATGTTTTGTGTAAATGTGTAAAGTTTTTTAAGTTATGCACATACGAGATTGTTTTATTTACATCAATCCCTCTCGTAAAGCTTTGTTTAGAAGTAGCTGCTGCTCGCGACTTCGCCCGCATAAAGTTAAAAAAATATAGCCTATGTTACTCATTGATAACTTAGCTCTTTATTGGTTAAAGAATATTTGTTATACGCTCAGTTGTTTTTTGTTATTTTAACACATACAAAAATATCTTTCCTCTTTATAATATTAGTAAAGACAGCCGTGGCTTTTTGTCTAGTCCTGTTCTCTATATTCAAAGTACCGGTATATCGAGGCCTATATAAAACTATCAGCCGTTTCCGCTATTGGATCATTCACACTTAACGGTTGTTCCGACATTCGACGATCTGGTTCATGAAACAATAAAATTGTATAGCTTAAATCTTAACCTGTTTAACCGTAGATTTAGTGTCATCACCCTCTAAAACATAACTGACAACTTATTTGAGAAATAAAATATTTTATTAAATTTTATTATGCTTTGGTAATGAAAATTGGTAACAACAGTAGGGCTCTCATTTAAATTGAAAAACAATTTCAATGACAAAACCAAAGAGACACTTCACTTGAAACATTTATTACAAAAACTCACTAACACTATCTATTAATAGATCCTCAAAACCACATGTCAATATAATTAATCATGCTAATATTATAAATGCGAAAGTTTAGATCGATGGATGTTTGTTAGAGTTTGTAGCCTAAACGGATGAACGGATTTCGATGAAATTTGGCACGTAGAGGATAGTCTGGACGAACACTTAGGCTGCTCACTTATTTTTTAATTCCACGGGGACGGAGTCGCGGGCGAAAGCTAGTTGTATAAAAATTAATTGCCAACAGGCGTCGTTACATAATATTTAAATTTTTTATGTATAACAAAAGATGGAGCTAAACTTGACAATTGATTTAGTACCTTTTAAAGAAAGTACCAGTAATTTTTTTTCACTATGCCTATAGTCTTTGGACAAAACTAAACATCTTTCTGGTATTGGTTTCGACATTTGGACTTAGTTAGCCCTATTATTGGCATTTTCTATACTAATATTAATATTATAAAGAGGAAAGATTTGCATTTTTAGATTTTTATATGTATTGAAATAACTACTGGGCTGATTTCAAAAATTCTTTCAACATTAATAAGCTACATTGTCTGTGAGTAACATAGGCTATAATTTAACTAGACACGGGTGAAGTTGCGAGCAATAGCCAGTATTTAATACAGTTAAAAACATAAATTGTATGATATAAAAAAATTAACTAAAACCCGAATCTATGGGTGCATTAAACGTATCAAAATAACAGTTTGGTCGTTGAACCTCTATTCCGATAGAGCCGTCAAATCGCTATCCGATTTTTTTGTCGCTCCGAGGGAATCGCGGTTACAGTTAAAAACTTGCTGTTCTCGCGGACCGTTTTAATTACTTCATAGTCACGCCGCATAGTAAATATTACCGTTAATGGAAAGTGATATGACGAACGGTGTTCGTTGGTTTATTTAAAAAGTTTCGCATATTTTCTAGCTTTGTTGCGTTGAAATGCCTAGCGTTACTACTAAAGTGATGTATTTTTCTTTAACAATATATTTAACTGTACTTTTAGTATTGGTTAAACAAACTTTAAACAATTTTAATTATGTTAGTATAGTAAAAATTGCATTTCATGAAATGATAAAGTACTGATTTCCGAAATCAATTTTACAGCAACGTCTTATCATTTAATTTAATAAAGCCTGTTACACTCAGATGTGGCAGTTTGAACTGAAACATCGTGGGACAGAAAAGTCGTTAATGAATACACAGTTTTTATTCAACAGTTCAACTGAACGTTTGTAGCAGGCTTAAATAATATTATCATACTTCATACTAATATTATAAATGTGAAAGTTTAGATGGATGGATAGATGGATGGATGTTAGAGTTTGTAGCCTAAACTGCTGAACGGATCTCAATGAAATTTGGCATACATGTAGAGCAGAGTTTGGAAGAACACATAGGCTACTTGGTTTTGTTTTTTTTAATGCCACGCAGACAGAGTCGCAGGCGGAAGCTAAATCTATAATTGATTCGGAATAACGTGGCAGATCCCAATGCAGCGCACGGAAATAATTAATTGTCAAAGTATATCGTTATTTATTTGTCGTTTATTGGGCTACAGAACCCAACCGCAAAATGCTAGCCAGACAACGTGCACATAAAGTACATTTTTAATCACAGTATAAAAAATAAGTAAAACCGAGTGACAATTTATAAAAAAAACATTAAAGGTCGTTTTTGATTTCCGCTATCATTGCTAATAAACAACGATTTATAAAGAAGTGAAGTATTTTAATAGTTTTATTTAAGATTTATTAATTAATCTTTAAAAAAATACTTCTAGTTATATTTGCGGACAATGGCATTTAAACTAAATCAAGTGTGGAATATTTCTTTGAATTGACAATAGTAATATTATCAGTAATTACTAAATTGCATAATAACATACGAGTAGTACTTGTAACAGAAGGACTCGTCCTTCAAACTAAAAGATAAGATAGGCACCTACTAAAATATCTCTTAAATTATTACTCAACTTACATATTATTTTATAATTGTAAATTGTAAGAAAACTATTAAAATAAACACAAAGTTCCTTATCTCCACTATTCTTTAGAACAGATAACTACCATTTCGAGGTTAATACTAAAAAGTTTAAAAATCGACAGTATAACAAAATGCATTTCCTAGCTACTGCGCCCGCGCATACCGAATGAGGCGCCCACTGCTAAATGACTCACGTTCATTCTACAATCGCTTCGAACTACTTTATAAACAATACCTAAACATTAGTTTCATTTACATACATATCTCTAAAGCTAGTTTACTTTTACAGAAACAAAAAAGCCCTTTTTTTAATATAAAAATATTAGTATATTTTTGTTACTTTACTAATTCCTTTAACAATTCCAACTAAGCTCTAGGCTCTTGCTAGGATATGGTTTACGACAATAATCGAATGGCGAGATTCGAACCCTCGACCGCAAGATCGGTAGTCCGTAACGCAAACCCTTAGGCTATTGGCGCTAGTATTTATCCGATATTCTTACAAGAATGACATCGCGACGCAATATCTATGAAGAAATTCAAAGCTATGTGTGAAGTCAATTAACCCGCACTGGTCCAGCGTGGTTGACGATGGCCTAGTCAATCCCGACTTAAAGCAGACTTCGATCCCCTTTAGTAGGGAGTTATTGTAAGTCGATGATGACTTTTATGACTTAATAGATACTCAGATGCATTTTTGAAATCCAGTCAAATTTTCTAGTCTATAAGCTAAAATTAATTAAAAACGGCTCAACTCACGCTTTTATCCTCCGGTGACGGCACCGACTAGTTTCGGATCCTTCGGGGATCCTTCTTCAGGGCGAGTATTATTTAACTTTTGTTCGCGGTCGCGTCGCGCCTCGTACTTTTAAACAACAAAAGTTAAATAATACTCGCCCTGAAGAAGGATCCCCGAAGGATCCGAAACTAGTCGGTGCCGTCACCGGAGGATAAAAGCGTGAGTTGAGCCGTTTTTAATTAATTTTCGCTTAAAGTAATGTCTCACGATAGTTTAAACAATTTAATTTCTAGTCTATGTTGTATTTTAAATTTAATTGTAATATTGTATTGTTTTTATATTAGGCTTAGATGAAGTGATATAAACTATGATAGATAAAAATAAGATTTTAATGTAAATTTATGTTTTAAGTTAAAAATAAAGATACACCCGCTCCCAAGTCCCTGACTTAAAATGTGTTAGGGGAACAAGAGAGCGGAATGTAGCCGCTTTTTTTAAAAAATAGATACTCAGAGTCGACACAAAGAAATCCCTTCAGTGTGGATTTAGTATGAGATTGGTATTACACTAAGGGACCTCTTAAATAGCGATTTAAGATTCAAATTAACGCTTATAAAATTGAGGAACAATATTTTCTTTTAATAGACAAACATTGAATAATAATGAAAGAGCAATAAGCATGACGACATAGATTTACATATTAGGAATGACAAATAGACCATTAAATGATATTTACAATGTTGCAACAATACTGGGTCAATATTCACTGAACGCAATAACAAATATGCAAGCAATGTACTTTTGAAAATACCCAATATTACTTCAGTAAATTAAATGTCCTTATTTTTGAAAACATGTGCATTCATTTAAACAAGGTTAACAAAACAGTTTAAAAAAAAACTGCAACAGTAATGTCTATCAGTAAGAGAGTGCCTTAGTGTAGATATTATTCATTTACATTAACAGCTTAAGCATGTCTCAGAGTGCAGTAAGTCTGCATTTAATTAATATTTAATGAATCGTTATGATCTATTAAAAGCATTTACTGCATTATTGATATTTTGTAACTATTTCCATAAGGGTTCGAATGATGTAAAGAAAATATTCTTAATAGGAATTTAATAAACATATTACAGGGATTACCATAAAGTGTTATTATTTTCTCTCAAATGCTTTTACATCTTAACTGACTAGATGTAAGTATAGAGCGCTTTACAATACTTGATACTTGACTATAATGAATTCCATTATTATTGCAACCGGACGCCTCGGCCTTGCGCTGGGTTGTAACTGATCTTGACGATATCAAATGCTTATACTTGAACTACAAGTATGAAGTTATAAACTTGATAACGGCAAAAACCTTGCGAAGGAGGCTTAGTTTCATACTTGAGGATAAGTACGATGCAACAAGCTTTGTGCTTATTACCATATGTTATTTTTTTTCTTATTGATTTTGAAGTAGGCATATATTCAAAGGTATTTTAAACATCTAGATAAGATATATTTATTTACATTTAATAATATTTACTTGAGTTAATTTTTTTGTAGTCGAAAAATTGAAAGAATCTTTGTGAACCGTTAACGAGACTCCAAATTGAAATAGGCGCTGAGAAAACATAGTCCAATTGTAAATAATTAATAAAACATTTATGTAAATATTTCAAATCTAAGGTATATCCAAAAATCCATCGATGTCGATATAATTGTAGGGCGCATCACTAAAATTAAATTAAATAAAAAGATAAAAGCCACTTGTCAGTTATTATGTCAGGTAAAGGATGCGAGGGTTGATTCTTTTGTTATCTCACTCCATGTCACGTCGACATACGAGATAAGCGAGTCCGCGGGACATGACGATGCAAGTAATCAGACATTTAGCCCTATCTATATTAAAAAGGACACACAGAGAACTAAGTCGAATAAAACCCTAGTATGCCTACCACTGCGACATATCGATTTATTTTATTTGTTATCAAATGTCATATTTATTTAACGAGCACTTTATTATTATGACAAAAAGCGCGATAGCTTAAGTATTAATACGAGAGCCTATAAAGAATCACGTTTTTCCATTTTCTACTTAATTAATTTTAGACCTTAGAACTCGCCGGTCAAGGAACGTAACGAATAGGAAAAAAATTTAAGACTCCATTATTTATTTACGACTTATAAGCATACCAGAAGGTCAATAGATGAAGTTTGATTAGTATAACTTAGAAATAACTCATAGCAATTAAAACAACCGTATTTTTCGTGAAACAAAACAAAAAGCAACGTAGAGATAAGTACTTTCGAAATAGAAACATAACACGGTATCAATATTGTTTGCAAAATATGGCAAATTCCATAGATTGCGAATTCCAAACTAACTTTAGGTTAACGACCGCTGAATTATTTACTAAATTAAATTGTTTACCGTTTGAAAATAAGAATAAATTTCATTTTATTTATTTTAACACTTAATTAAAATAATATATTAGCAAAAACGTTTTAATTAATTGTGATAAAAACTTTGTAGTTTTTTACTATTGATTTTAAGCACCATAAAGTTTGTATAAATTATTTAATATCTGAAATAAAAGTTAGGTATCCTTCTAGATTAATTAGCTTATCTACTAACAGTATAACGAAATGAATACCGCATATGTTTCCTAGTCTAAAACAATGGACCTCTTTATGAACCAGCATTATGACCCACAAACAGACTGATATCAAATTTCTACAACAACCGAGAATCGTGATCGCCTCGAGCGAGATCACTATCGCCTTTGTACTATTATTACAATAATTGCCGTCTGTAAAGACTTGAAATAAAGTGCGAGCGTTTCCCCTTAACCATTTAAATGACAGAAGAAAAATAGCGAATGTTTACACACTGGCCGATTGTTTACTCGTAAGTCATTACACTACCGATGATTTTCGTAACACAAGACGAAAATCGTCCGTACTGTAGTCATTCACATCACCAAGACTCACATTTACCTACAACACTTGGTTCGTTATCACTTTGCGATCGTTTAAGGGAGCTACGCGTTCGCGGTTAAAGGTGCGCGTGAGTGTATACGCGGCCGATTCGACGGCCGTCCACAGCGACAATGAGAGTCCATGTTGCGATCGTTGCCTCCCCCGGTCTCCAATTGCCTAGCCTCTCTCTTTTGAATTGACACGGCCCGGACCACAAACTCTACTTGTTATAATTTAATCTTTTAATAGTAGTGAACTTTAAGATTTTGTAAGGTAAGGCTTACGAGTATATCGATATGAATTAAGTTACGGTTAAGTTATTGTTTTCATAGTAAAAATTGTTTTAGTTATTTGTCGAGTTTAACTGAAATTAAAACAGTAATAAATGTACATTAATAAATTCGCTTAAATTAACTGTAACAATCTAGTAGCATTTTTGTATTAGTTACTTTTATTTAATAATTTTGTGTAAACACGTAATTGATAAACGCTCGATAATACCGCATTGATATCAAATTGATAAGTACCCGGAAGATTTCCAGTTTCTAGGCGATTGTTATCAGCACAGAATACTTATAAAACTACACACACCAATCATAAAACGTACAATTATCTTAAAGGGTATATGAAAAGAAAAAGGGCAACTAATTGTTGTTATAAATAAATATAGAGTAATGAATGTTCTTTACAATTAATATTACAAGAAAAATATATGATATATGAAATACCAAAAGTGTCAAAAAGAACAAACTCGGTTCCTTTTTCACTTTCAATATCCATTTAGGGTGATTTTACATTGAATTAATAAACATCCACGTAAAACAATTTGCTTTTATTTTTTAAAATTCTCCGTTTACGTATTCAGGGATTACAGTTTGTGACGTCTTATTTCTTTATCAACATAAATTGAGTTTTAACCTTTGAATTCATACGACCAAACAACCAAATTGCAAATTTACAATGCAATTTAAGCTACAAAATTGAAACTGGTCTTTACGTTCTGTTCTGTATCGTTTAAATTTTATCTTGCGGTCACCGTCGTGCTGAAGAAAACAATTTTAAACGTAATAAAATTGAATTGGATGTGACGCGGATGAGTATTTTCCGACACAATAGTGTTCGGTCCATTGAATTGAATGGCCGTAGGAATCTAAGTGGCATCGTCAAAGTAATTTCGCACAATGTACGGAACGGGCTGACCATCACGGTTGAATTAACAAAGGGCACTGCTTGTAAATAACTTTTGTAAACATACAATAAATTGACAAATCTTTTCATTATCAGCAACAAGCTTTCGGCCGCGACTCCGTCTGCGTGGAATTAAAAAACAAAACTAAGTAGGCTACTCGTATGTGTTCTTCCAGACTATCCTCTACATCTATGCCAAATTTAATCAGGATCTGGTCAGCAGTTTAGGCTACAAACTCTAACAAACATTCATCCATCTAAACTTTCGCATCTATAATATTAGTAAGATGTGCTCATTGAGTCATCCTTAATTAACACTGAAAATGTTGATTAACAGCTGTAATATTTATTTATCAAACCTAAAATAACTAATTACGCGTTAAACCAATTTTCATATACTTATGTCACGTCTATGCCATTATAGGCAAACTAAAGTAAACAAGCGATTCTTACGAAATAGCTGAGGTAGGTATTGACACAGGTATTGTTTGTCAAAGCAAACAAGGGCCGTCGAACTAGAGCGAGCAAATTCAATGCGCCAAAGCTGCATATTTAATTGAGTAAACAAATTATATTTACCGCCACTAAGCCAACTGTAAACAAAGATATCAATCGTTGCAAATCAGAATTTGGAACGCATGATTTGCCAACGAAACATATTATTTACTTGATGTATAAGTGGACACATAAATATTATACTTATGCAATTTATATTAATATAATATTTTTCTTATGCTATTTCAATTACCTAAAGGTTGTTTTTTCCTTTAGCTATTATTAACATTTTAATTAGCCATGTTCGATCTCGATAGCTCCAAAAATGTTTCACTTTCTAATAAAATCACTAGTAACTTTGATTGAATCTTTTGAACAGAATAAGACATTGGCTGGGAGTAATTCAATTAAATTGAAAGCTGTTGTATTTCTTGATGACAATACTATTTGAAATGATCACGTTAATTACATGTACTTCCTACAGTGATATCAAGAATAATAGATTAATATTAATTAACCGTACAATAAAAGTTCCCTTGTCAAGATTAATTATCTCAGAAGCAAAGGCACATTCCAACCCATCCGACGTAAACAGTTATACATCTAAAGATCTATGTATGACTCTATTCGTCTAGTGGGTCGGTTTGCAGTCCGTGACCACAGAGTATAAACAATTGAATATAAACAGTATATTCAAACAGACCGCAGTACAAATGTGCCGTGCAAATTTGTGGCGATTGGCGCAACGCCTGTTGCGATATAGGCAACGTCTAGACATAAGCGGCTGGCTTTTGATCCACGCAGCACTCAGGCAATGCCATCTTCATACTTAAAATACAATCTGTTGATAAAGTTGAAACTACTGACTATTAGAATTAATAGTCAATATTTTCAACGGAATGTTGACTATGAGACTGACCTCCAAAAATGGACAGGCTATAAGTTGTAGTATATTGTTTTTATTTAATTTTCGCCTATTTAGCGTTGACCATAGAAGTTGGTAGTGGTGGTGATTATTTGAACCTTAACTATAATAATAAAGATCAGTAATATCATATTACTATAACTATCAAATGTCGAAGCTCTTGTATAAAACCAAAACGACACCTCTATAACACTAAATACAACTGACACACCAATATTTGTCAGTAGTGAAATTTCCCAAGTATTTTCAAATGAATAAACTATTTTATTACATTTTAGGATTAAAATTAACTATAGAAAATCAAGGTAACCTTTTTGTGTGATTTTTTATTAAAGGTTAATTAACTTAACCCTAGTAAATCACCTTTCGTGTTACCTGACTATAAAAATAAGGTAGACGATTAATGAATTAACTTCTTAGTAAGGAATAATCTAATTTCCTGTGAGGCAAATGGGTCTGGGAACAACCTAAAGCAGTAATAAATAACAGTTTTGGTTAATTTCAACAACTAATCATTACAATTAAATGTGTTGCTATCATTAAATCATCAGGATCAAAGCGGTTGGAATGATTTATTATATACTAGCGATCCGCCCCGGGTTGTACTGTTTCGTAATGTATCTCACAAATTTATCATATTAATCATTTTTGTATATGTTGTTTTTTAAAATGTCCCTAAACATTATGCTATCTCTTTAATCATAATCCACCTACTGTATTTTTTTAATCTCAAATTTTATATCATTTAAGATTTATGATGGCAACTCATAAGACAATATTTCAACCATTACTAAGTACATAAATATAGCTGCTTCTATCCATAACCATTAGAACATAAATCGGGCCCTAGCCGCTTAGCTATTCAAATTTGATAATACGAAAATATATTTTAAACTTTACGATTTAGGGTTCAAAATTGTGTACAGTTAATGTTGTGACATTTATTGATTTTAAGGAACTGTACGTCAAACAAAGGCGCGTGCAAACAGTCACGCGGGCAACGCTTGCGTCACAGTCCCTTGCAACTTTCCATTCGTGACATGACTCTTGGCCTATTCGTGGAACAAGGGACTCTATTATGGCTCTGATTAGCAGATTGTGCGACTGTACCTACCTTTATAATTTATGACCAAAGTCCATAGGTTATAATTTGAATTGAGTGCTGCCTTTACTTAAGCAATTTATTTCGTTACAAATCGGTGGCATATACCTAACTATGGTATATAATATTATTCAATTACCTGTTATTAGGGGAATATAAAAAACAAAATAAAATGCAAGGGAAATGTCTGTGAATTTAAGCAGTGACATCATTCTTGTTAGAATCTCAGGACCCTAAGCCTGATCAAGACAAAAAATTAAAAAGCAAAACAAAATAAAAGCGCAGACGTATTCGATCACAATAGAATGTCCGCTTTCTGCTGGTCCAAAAGGTATAAAACTCAATTTTGAGAATAGATTCCTTAGAAGCGGCCGTCTACTGAAAAGGGTCAACGGTCCTTAAATGGTTGGATCCAATTGTCTTGGATTGAAAAGAATTTAAACGACCTCTCTACTCGCTAACATTTTGCTATAGCTGTTTTAAAACCGGTCGCATTGAAGAGACTTCAATATTAATTTAATTTAAATAACTAAACCGTAATTCATTTCTAAAAAATATAAAGGCACTTCTACTCCACATTTAGTCCAAGGGAAGAACAATCCAGCCACTCGACGTTCGCAATAAAGTGACCATATTTCAGTGTCAAAGTGATTATAGGATTCAATATTTCAACAGCCGCACTATCGTAGTTGGCGGAATAAAAAAGGGCGAGTCCACAATAAACGCCTACAATAGTGTCATTAATCCTTTATGAGGTCAATGAACCGAGTTGTCGAGTGATAGACAATGGTGGTAGTCGCGGTTGTGAGCGGAATTAATGCGTATGCACATGCAATGCACATGCAATGGGAAGCGGGAGTCGACCAGCCTTGAACTTGCGGCCAGTTCCCTGCAACCGACGTATGCACTGCCATTTCTAGTAGGCACATCATGTTACGTACATTACAGATGCTACGTGTACGATCGTCGCACTCTAGTGATGTACCTCTACACAATTTATCGACTATCGACAGGTTTTCTTTTCACTTTCTTTAATTTACACCAGAACGAATTAGACAAAGGTTTATTAACATTTGGAAAACACTGGATTGTGTGTGAATATGTTATAGATTGACCATGACAAAACCACCATTAAAGCACCTAGGTCACAATTTTTATTACCTTTTTCACGCCATATTTTAGTCTTGTTAAAGGGTATTTCAGGTCAACTTTTAGTACCTTTATAGACAATAACGATCAATACATCACTACACCTTCTAAAGTCAGAAACTATGTAACTCTATATTTACTCGTCGAAGTGCTTGCTTACAGGAAAGCTACCGCCTGCGTCCGATTTACGACGTTAGGCATAAAGTCCGCGATATGACTGGCTCGTAAAATTAATATACGTTTTCAAGTTACTTCAATGCTTATTCAATTGATACTAGGAACAAACATCGATAGTTTTTTTAATGCAATATGTTTTCTTAGTAAGTTGTTACTTTGTTTCGAATAGGATGAATTGAATTTATACTTCGGTAGTGTATTCGTCAGAAAAATTATTCTTTAGTGGTTACGATAGAAAAGTGATTGACTCCCTTGTTTGACATAAGTAAAAAAATATAATTTACGATTATACTAAGATAAGTTTATAAATTTCAATATAAAGGTATAATTCGTGTCTACACTAGGCCACATACCATTTCTCTTACCAATACATAAGTTAAAACTGCACTTTAACTATCACAGAAGTATTAAAAAAGCAAATCTTCTAATGCAAAATAAATAAAACGGCATAAACGTAAATAATCGATTTGCGAAAGCGTGTTTATAAATTTCGATAGAATAGCTATGTCTAGAATAAATTATTATTTAAATGAAATGGCCATACATTCTGATTCTGAGTAAGCAAGCAGTAGGTTGTGGGGTCAATGACCCATCAACCGGTCGAGCTTAAAGCTTTGTTGAGTGAACAGAGTAAGGCAAATTTGGCCCACTTTTGCAAGCTATACAAAATAAACATAATTATAAAGTGTCATAAACTATTAGCAAAGCAAACTGAAATTGATATTGTGATTAGTTTTACATTTAAAAAATCATACTAGACAAACTAATATTATAAATGCTAATTTAGATGGATGGATGGATGTTTGTTAAAGTTTGAAGCCTAAACAGCTAAACGGATTTCGATGAAATTTAGTATAGATGTAGCGGATAGTCTGGAAGAGCACATAGGCTACTCACTTTTGCTTTTTTTAATTCCACGCGGACGGAGTCGCGAGCAAAAGCTAGTTGTAAATAATTTTACCAACACCAACGTAAGATTTAGAACTAATTTATGAATTACGTTCAACACTATTGTTTGTCCAATAATAGTCTGAGCATTTACCTATGTCTTATTATTTGCTTCCTGGGTCTCTTATGGTGGGATATAGTTTTACTTGTATCATATGTACAATTAATCTTTATTTATGTACTTGTTTACGTATAATTCAACAGCGATGACCTCTTAACTTGTCACATTTGTATAAGATTGTTTATACAATTTCAACAAGATAAAAAAGTTGATTCAGGCAATTCTTGTCTTTTTATCTTGGACTATCTAATTTCGTTCTTTAAGGTTATGTACTTGTTACTGTACTTTACTTGTTTTATAGTAAAAGGTTACAAGTGCCGTCAATAAAATTCGCTTAAATAGCTAAATACTCACTGTCCAAAGTAATCAACTTTTACAATTACAATTTCAACAAGTTATTAAAGTAATAAAACTTCCCTAAGTTTCATCCATAGTTTTTACTATCATCCATTAAATTCAAAAAATATGGCAGTTTTTTAACCGCAAATTCGAAGGTTAGCTGATGTTAGACGGTGAGACTTTTAACATTGTTGGTTCCTTTTGTTATTTCTGTTTTAGGGAACATTTTATGTCGTTTTAATAATATGCAGAATATGTTTTATTTATTATAACTAACGTAAAAGTATAAACAAATAATAGATTCGTATTACTTATAATTTTACGCGTTTAATGTACAAAAATATAGTACGATTATTAACTAATTTTATAGGTACCAAAATCTTTGTATAAGCGATGCGAATCATAATCTAATTGCATAAGTATTAACATTTATTGCACAGATTATATCTTAAATGAACTTATTCAAAGTCGTGTGCAATCGTATACACTATACGGCGGTGCACAGACTGGTTGTATTAATCTTCCCATTCGCGGTTAGTGTGTCGAGTAACAGTACATCGGCAGATGGAGTCGGTACCAAGCATCCAGACAAAGATCAAGCCCTTACAGATGTGTTATTCGTAAAGAAATAGCTATAATATGTAAAAAATAGGTTAAATCATAAAAACACAAGTACTTTACATAACATGAGTATTTCTACGTTGTATTGAAGAAGGAAGTTAATGAATGTTAAGTGATCTCCAATGACAACTACATCAACACCAGAGAACTGACAACTAGGTTAACGATATTGTTGTTTGTCGTATAATTCAACACCTTTTTTAGGTTTTTAGAAATGTACTGTAAATAAAGTAAATCATATCAATATTACGCACGTATTACATATATGATTTATCATTATACTTATTGTTGACGGTTCAATTTTAAGTGGAAAGTTGAAAAACCTAAGTCTAAAACCCAGTCCATTCTCTTAATAATTGTTTATTATTGCAACAAACTACTTATTAATAATGCTACAAGAGTTTAACAAACACTCAAGAAGTATTGACTATGTTTATGCCTACTTCAAGTACTGTTAGTTTATGAAATCTTTGTTTGTCAACTAGATGTCGCTGTATCGCTGTCGTGTCGTGTTACCATCAGTTATGCGACGCTTGTAACCCACATCACCTATAATCGGACAAAACCCACTGACCATTGTTCCTATTGTATTTCATAATTGACAATCTGTTTAACAATACAGCACAACCACAGAGAAAAAATAACGGTTTATTCTATCAGACTACGAATAATAAAATATTTGTTCGTTAAACTCTGCAAATGGCACTTATCATTTTTATGAAAATATCTTTGATGGTTTTAAAACGATAATCTAATGTGAGTTATAGTGCATAGTGCCATTTTAAAAAGTTATTTTACTGTAAAATATTATTGGTTGACCGCTAATTATAGGCGTAAAGTTCTAAAGAATCTTAAATGTCAATTTGTTCAGGTAGCCTCTACGAAATATGTTTTTTTACGCTATAAGGCTTTAACTGAGTGATTCTGATATTGGTTCTGTATACAATACGTCTACAATTTATTACACAGATACACGCCTCAAACATTTTGGTTTATAGTGCACTTAAAGTTATGGAAGTGCCTTCGCCAATTTGAGATGATCATAAAAAATGTACCGTTTCCGACACCGTTGGCACGTAAAACAGGAAGTCTCAGCGAACAAAACGTTCATTCTCATTAATTATCAACACGAAACATCATTTCAGAGGAACAATGTAAAGCGGTACTATGATGGAATAATAAAATCGATAAGTTCCGTCTGAAAACGATTCCGCAGCGCCACTCGCCGATGTTTTAATACCGATTCGCCAATAAGAAAAAAAAATAGTTTGATCACGAACCGAATGCATAGCCTCGATTTGTTGACGATAAAAAATATCAGTACAGTTATCTATCGAATCATATCTGTTGTGAGGCAGGACTGGAGTCAATGCCGCGAGGTCAACGCACTCAACATCTGATGAAGTTTATCTAACTAGTAAATCGTAGAATTAGAATATATTGAAGTGACCAGAACAGAAAAAAAAACAAATTATGACGTCAGTGTCGAAGGTATCCATCATTTTTACCGTTTACCACAAACATACCGCAGAACTGGCTGGAAATGCGGGCGTTCGAAATTTAAAAATGGTAAGACTGACCGCAACCAAAGTCATTTGTGTTTTTTACTCACGAGGTTCACATGGCTTTGTTTTACTATGTTGTATGTTACGCTCATATGGGTTATAAACCAGTGGTCGCAGCTGTTAAAAGTGGCCTTGTACTTAACCGTGGGATTCTACGGCCGTAATATCCATATTTTTTTTAACAAGCGTAAAAACAATGTTACGTTTTTTGAGACATTACATCTCAAACTAACAACAAAATAGAAAATTTTTTAATACAGTGAAGGGAATAAATTTAAAATTTTAATTACAGATTTTACGGTTTTTTTTATGAAAATGTTAATAGTTTTTTGTAAATCTACTAATATTTCCTTTAACCATTCCAACTAAGCTAGGCTTTTGCTAGGATACGGGTCACGACAATAGTTGAATGGCGGGATTCGAACGCTCAACTGCGAGATCTGTAGTCCGAACCGCAAACCATTAGGCTACTGGCGCTTACGCTTAATTTAGTATCATAGTTTAAGAACTTGAAGGAATATGATAATAATTAGTTTTTACTCAGGGACATAATTTCACTCAGATAAGTGGTTCCTGGATGCGGGAGGCACAGGACCGATCATCGTGGCGGTCGTTGGGGGAGGCCTATGCCCAGCAGTGGACGTCATCTGGCTGACTAGTAGTAGTAGTAAGTGCTGGAAAATAAGTTAGTTTTAAGCATAAAAACATAATACATATTAATTAATAAAATTCAGTTTGCTTTTAAAGATTTGGTAGTGAACTAGCACGTGCCGTGAATTTAAGCGGAACTATAAATTTCGCACTTAGGTGCTAAGCTTACTTACCGATAGGTTGTTAAAAATTGATTAGCATTATTATAGTATCCTGATTAAAAATATAACGGTTACCTCATAACAAGAAACGATCATGAAAGTTATTTTATTTTAAGTGGATATGACTTGTTAACCCTCAAATCGATAGTGTCCAGTGTGAGACAACCAATTTAAAAAATCTACACACATACTATATCATTCATATTTCACATCTAAAAATACATTTCTTATTCTTTTTGGTATAAGAAACTCCGTGGAATTAAGGATTGAGGAGGGGGACAACATTTTGTGGGAGGTATTGAGGAAGGGATATGTCCAACAGTGGACAGATAAAGACTGTTAATGATGACAACGATGAGTCTTGATACTTTCCAATAGATAATGTTTAACATTATCAAAAATTTCAATACGATTATAGTACACTCTGTAAATTAGTTAACAAATTGAAATCTGAAATTTAATTACTCTCCAGTGGCTGAAATAATGAGATTGTTGAAGTGTCAAATTATTTACGAAAATTAATATTGTTTTAATAGTTTTCATTAGAATTATATCAATAACGATACACGAAATACTCACTTTTTTGCACAATATTAGTTGGTTTGTATGTACACCCTGTTTATAATAGGGACATTAGGAAAAAAAAACATTATGTAGTTAATACCCATAGGCACAGAAATTTTAATTTTTAAATTAGAATTGGTTTTTATCACGAATGTATGAGTAGAAGGGATGTTGGCCAGAAAAGGTCAACATTTTGGCGCATCCAGTAAATGTATATCTTAGTGACATATAATATAGGTAGTGTCGGTCCGGCCGCTGTGACCCACAAACCTCGTGCTCAGGGTGCATTGACCAGCGATCTCAGTCGAGACTTGAAATCAAAAGCGACTCACCCGACTCGCGTCACGTTTGCACGCCTGAAACGGCACTATTTTTTTTTTGGGAAGTAATTTACGAACACACGTAATATAGAAGAGACAGATAGACTTTTCAATCTCTTATTTCGGTTATCTACACAGTTAATATCAAAGGTGGAATTTGTCATTAGTTATTCGTATATTTTATTGCGCCGAAGTAACAATACAGCGTATATTCATGAAAAAATAAATAAAAGTAAGATAGTACTTACATTTCAGCATTATGAAGTTACACTGTCCCGATCAGCTCTGAACCTTAAAAAATAAAGGGATTTATAAAGTCATGTATTTTAAAATTATTTAATTTAACATTAGAGATATAAATATGAGTACAGGATTTTGTAGACGTGTAAATTGTACGGCCATCTATAGTTAAGTACTGGTTTAACTTAGTAAGAATATTTTAAGTAAAGAAACATGTTATAAACTTTCAACATTATCAACCGCTTACCAGTACCGAGACACTTCTGCAAAAACTTGTTATTTCAGTTTTTTGTAGAAGTAAGAAAGAGAGGACAATAATGTTTTCGTATAACTTGATGGAGAGTAGAAACAAATGGTAACGATAACAAAAAAAGTTACTGCTCGTTATTTTTGGAGATTTAATATTTCAGTTTTTTATACACAGTTTTGGTAAAAATAAGATTTTCATGTTATCCCATTTGACAGTTTTACTGTGGGAGGAAATATTTTTAGTTGCGCAGATATAAAAAAAACAATGTTGACAGTTTAAAATTCCCAGACGAATGACTAAAAAAGTTTTATCTTACTGAATTCGCCTCCATCATGGACCTTCTCCGACGAGTTTTGTTAGACCATTTTGGTTGAATTGTGAGGCAGGACGTATGTGGGAATGTCTTAGTTTTTAAGTGGGCGTTCCTTGCATTAGAATTAGAGCCAATAACAAAACATAAATTTCAGCCTTAAAAGCAGACTTGAATCTTAAAAGAATATTTGCAAGATGAAATAAAACCTTGTATTTACAGAAATCCACTGAAACCGCACATAACTTTAAAATAATGTCAAAAGGTTAGATTTTTTTGTTGCAATAAGAAAAACTATTTTTCCATTTGTTTTCACAAAGTGACAAAATTAAAATTCGTACCTGTCTAATTTACTGTAAAAAAAAGGCTAGAGAAAAAATCCAAGAATTTCATCATCCATACTTATATTATAAAGTGGAAACATTTGTATTTTTGTATACATGGGAATAATTCAAATACTGGGCCAATTTTAAAAATTCTTTCACAGCATAGGCTATGCCTCTTTACTTTTTTTTTATTCCAAGTGGTCGAAGTCACGATAACAGCTAGTTAAAACTACAAAATCCTCGATAACGGATTAACCAATAATAAAAAAGAATCGCATGAATGAAAGGTCGATTCTGAAACGTGACCATGACGGATCTATACTTAGGGTGCGTAGTACCTACATCACGCCACCTGCTTTAACAGGGGTGCGCGTATTGGGAAATTGGACTGATCGAAAATAGTAATTACGTCATTTAATAGCTATTAACATTAACACTATAAGAAAATAAAATAAAGGAACTGAAAATTATGCTTAACAATTTCGTGAATTTCATTAATTTGTAGTACATTTTTGGGAAATTGACAATTAAAATCAATTAATAAAACGTTTAATAAAACACTAAATAATTAACCTACAAAGAGAGTGATAACAACTAGGATTTAAGAATATTCGTAATTAAAAAATTAATTTAAGATAAAAATCTAATACGTTTTCGAGCCTAAAAATTACTTACTTATTCTGACTGCTATTCTTCAGTCGCAATAAACCACTTAAAACAATTTTTACACTATTAAATATACATAAAAGAAATACACGATATTTACTATTTTAGGAATGAATTTAGATTCTTAATATAGATTACATACTAGAAACAACTAAAGTGTAACGTTTATATTATTTTATGTTAAAATTATTTACACTGCATTACGGCTATAATGCGTAGTTCACTGGCGACTAGGGTGAACATGTAAAAATATATAAATTTGTACTTTCAAAGCGGTAACGCGCGTGCGTAAGTATATTTGAGGTTATCTTTTGTCCCTTTTTTAATAGGTTTGTAGGAAAGAGCAAGTAACATATTAGACTGACATGCGCATTGTTATTGACAGAGAAATATCCGCGGGAACTGTGACTATCGTTGAGATATGTGTGAAATTAGACATTTTAGTATTACGAATGTGGTAATGATTTGCCTGATTATAACAAATAAAAGATTTGAATCTAATTGTAAATAATCTAATAGAATTTACTTTAACAAATAGTTAAAAGTTATCGTTAAACTTTATCTAGTTAACGTGTAAAAATAAACAATTAATTCAATACTAAATACAAGATAAACCCAACAATAACAATATAAATGAATAGATATTTGTTCTGTTACATGATCACCAGTAATACCTTCACAAAATGACAGTAAGACAAAAAAAACAAAATTACCATAACAATGAAAAAGAATTAAACGTGATAATAAATTACAATACAACAAAATCTAACTAAAGTCCATCTATGGAAAAAATGGCAGATGCAGACGCGGGTTCCAAACAAACGAAATTACACGGTACCACATTCAAGGAAATGGAGATGACCATGTTTTGGACAACTTGCATGCAATTTCATTTAATTTTATTTTTCTTAACATATAATTTTTACAAATATATTACTTTTTTAAATTATTGACTAAAAAACTTATCAAAGGCATAAAAAATAGCGTCCAATAGAATTTATCGAGGGTTAAATTATTTGAGGTTAAATTAACATGATTACTATTTATTTTCTGCCGCGTATAACTCCCATTTTATTATTATACTTACGTCTTATTACGAATTAATAATAAAATATACCTTCCAAGGGTTCCTTGACCCCCATAACTCCTTCCCTATTATACCACAAATAAAAAACTAAAACAATATAATAATACCGGTCATATCTTTCAAACCGGTGTTTCTTAGAAATCAATACATTATTCTCTATGGTAAACCAATCAATATACTTAATAACAGATTCTACATAAAGTAAATTAAAGATTTCAGTTAAAACTAAAAGCATAAACATATTGCACACTGTAAATCGGAATACGACTAAACAAAGAGAAGCACACAGTCTCGTGTTCAAAAGAAGGGGACTTAAGCCCTATAGATCTCAGACCTGTATCGGCCAATGAAACGAAACAATCCTTGTATTATATCATCGAAAAAATATCAGAGGGTCTCTTAAAACAAAGCCCTTATTATACAATATCAAACTTGGTTTGCCTTAGCGGGTTAGGCGATTTGTAGTACGCGGGGTCCGGTTGGGGCCCAACTCGGGAGCGCTGCGCTCGATTGAGATGTTCGACTATCCCATATAACGACGGCTGGTGCATAGAGCTATCCATTGTGCGCCATCCATAATCCCAGTTAGAGCACTCAGGGAAATAATACTTCTTTTCCGGCCATAATTTCTCACGTGTGTGTAGATATAGTTTCCTTCCATATTCAGGTGTCGGTTTATATATGATTTTGTTCACGTCGGGGTCGACGGGACGCATTATTGGATCTGATGCAAGTTCATCGTCTGACCTTACGAGTCTCGGATCCTCTTTGGGATCTCCCAGACCGACATCTGCAATGGAATGTCCGTGACGTAAATCTTTAAGTCTGTGCACATTAGTATACGGATCGCGGCATTTCATTCTGTTATATCCAGATGCGATAAAGTCTCTAGTGGTCATTGCCATTCCCGAAGATGCTATGTGTGCAAGCACATCGGTCTGACAGTAATTCGTCGGTTCCCTTTGGAGAGTCGCCGCTTTCTCTATTCTCTCGCGATGCTTTTCGACCCAATTTAGACGATATAGTGTTTCTTTTTCGTAGCAATCTATGAGGAATCTTATCACCGCCGGATTATGTACGTCAAGAAAAGGCATTTTCAACTAAATTAAAACTGTTTTTCAATAATACTATTGCAAACTCTTAACGAATTTACGGAAAAGTTGTTGATTCACTTATTTTTAAGTGACACTATAAAATGTCGTAAATGTCAGGATAATTATTTTTTCGTCTGAAGCGATCAATTACAAAATAACGTAATAAAAGTATATACTCACTTAACACACAGTTGTCGCGTTCCAAGAGATTCGCAATACTGGTATTTCGGGCTCGCGTCATTAAATGTCATTTATTCATGCGGCGCTCTTGGAAATTATAAAAAAATCTGCACTTCTGTACCGTAAACAATATATTATATGCGTGAACTCTAACATATTGTAATAAGGTTCAAAATAAAATTGAACACCCAACTGCTATAGTCAGTCTACCTACCGCATCCGCAGTTCGCTTTCAGAGTATTTTTTTCACTGAGGGTACAGTTTTCGAGAGTGTAACTATATTTATTTTTATGACCAAGTCTTTTTTCACTTTTATATATAAGATGAACAGAAAAGAAATATGCACATTGCTAACAATTTAATATTAGATAAAGGTTTATTTTTATGCAGATTAGGATACAAACGAAAATGGTGTTATTTTATTATAATATCAAAATAACAAGATTTTATAGGGTCCGTCTTCGATAATTTAACTATATGGTAACAAACTTGGTAGAACCAGGAGGATCGGAGGACTTATAGTAGGGTGGGTCTGGTTGGGGCCCGACTCTGGTCCGTACTGCCCTATGAAGATGCCAGCATCGTCCATACAACGGCTTCTGGCGCAAATCGCTATCCTTCATTCGCCATCCATAGTCCCAATTAGAACACTCAGAGAAATAGTATTTCTTCTCCGGCCACGTCTTCGACCGTGTTTGGAGATATCGATTCCTTCCAAATTCTGGTCTCGGTTTATATATCATTTTGTTAACTTTGGGATCGACGGGGCGCATTATAGGATCTGTCGAAAGTTCTTCGACTGGTCTTTTGAGTCTAGGATCATCTTTTGGATCCCCCAGACCGACATCTACAATTGAATGACCGTGGCGTAAATCTTTAACTCCGGGTACGAAGATCGCATCGCGTATGGGAGTTTTCTTCCTGTTATATCCCGACACGATATGGTCTCTGGTAGTCGTGGCCATTCCGCCTATCATATTGTGAGCGATTACATCGGTCTCAAAGTAATTTGTCGGTTCCCTGTTGAGTGTCGCCGCTTGCTGGATCTGTTCACGGTGCTTAAGTATCCAGTTAAGACGTAACCGATTTTCTTTCTCATAGTTTTCAATAAGAAATATAATAACTTTCGGATTGGTTATGTCAAGTAAAGGCATATTTGTTCAATAAAGATTATTCTAAAATATAATACTATAAAATAAATCCGTTAAACAAAGTTGTCAATGGCAGACTTACTGAAAAATTTTTGAATTGATTTTGTATTGTGACAGCACAAAAGTCAAAATCATTATTTTTCGTTTATAAAAATAGCTGATCCACAATGTAACGTAAAAGTATGTAATCACTTATATCAGAGATCAGTGTATACTATAATTTACCGGAAAAGCTTTATAATAATAAAATCAGGTAAATAATATAATTCGGGATACAACAAATGATTACAAATCCAAAATGTTATGGTTTATGCCCACGATAAGTTGGTACCGAGATTGATATCTGATATGACGGTATTTACCGTTGTTCCATTGGTGAAGACTCGACATTACTTTATATGAGTAGTTAGTAGTGATAATCGAATTGTTATTATGACCATGTACCAAGCCTATAACATAAATTCCCGCGATATTTGCCCAATATATTTTAATGCGTGAAGATCTGATTTAATCAATTGATGCTAAAAACATAACAATTTAATCTTGATAAGTGCATTATGTAATTAAAAATGATTTAATTTTCGTTGTTTGTAATTTGTTGGACTTCCCCCACCCCTTCACCGATTTGTGTAAATTATAGTTTGTCTGAATAAGATTGATAAATGACGCATATGAAGTATTGAATTAAATTTGTATGCAGCTAAATGCCGTACTTAATAGACGAGAGTCATAGCGACGTTACACGCTTAGCGAAAAATTGTGAATTATCGATATTCATTTTAAGCAAAATTTATTGAACATAACTACAATTATTATTTATTTTTTAATTAACTCAAGTGACAGTTCTACTAGTGAATATAGTGATAGCGATAACAATAATGATAACGAATTCCAATAATACCATGCATGCAATAAATATCTCTTACTCTCATTCTTTGTAATTGTTCTGTATATCTCATTATTGCTTTGCCTTTTTATAAACCAAAGAAAAAAATAGAATTTATTTTGATTCATAAAATGCAAATGTGTTGCTATCGATTCCAAAATCTTTTGAAGTATAATTAGAAAATCGATTAGATTTATAATCGATTTTAGCCACACCTACGGGAGGCAATAATGTACAGCCACGATAATGCACGACCCAATAATGCACGGCCCATTAATCCGTGTACAAACAAAGGGATTTGTTTGTACACGGATTATTGGGCCGTGCATTATCGGGTCGTACATTATAGGGACCCACACCTACTACATTGTCAAATGAACTGTCATTTGTCAAACTAATCAAGCTTTTTTAGACAAACTATTTATTTGCAATTATTTACTTCTTTTCGTTCTGCTAGGATCTGACTGAGCTGATCTTATAATTAAAGTAATTTATGAATAAGTAAATGCGGCAGTTAAAATGGATAATACAAATTATAAAACTTGTGCAGTATCAATGTGCAATAACACAACAATCCGCACGCCTCAAAAACTTTTTATACCCGTCCCACATAAACCAATTATTAGAAAACAATGGTTGGAACTTGCCGGAAGACAACCGAATGAGTTTAATCGAACAACTTCTGCATTTTTTTGTGAAGATCACTTTGATGTAAGTATGAATGGATTATCTTAAAAAGAATATACGTAAGAAGGGAGTGTATTCTCATTTCTTAGGTCGAAAAAAATACAAGAGCCGAATATTTTTCATTCATAATTATAGTAACCGGTGTCAGACCATATTTGATTGATTTTTTACGAATATAATTAAATTTCGTCACATTTTCAGAATGCATCATGCTTCCCTCATCTTAAAAACATCCCATAAAATGTAAATGTAAAGTTAAAACCATGTAGATAAAAAGTCAATTATGTAGCTCTGCCAGCATCTTCGTTTGTTGATTTTTTCTCCATCAGCTCACTATATGCCCCTACTGAAGTGCTCGGAGCCTACTCTATGCTATGACTGATTACTCCATAGTTTATAATCATAACTCATTTTTTATTTTAAATAAAATTTCAGCTGCCAAATGACATGAAAAATTATGGAACGTATTGTGCTACGGGTAGAGTATCAAGAATATTGATTAGATCTGGTTGTTTACCTTCAAAGTTTCCTGGGCAACCAATATCCAGTACTTCAACTGATTGTCAAACACTTAGTACAGATTGGAATGAACTAGACATAAAAAGTGAATATGAAGAAGAAATAATGTCAAATATTAGTAGCAAAGCAACTGGACCTTCAACTGAAAAGAATAGTTGCCAAGCTCCAGTAGCTAGTGGCTTAACTAGTTTTCAAACACATACTACAGAGTGGAGCAGCATAAAGATAAAAAGTGAATTTGAAGAAGAAACGTCAGGTGAATTAAAATCAAATGAAAATTTGAATAGTAAAGTTCCAACTGCAGAAAAAGGTTGCCAACTAACAATAGATAGTAATTCGACTGATTTCTGTCAACCATTAGCTGAAAAAGGGGGTAATCTTGAGATAAAAATGGAATGTGAAGAAGTAATATCAAGTGAAAAGATAAGTATTAAACAAACACAGGATTGCCAATCAGTATCCAGCAAATTGATTGGTGTTTGTCAACCAATTGTTTTAAATGTAAATAGACCATCAGTAAAATGTGAATTTGAAGAAAAGAAGGTAGAATCGGTATTTATTTTGAGTGACCATCTAAATACACTTTTAAGTGAATATGAAGGTTGGTAAGCAATATCCATTAAACATTGATATCTTTATAGTCAGTTTACCCAGTACACAACTTCAGTTTGAACTGAAATATAATAGTAAGGGAGCCAAATCGGGGATTTCGGGATTTACTAAAGCGCGGCAGATTAATATATAGTGGGATACTTTGTACCCAGCTAAGTACCTCCATAAAACACGAAGACCATATGTAAGGCCGCCCGTGAAGGATACAGGATCAGATTAAGGTGAACCATTTTTCTAATTTTTTTTGTCATATCAGGCGAATCCCTCTAGATAATCGTCAGATTATGAGACATTACATTTAGAACATAAAGATGAACCACATATATCTTAATCTGACGCGCTTGAGTATTTCAAAATTGCGATTTTTTTGCACATTGTGAAAATGGCCGCGAGTTTGCGTCCCATCGAAATCGTCAGATTAGTGAATCAGAGCATTTTTTTTATTTTCAACCATTATATACAACCTTCCACATCATGCAAGCAATCAGATTAACATACGTACATTACTAATATTGTATTATATCCATGCAACAGTTTTTTTTACATATTTAAAAATCTATGTCCGCTTCCCCCACCGATGTAGAGATATATATCACATAACATTTTTTTCTTATCATCTAAGCTATGCATCCCAATAGGTCTCTGCGACGCTCGAGTAAATCCCCATTTAGCATCGTCGGCTCCCCTACTATAAGTAACTCTCCAGTTAAAACTGCAGTTAAAATTGATCATCATCATCATCATTAATTTCCTCCTTATCCTACTCCCATAGGGTCGGCGCAACAGATTTTTGTCCTCCACATAACTATCATCTGTCATCTCAGTCATCACTCCCTTCTTGATTATGTCACCTTTCATGCAATCCATCTGTCTCTTTCTAAGTCTACCTCTACCAGTGTACCTCCACATTCATAAATTATGTCCTTGTTACATGCGATTCATCCCTTCTCATAACATGCTAACCTTTTACTCCTTATTTTTTTAACCACTGGGGCTATTCTAATACTCATTTTGTATTTTACCTTCAGTATAAACTGAAATGTAACTAAACTCTCCAGTTAGAATTGATGTAAATGCAAAACTCAGAGTAGTTTAATTGACAATTGAATATGTCTAGTGGCTTAAGTATGCAAGTGCGGATCCAGCTTTGGCACCAGGGGGGGTTCACATAGTTGTGGTCAAGTCAAGAGCTTGACAAAATATGTAAATATATTGTGTCAAGCTCTTGACCAACCAGCTTAGGGGGGGGGGGTCATGGGGTCAATACCCCCCCCCTGGATCCGCCATTTTAAGTATGCTTTACAAATTAACATAATAGAAAATTCACATTTTCATCCATCCACTGTATTGTTTAAATTACTTTTGTACTCATAATATTTAAGGCATTAATTGCACACTTCACATATATTTGAATCTCCCGGAGTGCAGGGTGCATGATTTTATTGGTTTGCTAGCATTAGTCATTTATTTTCTTTTTCAGATAAATGTAATGAAAGAACAGAAATTACAAAATGCGATAAAGCAATCCAGGTAAACATTACACATAAATTTCGAAGTAAAAGTACGCAGACGAATATCAAAACCCGTTCATCTCAAACCTCTCCAATAAAATTTTCTAAGAAACCTGTCTCTACTTCGTCAATCAATGTCAAAGATTTGAAGCCAACTGTTTCACATACGAATAGAAAACGTAAACCGACGATTTTACGTTCAAGTGGTAAAAGGAAATTATAATGTTTCATGTAATCTCTTATAAAGATGGAGTGTATCTTGGTTTGGATAAATAAGTTGTAGGCTTTGCAGTTGATTGATATATTGATGCAGATAATTACAAGTTATTTGTTGCTTTGTGGCGGCTTGCAATGGTTGGACGCGAAGGGTGGAGGGGCGGCAGAGGTCTGAAACGGTCTCCTCCGAGCTTCTTCCCCGCTGGTGTTGCAGTAGGTCGCTATACTGCCAGGGTTAAGCAGGAGATCTGGATCTGAAGCTGGTTGATGGTGGACACTCTGCGAAGACTTCCTCTTTGTGGCATGCTCCTCCTGCATGACACCAAGGTGTCTTGTCTGCCCCATTTCTGTATTCTTTGAAGATATTTATTAAATGTATCAGTGGCATGGATGTACTACTAGAACAGGATATAGCTCTTGTCAATAACAGTACCAACTGTACTACTGTGCTCTTGTCAATACTGTAGAACTTGGGTTGTGGAGGCTTGCGGAAGCGAGTATTATTCTGATCGTGGTTTGTCTTAATAGGTAATAGTTTAAAAACATAATTTGTTAGCGAAGACTTACTGTGACTATGCATGACTATCCAATCCTGGAAATCCTTAAAACGATTGTGAGAATCATCAATCAAATTTTACTCGATTATCGATTTCGACACCTCTTTCCTCTTAAACGATACTCTAGCGATTTGCATTTAAAGAATCATTTTGAAAAGTCAAAAAAAGAAGGTGAGGGGGTCAACGGAGGTGTCCATCTCCATGTCGTGACCCACAAGTACCACTCAAAAGCGGGAAATATAGAGTGATGCGTAGAACAAGCTTATCATTAGCACCTTAGATTAAAATCCATCTGAAGCAATGATCTGCTGAGGTCAGGTCACGAATATTTTTTTATAATTATGATCACGATGGCCAGAGAGGGTAATATGATTCAGTTATTGAGGTCTCGCACGCCTTCAATTTTTCGACAAGAGCTTATCCTGTTCTAGTAGTACATTCATGCCTCCATGGTCTGTGGTCATAGATAAGATAAACCTTTTTGCTCAGTATGTGATTTTTAAGTTCAATAGAACTTTACTTTAAGATTTACTATAAATTAAATGATTCCTGAAGTAAACCAGCTTATGTTTTATTTGATTCATCATCATCTCCCCTACGTTATCCTACTCCCGTAGTGTCGGCGCACCGAGTTTTCGTACTCTAAATAACTATTATCTGTCATTTTAGTTATAAATCCCTTCTTGAACATATTACATTTCATGCATCTCTTTCTAGGTCTACCCCTACCGGTGTACTTCCACAGTCAAAACTAACGTCCTTCTTCTTACTTGGGATTTATTCTTCCTCATAACAAGCCCCCTACCATGGCAACTATTTACTCCTTGGTTTCTCTACCACTGGGGCTACTCTCAAACTTTCTCTAATATACTCATTACGTATCTTATCCATTCGTGTTACCCCACACATCCATCTTAACATTCGCATTTCCGCCACATGTAGTCTCCTTTCATCCGTCCCTTTTACTGCCCAACATTCAGATATAGACATAGCAGGCCTTATGACGGTTTTGTAAATGTTTTAAAGGAAATTTGCGGGTTGCATATTACCCCAGTCCTGTCTTCATTTCATCCATCCCGCTTTTATTCTATTTGCCACGTTACGGTCGTGGATTTGTAGCCGATGTTATATTTGATTGAAATTTTAAAAAAGTTAAATAAAACTCAATGTACTTCAAAAATTGTTTAATCATAAATAAATAACATTTTTGTTTGGAACAAAACAACCTCCGTATTATTCACACACACCATACAACTCGTCATTTAGTGAATTATAATTATTAATTTTCTAATTACATTCTAATAATACTTACAGCAATCTTAAAACTAGCGTTGTACACATTTTATTACCACAATTAATTTGAGATTTTTTTAAATGTTAATCTAACGCTTATAGAGAGAATTATTCCAATTAGAAAATATTTTATCTATATTACGGAACAATTTGGTCATATTTTAAGACAGAAATGACTTATTAAATTCCAAGATACATCGAAGAGAAGCTAGATTTGATTATAGCAATGGTAATATTAATGTTTTGAAATACATTTTTTGCACAAAGAAATGTTTTACATCATGCCTCGATTATATTTTTATAATTGACATATTATTTTGTTAGTGGACGACACAAAATGTTACAATTGTGTTTAAAACTGGAATGAATGCACCGGGTGCGTTACTATAGAAACTAAAATTATAGCGAGGATGCGGTTCCGATGACAAATAACAATAGAACTCCAATTCTGTGACGTATATACATCGATGGCTCCGACGTAAACTATCGTAACTCTATAATTTTGCGTATTTAAATTGATAAAATACTAATTTCTGTGCAAATTTGAAAGTAACAGTAAAGTATATTTAGTTTCTAGTTTCTTATCATTCATGATTGTGATGCGTCCATAATTAAACCTACAAGTTAAGTTTTTTCTTACATAACTTGCGTTTCAAACATACGACATTTTACGTAGGAGGAATCAAGATATTTCCATCTCTTTCACTCTTTGACTAAACAGAGACTACAGTAATGTCACCTCAGTGGAGTTTTACGTTAAAACGATTTACGAATTAAAAGTTATTAATAAGTACTCATGACTGACAATCATAAAAAAGCGGGAGAAATAAGATATTAAACGTAAATAGTATGAAAACATTTTAAATTTATAATTTGTTGTGCAAAAATCGGTGCTTGAGTTGGCACGTAAGGTACAAGAGTACACTAAGTCCCGACGTGCCAAATCAAATGCCGTATAACATACTTATGACAGTTTCACACTAAACAGTTCAACAACATTTGGACAGTGTTCGTTCAAACAACAGTACTAGTATGCCCTCGTGTGAAACTATCATTACGAGGATTTTCTCCCGTTTTTCAATCGAGTTTGCCACAGACCATTGATTCTTGTTAAAGATTTAAACATTAAGTATTAGTTTATTCCCTTTAGTTAGTGAACAAATTATTAAACTCTCCAAAGTAAACACATCTGTGTTCTACAAAGATCAGAGAGTCGAAACAATTCGAAACGTCGAATTTGTTTCCTAAAATCGAACGTTAAAATATTGAAGTGGGTTATTTCGTTATAACTAAAACTATTAATAAAGTTTTGTATTAAAGCATATGAATTTACACTATAGATCTCTATCGAACCCTACTTTTTTTTACAAGTTACTCCTAACTTGTCACTTTAGAAGTGTATTCTTTATACAATTCCTGTATTATAAATTCCACTGTGAATATACAAATATATTAACTGTGTTATGACAATCAGCGCCTGCGCACGTCAGTCCATGAACAAGTTGTACTATGCGTGCGCAATAACATGAGACCCGCACTACATGCGCTATTTACATTTGACAAACATGTTGAATATTGCGCAACATGTGACGTCATCAGGTCTCATGTTATCATGCACGTGTAGTAATCAAACAAATCTACTTAATACTATGCAATTAAAAATAAAAAACTTAACTCAAATCTCTATCATCACAATACTCAAAAGCATGAAATTTCATTTGAAAACTGGAAACAAGAAATCAATAATTTAGCACAATACCTAACTATATTAAGAATTTTTGGTATTTGGTCATTTATTTGCTAAGCATAACTACAGTTAGGCCCGCGCGTGACGCCTCACGATGAAGCGAACTAAACTAATGTTTCCCGTTGGCCCGTTGCTGTTAACCGAACGGTCCAACGGGAAACACCACAAAAATACATTGAATACACTCTAATTAGCGTATCTTAGTCAAAATACATCTAACATTTTCACAAGTAAATCTTCGCGTATGCAGGAATAGACGAATGAGGTAAAATTACTTTTTCTAATTAATTAGGATATTGATAGAAAAGTATCCATTACTCGATACTATCTTAAATACAATTTTACTTCGTAAACAGTGTAACTACAAACTATTCAATGAAATATACAGATATTACTCTTTAAAAGAACGCGCCAGAAAGTGGAAAAGAACCTTCAAGGAAATATTGAACAAAGTTACAAAAAAAAATTATTAAATAATGTACAAATGGATATAGTTAACAATATAACCGTGACGTAAACAAAAAAATCTTCAAGATCGACGTAAGGGAATTTGGATATGATTTTTTTTAACATTAGGCCAGTTTATTTTGGTAATTAAGGCCCTTAAATCTATTAACAGCTTATAATCGTCTAGATTAGTTTATTCCTAAAAGAATCAATTCCTTTAAGTCGATGTACACACTATGTGCGATTACATCCACGCTATAGCGATACAAAATTACAGAATTCCCGCAGATCAGTAAAGCGTAATAACTTACGACTACAAAGTAACTTCCTATGGACGATTTGGCATCTCTATTGGCCTTCATTACTATAGAACCGCCAAAACGATCAATGCTAACTAAATTAACGAATTATTTGATGTTTTCAAGATCAAGTTCGTTGAAATGACAATATATTCAATTCAAATCGTAAGTAACTTCAATTCTGTGAGTTGCCAGCAATCTCAAATCGTAAAGATGACGCATAATTACTTTAATTCACTCAAAAAACATCGCGATCTGTTCAAATCGTGGAGGTGCCAGCACTAAAACTCAAACTCTTAAGGTGACAGATCATACAATTCTCAAAAATCATGTAACTTAATTTATTGAGGTGACAGGTCATGTAACTCAATTTATTGAGGTGACAGGTCATGTAACTCAACTTATTGAGATGACAGGTGTTGTAACTCAATTTATTGAGGTGACAGGTCATGTAACTCAATTTATTGAGGTGACAGATCATGTAACTCAATTTATTGAGGTGACAGGTCTTGTAACCAATTTATTAAGATGCCAACTCAATTCAACTCATTGAGGTGACAGAACTTGGGTTCTCTCGGCATAAGGGCGTTGTTACTGACTAGACCCACCACGGGGTTCTCGAGTTGGTCGTACTTGGAGTTGGTGTCCGATGACAGGCTGCCTGCGCCGCTGCTGTCCTCGTGCTCATCCTCTTGCGAGCTGGCGCTGGACTTGTCGTTCCTCTCCTCCTTCGCTATGTAGTCGAATTTTCCAGACTTTTCATTGTTCGCCAGATCGATCCAGTGCGCTCGGTTGCTCTTCACGCGGTCTAACATCGGCTGTAGCGCTGGAGATAGTACTGCGAACGCCTGGAATAAGATTATATCAAAGTTAAATAGATTTTTTATGTTTTAAAGGACATATCGTTTATCTATGTTACTTCTTACTAATATAAATGCTCAAGATAGAGTTTGTAGCCTAACTGCTGGACGGATCTCGACGAAATTTGGCATAGATGTAGAGGATATTTTGAAATAACGTATATGATTTTTTTTACCCAAGCGAAAGGAATTGCGGGCGAAAGCTAGTACTATATAATATTAAGGATGTTACCTCGTATATAGGAAGGCAGATGGTGTCGATGAATATTACTTGCATCGCCGGCAGCTCGTCCTCCTTATCTCTGTTCATAAGGTCCTGAAATGAATATTACAAGTCTATAAGCTTTTTTATTTTAAGAAAACATGTAAGCTAATTCAACTTTTTTATATCATAAGGTTGCAAACGAGCGAACGGCTAACAAAATTCGCCGAAATAGAAAACTGACCGCTACACATACATGAATGTTTAAAATTGCAGATTTTAATCGAAAGAGAAGAAGTGGCATAGAAAGATCACTAACTTTTTTTTTGGCACAAACACATTTATAGCATTGTATAGATTATAGTTCCGCTTCTCGTTTAAAAATGTTTAAACGATTGGTAACTTTCAAGAAATATCGCCAGTTTCCCCTACACTATACTAAATTGCTCTTTGAAATAAAAGTGTCGCAAGATAAAAATGTATCTAGTAGGTATACTTACGATCGATACGAAGAAGGAAAACATCGTGTTGCAGCCTGCACATATCGGCGAAAAAATTCAAAGATATGTGCGAAGTCAACCAACCCGAAGTGGGCCAGCATGGTTGACTATGGCCTAGTCACCCCTTATTAGGGTAGACTACGAACCCCTCGGCGAGGGTGTATAGTGAGCTGGTGATGGTGATGATACTTACGATAGGCGTGAGATTGAGGTTATGTCTCTCGAGGTCTCCCTGCCTGAAGAACTCTCCTGCGACGAGCGCGGCCACGCGCCGCTCCACCGGCCACGGCTTGCTGATAGCGGCCAGGTCGCACGCCGTCATCAGCATGGCGCGCAGCAGCCCGCGCCGCGCCGGGCACGCGCCCCACGCGCCCCCTGCGCCCCCCGAGCCCACCGCGCCCCCTGCACCCCCCGCGCCCAACACGCACCGCTCCGCGCTCACCAGCTCGATGAACGCCGTGCGCTTACTGACCACAAACAATACCCAATTAATATCCTAATACTAAAAGCATCGGTAACTCAGTGAAACACTTGACTTTCAATCTACTGTCCCGGGTTCGAATCTCGGTATTTACCAATTTTTTTAATTTCATATATGAAATAACCTGACGTTTTTACGGTGAAGGAATACATCGTGATGCAAACTGCACATCTGCGAGTAAATTTGAAAATACTTGTGAAGTCTTTGTACTAATGTGCCCTAACTTAGATGTCACAATAAGGATTCTAATAATAAAGACACAAAATTAAAAACACATTTGCTGCGCAGTGAGGGTCATAAGTTACATTATATGCAAAGGGGTAGGTAGATAAGCTATCACTATGCTTAGATCACTTTTTATTGTAGAAATACTGTTGAAAATATTTTATAATCCATTCGTAGTTCGCATTTACAATAAAATTTTTTTAAATTATGGCGCTTCAAAAACATATCTTAAAGATTTACCTGAAGTAAACTGCCAAGTCGGTAGAGAGTATAGCATCTTCTAGAACTTTGACGACACGCTCGTAGTCGTCGGAAGAGAGATTGGCGAGGATCTGGTTCCCCGGGGAGTTGAGGATCATCAGGCACTGGTCGAAGTGGTGGTGTTCCATCGTCGACGTGGAGTACAGCTGCGCGAGGGGGGATGATGCCCTGGAAAAATACGCGGGAAAACATTATAATACTACTAGCTGTTGCCCGCGACTTCGCCCATGAAATTAAAAGATAATAAAAAATGTACATTACATCCTGATAACGTATTGATGCTTTTGCCCATTATAGATAAAAAAAACAGCACGATCAAACATTCTGCATTTATCATGCGCTTTAGAAATACTTTGTGCAACTGCATCTTATGAAAAGAATTTCTAAATATTAAACTAAGGGCCTGACACACTATTGGCTGATTGAGGGTCAGATAACGTAAAAATCACTGTCAGATAAGGGAACAAAATCCGACATTTTCATCACATATTTTACTCGTTAGATATCAGACAATTTACAATTTGGTGAGATAGAGGCTAAGTCAATGTGTTCAATGGAGACTGACTTGATCTGAAACGAGTTGTTGGTCCCCCGGTGGTCGAGGTCGTGGCAGAGGCAGCCGATGATCAGCGCGAGGCACTCCAGCTCGCCGAAAATCTTCCACCATTGGGTCTCCTGAAATTATCACAAAATTATCATTAAAACATTTAATAATTAACCTTGTTACTTTTTCTGTCCATTGGATCCTAGTTACAAAAAAGTTACCTTGCATTTCAAGGTCCATTTTTAAACTCTGCTATTTTATAAATAAACGAGTACGGTATCTATCATGGCAGCTAACTCCTATCTTTCCCATACCAATAATGTATGTAGAATGTGGAAGCTTTTCTTACAACCATTTAAGCTTCATTTTAGAAATAAAGTACCATCAACAACCCTAACTGTACTTTTTCCATTGGTCCGCGACTACTATAATCATAGCGAAGCTTAGTATACTTCGAAAGCGATCTTAACATCACGAGAAGAGATTGTTAGCAAACATTTACATAAAGCATTTTACGCATTATTTTGATAAATAAATTTGATACATAAAGAAATTGTACAGAACATAATTGCGAAATATTTGGTCAACCAGCAAATATATAGAAACTGTACTCACAGTGAGTATAGCGAACATCATCTGGGCGACGTTGAAGGCGTGCCTCCAGTTGTGGTAAGTGACGTTGCGGTAGTTCTTCTTGACGCTGAGCAGCCAGCGGCACAGCACGCTGTACTCGATGTGGAAGCGCTCCACGAAGTCCAGGTCGAGGAACATGCGCAGGCAGGCGCGCAGCGTGTCCTCGTCGGATAGCTCCACGTCGTCGAAATCCAGCTCGTGCAACTTAAAGTGTACTGACGACGGTATCCGTAACGTCTAAAAAAGGCGACATCTTATTAAAAAAGTCAAACTATACTAATATTATAAAAAGAAAAGATTTGCATTTTTGTATGTATTGAAATAATTCAAATAACTAGGTCGATTTTAAAAATTCTTTTACCGTTAGAAAGGTAATTTATCTGTGAGTAACATACGCTATATTTTTTTTATTTTCACGCGGGCGAAGTTAATCATAAATACGAAAGTTTGAATAGATGTTAAAGTTTGTAGCCTAAATTGCTGAACGGATCTCAATGAAATTTGGTATAGATGTAGAGAATAATTTGGAAGAACACATAGGAATTCTTTTGTTTTTTTAAAGGAACCTTAGTTATAAAAAAAACCTTAGTTATAAAACGCAAAGGAATATATGTCAATATTGGCATTTGGAGGGTTTGTGCAGTCGAGGATCGAGAGAGTACAGCTTATCGTTGTAAAATAAAATTTACGCTAACATTAAGAATTAAAAACCTGGATGACCATGAATTGGAAAACGACTGTACATTGAATATTTGACTTTGACGTAGCTCTGAAAGCAATTAAGGGTGAGGTTGTTAGTAATTGACGCGGCGCACATTGGGCTGTATCCAGTTGCTCCATAGACAACTTTATGTGATGTTTGAAATGTCTCTTTTTTTGCTTGAATGTGCTTTGTATCAGTAAATGCATACCTTATAACGTAATATTTATCTTGTATCGATGTT
>NW_013526027.1:715347-768960 GCF_000836215.1 Papilio polytes
TACAAAGCACATTCAAGCAAAAAAAAGAGACATTTCAAACATCAGATAAAGTTGTCTATGGAGCAACTGGATACAGCCCAATGTGCGGCGCTTTGTCGTTCCGCCGCGATAATTGGTCAGCGGCATTCAATCGATGTTTCGTTAATTAAAATCTATTTCAGATTTTTTTACACGATAGCGTTAAGCTCATGAGGTAGCAATTTCTAAATTTTGTAACTTAAGTCGTGGAATGACAAAGTTGATTTTCGATTGTTAATACAGAATATAAAAGAGATACATGATTAAAACCATCATTCCATGTTTTTACCCTATTTTTGCGAGGTTATATTTCACAGGCCTAATAGTAAGAGCGGGCGCACACAACGGTGTGTCAAAACACACAATCGCCAATTCAACTGTTTAGTTGGACAACTAAACATCTATTAGAGTAAGCTCATAGGAAACAAAGCGTGACTAAAAAGTTGTGCGATAGTTTAGTCAAAGATGTGCGGGCGCTTTTTAAATAAAGTAAACGTCACATATAAATGAACAAAACTAGTACAAGACCTCCAATGAATAACCATTCATTGTGTGTCCAATAATTTAGTTAAATATTTAGATCGCAAGTCAAGTGATACATTACACTTATTTAAGACTCGGCCACTAATTGTCTTGTTTTGTTATTGTTCTTGCTACTAAGATAAATGAATTGTTAGTTCCATTATCTATAAACGTGTTCAAAGCATATTAACAAATGGAAATACCCTAAACCTATTTGCGTCAATGTATAATTTTAGAATACCCGAAGAGTAAGATCCCTATCCCAAATTTCTGCCTACCCGTTTGATTTATGGGCGTGATGTATATTGTTCTGTACTTGAAAACTGTATTATTCGGGCCATAAGAGGTTAAATTTTCAGAAACATTATTTTTGATTAAAAAGAAACCTTATATGAATTGTTCATTGTATTCGTTCACTTTTGAAACGAAGCGAGTTTTTATAAATATACAAGATAAACTTGTGCTAAGAAATCCTCTACAAAGTAGATGAATATTTCACAAGTAAAGGTATCTGCAACTTTAATAAGATATCACGGTTACTTTCACATTTCTCTTTTACTTTGAATCGCATTTTAAATTTTCATACAATGCTCCAATTTCGTACCGAAAAATCCGCAGTTAGATTCAGTGTTATAATTAAAAATGTAGCTTTATTTAAAACAAAAAACCACTTACCCGTAACCTCTGAGCATCATCTATAGACGCGGATGCGTGGTAACTTAAAACCTGAAACCATGAATTACCATATTATACTAAAGATTAACAAAGTGTACTTATACTTGTACAGAAACGTTATATAGTCATCCCTGTTATTCACATTAAAGAAACTGCGATAGCAATACGAATGTTTACATACGAGACTTTCGTTTAAAGTACATTGCGTGTTTTGTTTAGAATATAACATCAACATAACATACACAACAATCAATGTATACTTACATCGAGGGTGACACTTTGCTTGGCCATAGCAGTGATAGCCTTCTCATACATGTGTGTGTTGTGTATGCCCATGCCGCAGAATATCGCGAACGCCTCCACGAAATTCTCATCGTTCTTTGTAAATAATAGCCCGTCGAATTTGTTCACAAGCTAGAAAAAAAAACACTATATTACTTATTTTATATACAATGAACGCATATCTATATTATTAGTTATCTCACTTAGGGCCTGTCCCACCAAATTGTCTGATAATAATCCAACGTATAAAATATGTGACGGAAATATCGGATTTTGTTACCTTATCTAACAGTGACGTCATTTTTAAGCTATCTGAGCCTCTATCAGCCAGTGGCGGGCTAGGCCCTTAATATTATAAATGCCAAAGTTTAGATGAATGGACGGATGGATTGTCAGAGCTTGTAGCTTAAACGGCTGAAGGGATTTCGATGAAATTTGGTACAGATGTAGAGGATAATTCCACGCGGACGGAATCGCGGGCGAAAGCTAGTAGATTATATAATTTCGAAAGTGAAATGGCAACCCTATAATTGGAATATTACTAATTAATCTCTGTGACGTCAAGTTTTGCGAGTTAATGTTTGTGACATTGGTGAAACTTCGTTGTTTAAAAGCAGATTATTTTCGTACAATCACAAACTTAAACTGGCATCAAGTTTTACTGGGAATTCCTTATTTAATTAAAAAATAATCACCGACCTCAACTTCAACAAGTCACAGAACAAATAAACATTCGCCATTTGGAATTCCGTCGAGGGTTAAAAAGTTAAATGAAAATTTCCACCTCAATTTTCCAGTCCGATAATTTCTCTAATCAAAAACTTTGGACGGCCAACATGCTAGTCGAAACAAAACTAACATTTAAATGACCAACTTTTGATTTAAATTGTATTATTATAAACCTTTTAACACCTTTTAATAACATTACATTAAAAAAAAACAAGTTTTGGGGCTTTCCCACTACTGGCTGATAGAGGCTCAGATAGCTTAAAAATGACGTCACTGTCAGATAAGGGAACAAAATTCAATATTTCCATCACATATTTTACTTATTGGATTATACATCCATGGACATATGGACATATGGTGGGACAGGTCCTGATTATTCTGTAAAAGCAAAACGTCAATTGATTTCACTTTATGTTTAAAAAATTCATGAATTTTAACAATTTCCCACCCATGACATCATTTTTTTCACCAAACTGTTTTTTATTCGAGTTTTAAATGCATATTCCCTCGACGGTTCCTTTTCTAGCGTATTCGGAATTTTAAAGCCTAGAGAGAATGTAACTAAATTGCTTACACACAAACACCACTGTCTATATCCTAAAAAATAACTATCAAATGGCTTATGCAGGGAAACTATTGTCGCAATGCGCAAATTTGCATCGACAGTGATAAATAATACAAAATATTTGCACCGGATAAAACGATTAACTTAACTTTATTAAAACGTTTTTAAATTTATTTAAATTTAATAAATGCATGAACTATAATACATATATCGCAGATAAATGTGCAATGGCGGATGTCTATGGGCAAAGATAGCTTTGCTATTAGCGACATCCAGTGGCCGATTGCTCCTTTGTCACCTTGTATTATAAAAAAATGTAGTGTCGCAAGTCAAAGTAGGTGAAAAGTGTGAAACTTTGTTAATTTTAATTTTAAGATGGTAAGTAAAGTATGGTCTAAAATATCATTTTTTTCATATCGTAGATAGACGGTTTCCGAGCGCCTGACCGCAATGCGCTAGAGTAGGACCCATAAAATGTACGCACCACTGTGAATTTTTCATTAATTCCATTCCACACTCTTTACATTGTTCTCTATAATAAGAACTTAGTTCTCTTAGGATTTTAGTAAGCTTTATTTTTTGTAGAAAACGTGTCAATATAGTTTAAATGCGAAGATTTTTAAGAACTTTTAAAGGACGGAGAGTGTACGAATCACGAAGGAGCATGAAAATCGTCATTGTCTCATGGTTACGCACGAATATCATGATTTTTTTTATATTGACATATTTTTGAGTCGGACTTACTTGTATGACACCGATAATTCTTCCTTCAGAATTCTTAATAGCCATACAGAGTATGGTGTTATGTTTGAAGCCAGCATCTTCGTCCACTGAAGGGTCAAACCTCGCATCCAGGTAAGCGTCCGCTATGTTCACTGTCTGAAAACATAGTAATCAATTATATATTTTAAACAAACAACTAGATACCACGCATTATGATCCAAAAATGATACTTGAAAATAAAAAAAATAGATTTAAGTTCGTGGACATTCTTAAATGTGGAACATCTTTTTATAAAAAACATATTTTAAACCATTTTAGCTTGCGAATTTTCGTCTTTATATCCCACAAAGATCATGGACCTCAGGGGTCCCACTAGGAGCACTTGAATGACTTCATGATTAGTCTTTATCTGTCCACTGTTGGACATACATAGTCTTTCCCCAATACCTGGTATTATGAATGACATATGTAAATTCAAAAACAGCTGATAGTAAACTCACTTCTCCCGTAGTGGCGACATAGCCGGTGATCCCAATGTTTATAGGAAACCTGCTCTCATAAGGCGACGTCCTAGGCTCCGTCTCGTCGCCCGCCTCCAGGTCGAATACACGAGAGAAGCTGCCTTTAGACGCCTCGTGGACTAGAAGTACCTGCAAATATTCGATATATGAATACTTCTGTTAAGTCAGGGCACTAAGAGGTACTGATTAAAAGAGAATTGGTTGGAGACTTTAATTGAATATCTATTTAAATCTAAAGAATTACGCCTTCCTTACAGATCTGAATAATTCAAAGGAAATCTTATAACATCTTTCATTTGGAGGTCTGAAAGTTGAACGTGAAGCAACTGCGGTTATTTAGATGGTAGCGTATTTTTTTCTTCAGAGATTAAAATTTTAATACCTTCCAATCGGCCATTCAATCTTTGGCGTTATTATTTTTAGGTCTGCAATCCGTTACAAAAGCTCGCGTGCAATTTTGGGGATAGATTGAAAAGTCTTTGTTTGCATACCAATTTTAAAATTTCATTTCATACCTGTCGATGGAATTCTTTCAAAGTTGGAAAATGTGAAAAAAAGGCAAAATGGAGTTTTGTATTATTTTAAAGCTTGATTGTTTGGATAATCAATTTCGATACAAAGTTCAAAAATATAATATATAATTTAGTATAAAAATCCCGTAAACTTAAATTTTACAATGTGTGCTATTTTCTTTTCCGCGTGAGAATACAAGAGTTTATAAAACAATAATAAAATGTTGTTTCACCGTTCAAAGAGCTTTGTATGCCTATAACAATAAAATGACCGCTACTAAAAGACCCCCTGAGGCTTAACATACTTTGTAAAGGCGCTTCCATAACGTCTCCAAACATATACTTAAAAAAAAACTTTGGACGATTTATTTATCAAAAATTTAAATATTTTAAAATAATTTTTATCAAAAATCAAGTTATTTGAAGAACTAACATTTGGTAGAAAAATTTTGGAAACGGCAATTTTTCTACACTTACTCGTACATGAAAAAAAAAATGTATACATGAGTTTTCAGGCATTAAAACTGATTACAACTTAATATATTCCCAAATGACTTTCACGAGTAAAAATAAATTTTCTTTCTAGAATTAACTTCAATGTGAACACAACTTTAAACTGTTGAGGTCTTCCGGAAAAATACTAACGTTACTGTCTCTTTCTTTAACTGACTATAAAGACGGTGCAATTCTCTTCACGATTACACTTTGAATGGCTTTCATACAAGTAATCAAATAAACAACTTATATCGATCGTATTATTGAATTTTTAACCATAAATATATTAAAACTGGCCTTCGACCGCGACTCCGTGCGCGTAGAATTAAAACAAAAGCAAAACATCCATCTAAACTTTCACATTTATAACATTAGTACGATTACTATGAACAACTATAACAGGAATAAAATAACAGAAGTTACTTAAAAACATCAAGCGATAGCGAGTAACCCATGTTGGACAAACTAAACTAAAAAGTAGTTGAGAATAGAGCCATCTACAGGTTAAAAAGTTTTTAGAACCCATCAAGTGTTATCCCAGACAATCAAACAATAGATGGAGAATGTCCAAATATTTTCTTTCATGAAAATACGCAAAGAACATTATCACATCTGTCAATATTAATATTGTTACGCAATAACATAGAGATTGTTCGGGTCCACTTTTGGAACAAATTCAAGTTCCATTAAAGCCGTCCGCCAGCCGCGCATTGTTCCCCCATAATTGAGTTTTCCTTGGAAATGATCCAATAAAGTGTTACTTGGGGATTTCGCGATTTGCTTCGCGAACGGATGTACGTCACGCGTGATCCAATGATATCGGTAATAATCTTTTGCAGTCAAGGCAAATCCTTGAACTGTTATGTTTATCATTTTAATTTGCTCGTCCTTGTTTTCTTTACAAAATCATATTTAAAAAGGCAGGAAAAGATTTTTCTATTTTTTTTTTATAAGAGAAGGGGGCAAACAAGCGGCGGGAACACAGAGGTGGTCAATGACGCCTATGGACATCCACAGCACCAGAGGAACAAGTTTACAAATAATCTAAGCAACTATTTGAAAACTATATGGCAATTCAGAAATCAATCTATTTTTAACGTTATTACAACAAATTTTAACAGTAATAGTAATTTATTGAGCTATACATGTTGAAAATGCTGTATTGTTTCTTCGAAACATTAAAAATAATTTATTAAATTTAGGTTTTCAAAAAATTTTTCATAAAAGCTTATCGAAATCTTGTTTCTGCAATAAATGTTTAATAAATTAGAATTATTACATTACATTATAATGTTTTATTAGCATAAATATTTGTTCGCTAGCATAAGATATGCCTTTTACAATGTTAAGACGTTTTTAAAGGCCCATCATTGTTATACAAAGAGATTCAAAATAAATATTCGTCCGCTTAGCGTAATGGACGGAGCCGAAAATAGCTCGAATGTTACGATAAGCGAGGGGCAAATCGTGTTAACACGAGCCACGAATGTAATGAAAATTGTTAAAACTTTCAGATCCTTTTGCATGTGATTTCCCTTGGGTTTTGAGGTAAAACAAATCGTTCTCGATGTTCGTTGTTGCTTGTAACAAATTTTGTTAGGGTTAAAGTTTCTGTTTTGATAAATTACTTTGTAACTGAAATTTGATTAACAAAATTATTTTTTTTAGATTAACTTAATACGTAAATGTATGTTATGAAAATAGGAGACACTGTTAACACTTTTTTTAGTTACATAGATCGATTTAAGCGATCAAAGTTTATAAGATATTTAGGAAAGAAGTTGTCATGTTATCCTGTATGTTTACTATCAACAACACTTGTGCATGTACATAACCGGATTAGACTGGTACAAAGCGGATAAAATTTACACTTTAATAAGGAACTTACATTTGGAATTTAGTATAGTTCTAGTTATCACTATAACAGAATGAATAAACATAAGTAAAACCACTAATTTAAGGCTCATTAATCCTTCAATATTTTATTTTTGATTATCCCCGACAATTTAATCAAATCACAAAATAATAAAAACAAATTGAAGTACATTAGTGATGAAAAAATTTAACATAGCTATAGAAATATTAATGTTGTATTTGTACTTTGTACTCTTAATTCATCACCAATTGGGATATCTTGGCATTGATCCAATAGGCCGATACATTGTTCAAGATACTACAATCAGCCAACTGAATATCCGCCAAAAACTTATGCAGGGCAAATGCCAAAGGATCTCCTAATAAACAGTCGACTTTATCTTTCATTGTTTATATTTATCAGACAAATACAGTGCGATTCAAACCTTATGACTCCTTGCAAGAAGCTACGCGCCACTTAATTTTAAATATCGGGGAACATACGAGGACAGGCCACCTGCCCATCTCCTGCCTTGGTTCCAACTAGCATCTGCACAAACGTGAGCGAGTAGCAAACATGAGCAGCTATAAATTTTGAATCTTGTAATACCAAAGCTAAGAGATGTGATTGGAGCAAAGTTTTATATCAGTAACAAAGCCAAGCCAATTTACTTTGCTTATAAATTGGCATATTTCTCCGGTCAAGTATCTTTATATATGTTTTACTTTATTCGACAAGATTGTGCGCTATATTCAAAACTAGATAGTTAAACGTACGATCTTTAGTTATGAATCGAATTAATAAATATTGTTAAGAAACATTTTGATAACAGAAGCTAAGGTCGAGGTTTACAGTTCAATAGAAAGAAGATGTTGGTTTAGTATAATCTATACTCTATACTATTATAATAAAGCGTAAACACATGCTACTTTGTGGCGTAGGATGTCGGCACTTATAGCATATTTTTGAATAGTTCTTTCTGTATAAAAAGCCCTACACTTACGATACGCAATAGGTATACATTTTCACAATATTAAACTTAGGTGCTAAATAAATTGGAAAAAACCTTTATGTGGGAAAGGGACTACAAACTACTAGGTAATTTTGACTTTTGCAATTGAGAATTTGACAAATGTAAACAATAAAATAAAGTTTTATAATTGTATGCTGATGAAGCCGCACGAAGAAAACTAGTGTGATGTAATAGGATAAGAACATTACTACAAGAACAGGCTAAGAATACAATACAATAAGTCTACCAGTATATGAAGTTATGAACATAAACAATGTTGCTTTTCGCACCGCGCGTTACTCAGTACTTTGAAATGTGTATGTGTAGAAACAAAACATACGCAAGAACGCATATAAAGTATGTAATTGGCGTAACGTGTTGATCAAATTCCGTACGCGACGGTAATAGAATATCAAGCGGCAGCCAGAGTTGAATCAATGAATAAACACGGTGTGGGTAATTTGCGATCGACAAACAGACGTCGTCATTATTGATTTTATCGGCTATTTAATGATTTATTATTCTATTACTCTTTCAGTGTCGATACATATAACCTTTGAATTTGAACATTAATGACTACTAGTTGTTGCTCATGACTTCGTCTGCGTGAAATTAAAAGATATTATAAAATATAGCCTACTAGCCATCGCCCGCGACTCCGTCCGCGTGAAATAAAAAAAAAATATGTAGCCTTCGTGGTTTTCCAGACTATCCTCTTCATCCATCCATCTAAACTTACACATTTATAATATTAGTAAGATGTTACTCAGTGATAAAGTTGCTTTTTAGTGTGAAAGAATATTTGAAATCTGCCCAGTAGTTTTTGAGTTATGTCAATACATATCAAAATACATTTTTTTCCTCTTTATAATATTTATAGATGTGTTGAAATGTCAATTGCAATTTTGAGGTCAATTTTTTAATTATCTGGGCCGGCGCGTGATGTTAATATCACGATTAATTCTGTCAAAGATCCGTCACCTGATCAGATCTTAACTTAAATTTTGATCTTCAAATCATCACAACGTAAAATTTTAAAGATAATCTTGAAATGTTGATAAATATCAATTAGTATTCAGCAGTTTGTCCGTAGATCGAGATAAGTGTGGTCGTGGCGCCGCGGCAACTCCGCAATCATTAGATGATGTCGATTAGACACAATACTTTGTCCAACAGTCCTTGTAGCAAATTCAAATTATAATACAAATTAAGCTTCGAACAAAATATTAGATATTTTAGATATAACAAATTGCTTTAATGTTAATAAACAATCTATACTAATCTATATTATCTATATTATTATATTATCGATTTGTATTTTTGTATGTATTTGATTCACGCAAAAACTACTGGGCGGATTTTAAAAACAAGGCTATATTATTAAATTTCACGTGGACAAAGTCGAGCAACACCTAGTTAGTTACAACCCAGCGTGACTGAAATATTACTTAGGAAATCATGCTTTTACACATGTAATCAAAAACATATTGACAGATGAAGTAATTACTCTTTTCGAGAATAAAACATTACATTGCAAACTTAAATGTATATCTGCAACCCGGGTGCAACCGGGGTGAGATTCTAGTCCAAAATAAACAAATGAAAGCACAACCAAATACATTTCTAATTTAAGACATGTCATACAGAAAATATCTCGCATTTATAAAAATGTTAGATATGTGAAATGTTATCTATGCAGCGACAAAACTGACACCATATACATTTGGATTCTTTCCAAACTTAAATCCTCTAAGACAAATATTCGAGACGAAGAAGAGATTTGAGAAATTCTAAATAAATAGATACAGACATAAATTCATCACAGACAACAAATTTGGATAGACTCAATATAGATAAAGATAAAAAATGAACTACGAAAAAATTCAAAATCATTCTTTCGTTTAAACAAAATACTGAAGTGAGGGTCAATTTGATGCACAGATTACATAATTTCTGTACATTCTAAAAATGGTTAATGTTTATGTGATACGAGCTGTTGCCCGCGACTTCGTCCGCGTGGTATTAGAAAACAAAGAACTATATAAATAACAAAAAGCTACGTATCCCTCGGGAACTGGACATTTCTCGGGGATGAACCTCATCCCATGTATACTCCAGACTTTGTTTTATATCTGTGCCAAATTTCAAAAGGATATGTTGAACCGTTGCAGAATGATCGAGTAAACATTAAAAAACTAAATCAATGAATCCCACAGGAACCGTAACTATTCCCGGGATAAAAAGTATGTGTTCTTCCAGACTATGCTCTAAACCTGTGCCAAATTACATGGAGATCCGTTCAGCCGTTTAGGCTACAAACGCTAACAACATCCATCCATCCATCCATCCATCTAAACTTTCGCATTTATAATATTAGTAAGAAGTAAGATTAAAACTAAAATGTATAAATATTTTACTTGAATTGTAAATTGTTTTCATCCTTCATTATTGTATTTAAATATCTGAATGCGAATTTGATATTATTAAAGTAATTGTTACAACAATCGTAATAATATCAGCGGTATTTAAATGAGCCTATGGTAGAAGGTTACCGCATAATTTTATACAATTGTGCCTTTGGGAATAACCGGTAATAACGAGAGCAGCGGTAATGCACAGCAATTATATTCAGATTCACATTGGTCCGTGGTCGAAATTTTAATTGATTTCTAGTAAATTGTTGTCGTACTCTTCTTCAGTTATACTTGCATTAAAAACAGAGACTACATAAATACTACATAAAAGGGCCAATGCAGTATTTTTTTTTATAACATAAGGTGGCAAACGAGCAAGCGGCCCCCTGAAATCGCCAAAATGGCGAAGCGACCGCTGCCCATAGACATGCGCAATTGCAGATGCGTTGCCTACCCTTATACGACGGAGGAGGAGACGCACAAAAAGAGGATATTTCCCCTTCCTATGCATCTCCTCCCCCGTCAAATCCACTTCCTCTTCCCAACCTCTCCTTAAAAGAAAAGGGTGGTAAAGAGAAAGGGACTTAAATTAGGCCTCCGGCACCACACTCATCAGACGAAACACGGAATTGCTTCCATTTCACGCCTGTCTTCTGTGTGGTCGTGGTATTACACCGGGCGTGCCGGCCCATTCGTGCTAAGATGTTAAAACGGGCACTACCACTGTATAAACCTACAGTTACTGATTCATCTATCTTGAATTCAGAATACTGGCGTTAGGGCGCAGTTAAGCAACCGGGAACGATGGACAGAAAGGGGCTGCAAAGTATTTTCACAAGCCTTAATCATCGCCAAATAAAACTTAATAAAAATGGTCCATAGTGGAAATCTCACGCAGAGCTAGTAACGATAAAACCGGCTGCCTATCAGTCTAATTTAAGCAAACACACCGAAAATGTTCCGAGGATTAATTTGCATTCCAATATTTGAAAAGGATATTTTATCACATAAAGGATTATGGTTTTAAATCAGGTTTTAAGATTATGATCCTAATTCATTTCATATGTTATTAAGATGTCTTATCAAATTTCGATACGTCCAAATATTTTATCCATAAAGTATCGAAATTATTGCACTAACAAACATATTTTGGTAATAAGGCGAAGACAAAGTCTACATCCAATTTAAAAGCAAATTAAATATGAATCGATTAAAAGTAAAGGCCTTTTTGACGTCGTAAAAGTAAAATCAAACTTAGTTCATTTAATTCAAAGAAAAAATCGCTTCTCTGTGTTTGCACAACGCCCACTAGTTATTTACAGCCAATATTCCTTAAGTGTTGAACCTGACAACATTGTTGACAATGTTAAGAGATTTACTATACTCGAGTACGGTGACAAGCTGTCAAGCTATCGCTTTCAACATATAAAATACGTTCTTTCTTATTAAGTTATATAATAGAATTGTCCATTCTTAAACACGGAGTAGATCATGTAGAATCAGGTCGGTGGAAATAACCAGTAACAATTAAAACATGGGTGTACATTTCGTTGCCCCATTGCTTACATAAAATAGTAAATTTGTTCGCACCTGTACCCGTTGACACCTTATCAGACTCTGCGTGTGTGTAAGTATCCTTAACACCATGTGTTCGATCGTGCTCTGCTCTTCAAACACCATCCTCGCCAGATCCAACAAGACTTGATTCCGTTTCACTTCCAACTGAGATCTTTCATACAACTGTGCGTTCCGAAGACCGATTCCACAGAATTGAAGGTACGAGGCGAACACTTTCTCATCGTTCACCGTAAAGGGACCGTCGCTCTGTTTGTTTATAACCTACAAAAAAAATAATTGGCCATTATTGATTTACACGAACACAAATTTAAACGTGAAAAAATTTACTATCCTTATATGAATAAAATTAATTAGTATTTTTAACACCCGTTTATTAGCCCGACATGAATGTTGGAAGAAAAAAAACGAAGCAAAACATTTTTATTTCTGCAGTTCTTGGAGTTTAAATTTATTTCCTTCGTTCTCGGAAGCTTACTTTTTAAAAATAGAAAACAACGACGGTGAAATAGTTGCAATTAAAAACGAGAAATCTGTCCTATTGAGCGAATAAAAAAAAACATTTTTTTTGATTTTCATTAGTGGAAATATGAAAATAAAAACTAATACGCGAACGAATTACCTGAGCAACACCAATCACTTCTCCGTTGATATCTTTAATCGGCATACATAAGAGTGATCTTGTCTTATAACCAGTTTGCTGGTCAATGTCGTGGTTAAACCTTTCGTCCTGAAACAAAAGAATACATTATTAATCTCTAGTAGAAACACTATTTTATTTAGGAGTAACTTTGTTTTAACGAACTATTTGAGATGCGAACTAAAACAACCTTCCTCCCCCAATTTTACCCGATGTAATTGAAACAAACATTTGTAGATTGTACAAATGTTTGTTGTTAAACAGAGCGATAGTCAGTAGCCTATTTTCTAAATAGTAACACGGGTAACCGGCAATCAATACGTCGACGTACTGAGTTTGCTATAAAATTAATATTTTCTAACTGTTTTCACTTAAAAGGCCGGGGACAGAAAAAATAATTAATTAATAATAGTAGTTCGAAATCTTTCTGTCGTACTTGTATAAAGGTTCCTCCTTAGATTGTCATTTGAGAATACTACACTAAGGACCTCTCTTAGTGATCAATTAAAGATTCTTAGTGCTGCAGCTATAATGAAAATGATTGATAATTTCAATACGTTACTAACATTTTTAATAGGGTCTAAATAAATACGTAATTCCACGGTCGGTGAAAACCCATAACCAATTATTTCCATTATAACCGTTATAATAACTTGTTGATTTTGTTAGGTGCTAACTATTGTAGTAACGTAATATGGAATTTCTGTCTTATTTATATCAGCCCTAACACCTACGCAGATTTACGTCTCAGATTATCTCACGCGGATGCCAAAAACATCTTGTAATCGTGTTAAACGTCGTTAATGATATCATAGATTAAATTAGAAATTACGTCAAACAGACTGATTAGTACTATGGATTACTAGGGTTATTACGAATTATTATTAAACTAGATTTTTGCCGCGACTCCGATCGCGTGGGATTAAAAAAAAGTGTGTAGCCTATGTGTTCTTCCAGACTATCCTCTACATCTATGCCAAATTTTATCGAAATCGGTTAAGCCGTTTAGGCTAGAACGTCTAACAAACATCCATCTATCTAAACTTTCACATTTATAATATTAGTATGATGTATGATATGATTTAACCATAAATATGTACAAGTCAGACATCATGAAAATTATACTTCGTAAAGCATCCTTTTTAGTACACTTTAACCTTTACGAATGAGAAATGAGCTGAACAATTCAAGTATCAATATTGAAGAGATATGTTAAATGTAGTCGGTCAACAAATATTGGATCAAATGTTTGATTCAAACAATTGTAGAACGCTTAACATTCTGCATTGGACGCACTTAATTTGAACTAGGAACTAGATCGAGAGGGTAATCTGAGTGCGGAGGGCGACCGCAGACCGCGGCCCTCCCCACAGAGGGGGAGGGCTCTTGTATCTAATTGCGAACACATCTAGATTAATCTAGATAAAGATCTATTAATTGTCACGAGTGTTATGGTCGTATTCTAAGGCATGCATTAAAACAAAGCTAAATGTATAGCAATTTATAATAACGTTACAAAGAGATTTTGGTTAAAAAAATAAAATTATAAATGTAAGATTCCAAACCAAGAAAACAAATGAAACGAAACAAATAGGTGATGGCTAGTTGGAGTATAAGTTAAGCAAAATTGAAATACACTAATTTTACGAACATCATCAATAAACTAACAAAGTGACTATTGAGGCAAAAAACCATTCTAATATACGTTATGTATGGGCTAATAAGTTTGAATCTTACAACGTTCGTGTTTGCAGATCGCATACGGGCACATGGCAGAAAGCCAATGCGGGCAGCTTCGAGTAATTACGTGTTAGTAAAACTATCATACGTATCGTTCGCGATACGATTGACTAGTTTACAAACATAATATTGAGCACAAAAAAAAACATTGAATTATAAGAAAACTTTAAACATATTACTTTCCACATATTTCATGGAACTAAACTAAAGACTGTTAAACTTTTTTCTTGTAGTCTTTTCAAAATTTGACTGGTTTCACAATACTTCTACTCAAGTTAACACTAGCTGTTGCTCGCGAATTCGTCTACGTGAAATTAAAAAATATATAACCTGTGTTACTCAGCGATAACGTAGCTTTCTAATGGCGGAAGGATTTTTTAAAATCGGCCCAGTAGTTTTTGGGTTATATAAATACATACAATAATACGAATCTTACCCTTTTATATTAGTGTAGACTACAAATCTTTTAATTCCATTAAACTTGTACTACAATTTGCAATGTTTAAATCGTCACTTATTTCTTTGGTTATCACAGGTCGTATAACTTTGAAATACGATCTAAAATTAAACGTATTTGATTACAATCTGCAAAAATGGTATGAATATTTTCAGTAGGGTCATATGTCGCAGGTTGCTCGCACGGACAACTCTATTAACATAAAATTTACAAGTCTATGTCATCGAATAATTATAAAACGACAGCACGATTGTATACATTCTAATCTCGATTCGTTACGGCTTCCATTCGATTTAAACAGCTCAGGTCAGATTAAATTAAAACCCTGTAACTAAACAAATTTATTCGTAAACTAGCTGTTCTCGTGCGACATCATCCGCATGTAATTATGAAAATTTTATTTTATTGTTTACATGTGTCAAATTATCAATTACAAATGTCAAAATGACATGACATGATGACAACCTTACTTCCTTGAAGTTGGCAGCAACTTATGGTCTGTTTCCCACATTAGAGTTTTTATCCAAAATATTTACCTCCTAAGTTTAATGGCGTTGAAACATATAGCCTAAAGCTTGACGCAAGTGTAAGGCATTTTATTTAAAAAATAATTATTCAACAATATGCTGTAATTGCTGACATCTTAGGCAAAAAAGAAGTGTGTGTTTACGCTTTATTATAAAAGTATAGGTATTTAACAGTTATAGGTTATCAGTTAAACACTTAGCTAATTTTTCACTTATAAAAAAAGAATGCATTTCAAGTTAAAAGCCGTTAAAAGGGTACATTATAATCTCAAAAGTTAAAGTTGAAGTAAACTCAACTCCAAGTTTGAACTCCTAAGTTAAATGAAAACATCTCAGCGATGTACAAGGATATGCTCTTTATGTCAAACAAGAAGTTAACAAAGTTAATACGAACACTAATTTGTCGCGATTCCAAGAGCCTTTAACTTTTCTTAAGTAAAACTTGGGTTTTATAGATTTTAAAGCTGTCTTATTTAACCATAATAAAGTACATTTTCGCCTGTCTTCTATAGTTACAAAATGTGACCCTATTTCGTGTTCAAAAGAAAATAATGACAAAATATTATCACGTCACGACCTTATGACCCTATTGGAAAGGTCCGAGGTAAGAAAGATTATTCTGTCTGAAAGCACTTTTCATCAAAACTTAAGGCTATACGAAGCGAGACAAGAATTATATGAATTTCAGTTCCTTTGTATTTCTTTAGTTTTTATATTTAGTGCTATATTTTGTCTATGGCTAATGACACCTACAAAAATTAGTAATTTTACAAAAATTAGTAGTAATAAATGATCTAATAATTATAACACTAGCTTTAGCCCACGCCTTTGTCCGCTTTAGGTAAAAAAAAAGTGAGTAGCCTATGTGTTCTTCCAGACTATCCTCTCCATCTATACCCAATTTTATCGCAATTCGTTCAGCCATTTAGGCTACAAATTCTAACAAATATCCATCTATCTAAGCTTTCGCATTATAATATAAGTATGATTAACATGAAGTAAATAATTTATCAAAGTGTATTTTCCTTGTCATTACATAAAATAAACTGCGCAGCGTGAACGTTCAAGTAATATTGTTATGATAATTCGTTTGTTTCCATTGTTGTGCCTACCGCAACAAGAGCTCTGGGAAGTCAGACGCTCGGCTGATTACAATCATAATGCCATGACTTATTGTTTATATATCTCGACAATCTGTTAGCAATATGCGTGACTTTGAATCACATTATAAATGAAGACCACACACAATAATGCTATAGAATTGTAAATATTTATAAGCCTGTATTTGCAAATCTTTGTTACTTCCTATCTTTTGCTCGCGACTTAGTCCACGCGGAATTGAAATATACATAGCCTATGTTACTCATTGATAACGTAGCATTTTAATGGTGAAAGAATTGTTGAAATCAGCCGAGTAGTTTTTAAGTTATTTCAATACATAAAAAATACAAATCTATCCTCTTTTATAATAATAGTGTAGATGACGTGATTGGTAATTGCTAATTTCAATTATCATCATATTTGTTTGGTATTATTTTACCTTACAAAACCCCCGTAGAAAATAATTATTATTTGCGTCACTATTACACTTTCCTTCCTTTTCAGCTTGTATCCCTATCCAAACCTTATTTCAATACAAAATCTGGCAATACATCTGGTTATTACAAATGTCGAACCTCTAATGTGATTGCAATGGAAACTAATAAGGGTATATTCAATTGAGATCCTTATTACCAACTGTATGATGGCTGTGCACGAGAAAGCTCTTGTTATTTTGTCCTAAAAGAGTTATTTTTATTTTATAGAAGGGGCAAAGGATAAAGCTAATCTTCTAATATTAATTGATCTAAAAACCATTCGCAACACCAGTTCGCAGATGCATTGCCGGCCTTCAAGGGAATTGTACGCTCTTTTCTTAAAGACCTCTAAGTCGTAACCGTTTTAAATATAGCATTAATAGACGCTGGACAGTCTAGACTTTTAAATAAACAATGAGACAATTAAATGGGCCGTAATAGAAACGGTATCAACTTTGACATGATAATGTCAATTTTCCAGTTTAGTCGGTACAGTACGTCAAACGGACGCAAAATTCAATGACATCTCGCCCGCACCACTAGATATGTACACAGTTCAAGCGATTGCAATATGACCTTTAATCCGAGCAAGTTAAAGTTCAAAATCCGTACAAAGCTAGCAACGGGTAATAGTGGTTCTATAGTATCTATCTAGTGCAATCGTTTAACGGCATTTGTATGTAAATTGTTTTCATAAACTATGGCAACGTGATTCGGGCCACGCATGGATTGCTAACAGTGACAAGGTCACTGAGTTGGAGGCGGTCCAAATGTGAGCCGTGCCTTAGTGATGATTTCGCTAAGCGTTAATTAAAGAGTAAATTAAACCGATAGAAGGCCTTGAATGTAACAAGCCACAATTGCTTACTTTAATGACTCATGGGAAAGACTCACTGAGTCTCGTGTGAAAAGTCTAAGGATAAGTCGATGAAAACTTATGATTACCTAACAATAACTGATCTCTATCAAACTAAGAATATATGTAAATACAAATGACGTAAATTCTTTCGTAAATTCCATAACTCCTGAATAAATTAACTTATTTGATCAAATAACGGATCTGAAGTTTGATGTAATAAAATATTCCTTCATAAGAGCTTTTTATATTATGTTAAAATTCCCTCCTTTGTACTGAATAATGAAATTTATTCATGAAATGCGTGCAGGATAATTTAATTTATCGAGCTCTGCTATTTTTATAGTTTGAGAATAATAAAACATTTATGATGTCGACAATCTTGTTAAAATAGTTAAAAAAAATCATTCTCAGAGTAATTTAATGGTCCCTTAGTGTAAATTATTAATGAAATACACCAAGTGACTACTTGATTAACCTTAAATAGAGCCTGAGAGGTTTCATTATTTTAACTGAATTTCAATGAAGTGCGGAATTGGTTTCAATAATGTGATTAAGGCGGAGATTTGCAAACGAAGCGAACTCAGGCGTTTTGCAGAAATCATTCTATTCATTTAATATAACAGCAACGGAGTTCTGATTTCGAAGCCTCACAGCGCTATTAAATTCGTTCCAATACGACGTTCATTTGATCGATTAAATTTGAAGCCTTATTTAGCCGATTTTAAATTCAATCAATCGTTCTTTTAAAAACATAATTTGGGCTTTGTATAGTTATAATTCACAAAAAGAAATAACAACAAAAATCTGTTCCACATTGGCTTGTGTTAGTGGTATCTTGATTTATACGTTAAAATAAATCACCCGAACGACGTAAATGAAACTGACCGATTGTTCTTTTACCGTTAAGCTACGGTTACATAAAATGTACAATGATAAAGCTTGTAAATATATTTTATTAGATTTATTTCATTGTAAAAGTCGTGTTACTTTTTCTTCATGTTACACTAATATTATAAATGTGGAAGTTTAGATAGATGGATGGGTGTTTGTTAGAGTTTTTAGCCTAAACGGCTGAACGGATTTCGATGTAATTTGATTAGAAGATAGTCTAGAAGAACACACAGACTACTCACTTTTTGATCAACTTCCCAAAAGAAGGAGGTCCTCGTCTGTATGTTTTTTATTTTTTTTTTACTTCCACGCGGACGGAGTCGCGAGCAATAGCTAGTGTTACAAAAAGTTAAAACTAATTAGTGCCTATGTCAATGACAAATAGTGAACTTTTCATTCGTCTAGTCGTTTCCATTATGATTTGATTGTAATTTAAATTTTAATTATCAGAAATCTTTGGCTTTTCATCTATTTTCATGTTACAGTTGACATCGTCCTTAGTGCAATTACTAATTGCCGTAATCGACAATTAATCGGTGACATAAGTCATATGAATCTTTTAACATTTTAGTGCAGAGTAAAACGAGGACATGTGCTAAAAGTCGTCGGTTTTTACGATAATTTCCAATCATAAAACCCCAAAGAATATACACATCATTGCCAGACGTGATCCCAATATAACATACAGTGGGCAAGGTATTAGTATTCATAGTTCGTGGATGGTTTAACGAATATTTAGTAGTACATGAAAGTATAAGTTGAAAGATTTATGGAGATTTTTACGAAGTAATTTTTGTAAAAGTAGAAATACATGTTACTAGAAGTATGCACTGTCAATTTTAAAACACGAATAACAACATCATTACGTTAACCCGATAATCAAACAATTCAATTCACTGATACAATTTGACAACTAAAACCACTATATTTATGAAAAAATCCCTTGATATTTAGTTTAAGTTTCCATTTTGTATATCGTATAATTCGTATAATTTGAATATGTCTATCTACACTAATATTATAAAGAGGGAAAATTTGTATTTTTGTTTGTATTGAAATGTAGTGAAAGAATTTTTTAAATCAGATTTAAAAAAACTTTCACCATTAAAAAGCTATGTTATCAGTGAGTTAAATTGGCCCTTTTTTATTGTTTTAATTTTACGCGGCCGAAGTCGCACGCAACAGCTAGTTCTATAAAATATTTGCCATGAAACGCGGTATCTTTAATAGGAAAATAGGATGTGCTGCAGCTATTGTTTAATGACACTCGTAAAATGATATTACTGCGTACATTTTTGCTTACGTAAGTTTTTTATTCATAAATTTTATACACTGACTTTATTACTGGCTTGCTCAAACAGCATAAACTGTAGAAATACATAGAGAATATACTACCGTACACTTCAAGAATTTTAAGCAAAGCAAGATTACATCCTATTCTTAGACAAATAAAAGCATAGTGTACTTTAAAAAAATGTTCAAAACACATTTCTATTCGCACTAAACTAAAAATATTCATTTCCTACCACAAGTGAATATGACATGAGTTTAAACAACGAAATAAAAATGCACCCGATTCCTGAGACCCTTTCATATGACAGAATTGTAATCGAATAGATCGTGTTAATTTCTATACAAAGTCGGTAATATAAAAATGTTTACAGCGTAATTAATAAAGTAATAGGAATACAAAAAGCGTCACCATTGCGAGGCGATAAAATTGCTATTTAAAGCTCTATAGAGCTTTCAAAGCTTTTAAATGCGGATTTTCATTAGCAGAGGTATTTCAGGATTGCGGGAAATGTTGAAACGATGTGGTTTTAAATAGAATTACTCTCTGCCTTTATTTAGATATCACGGAGTTTATGAAAATTATGCAACGTCGGTGCTTAAGTTAGACTTACGAGAAATCCAAGGGAAAAACTAATTAAAACCCATTTAGACCGCGTAATTACATAAACACTTCTGGATGCAATTTCAAAAGGATAAAATATGATTACTAAATAGAATTCACGTGGAAAATAAATATTAACAACTATAATAAGTATGAAAAACTTGTCACAATTTTGCTAATTTTCTAATGTAACAAATTAATCTTTTCAAATTTTCATAAAGATTTGATTGTAATGAGTTTTTTTGGAAACCGATAAAAGCATAAAAAAATAAAGTTAACAGCGAATTACTTTTTCATTCTAGAACTACAAGACATTTGATTTAGGACGACAAACTGTAAAGTCCAGTCTATTTCAATCGGCTTGAAAAAATTCATGTACTTGAAAAAAATTGGGTATTGTAAAAATATGAACCTTATAAGCGTCAGGTATATTAACGGGTTCTCCGCTTTCAGCGACGTAGCCGACGATACCGCTGCCCCACGGGATCCGGATCTCTTCCAACTGCTCCATTTGCTCCGGCGTCGACTTCGAGCACACGTCGAACAGCTTCGACACCAGACACCTGTACAAAATAAATGTTATCTAAATGTTTTCTATACTAATGTTATAAGGAGAAAGATTTGTATTTTTGTATGTATTGACTACTGGGCCGATTTCTATTACCATTAAAAAGCTACGTTATCACTGAGTAACATGCTTTTTAATGTTTTTATTTCCACGATGAAGAAGTCACGAGCAAGAGTGAATAAGAAAATTAGAGCTGTCACCTTTTAAGATTGGAACTGAATTCTTAGAGTTTGAATGATGTAACATCAAGTGGCTATTGTTTTTGGTCGTCAGCTGAGAATCAATAAAGTAACTTTTTCTCACTAGATGTATGTGTATATAAAAGATCTATAAAGATGTCCGATACAAAAAAAATAAACACAGTACATTTACACGAATTTATATCAATTTCTTGTTTATTTTTCTAAAATCTCAATATAAATTGCCAACAGCGAATAAAAATATTTATTCTTTAAATACGTTGTATAATTTATTTACAAAGTCATCTCGTAAACCGTAATGTATAAAACATTTTGTAGCGACCGAATAGAGATAACGTCTCGTGTTTATAAACCCAAATTTGTCGTCCGGTTTATATCAAAGTACACGCAATAAATCTAGCCTTTTAGGGCCAAGGCGACTTCACTGGAAAGATACACATTAGGGAATTATTGTGTCACATAAATTACACAGAGCCGTATGGATGTTGGGTACTTTGAGACAAATCCTACCGAGGTATTAGCATAATACAAAAGCCATTCTTAAAAGGAAACGCAGCAATTTATTTACAGTTTTTGTGGTTGACCTTTTTCCATTGGGCAACATATGTTTGGATAAGGAAGTATTCCGTTAGAATTAAAGAATCTAAGGGCTTTTATTTTAGACATGTGTGTATTTTTATAGAAACAAAACTTTACTGTAATTACGACAAATAAAATATGCGGTCTTTTTCACCTATAGACCCAACATTGAATTAATCTGCATTATGTCAATGTTACGATTATACATAAGTAGCTTTCGTCCGCGACTTCGTCCGCGTGGAATTGAAAAAAAAAGTGAGTAGTCTATGTGTTCTTCTAGGCTACCCCCTACATCTATACCAAATTTCATCGAAATCCGTTCAGCCGTTTAAACAAACTCTAAGAACATCCATCTAAAATTTCGCATTTATAATATTAGTATGATGTAATAGGAATAATTAAAACATTCATCCATTCCTCGAATAATAAATACATTAATTAAAACGATAAGTTTTAAAATAAACAGCCAATAAGATAATGGATTACCGTCCGGCTAAAGGATTGGTAATGGATGCAACCATTAATGTCAATCAATCAAATAAAAAGAGATTAAACTGCAAGTCTCGTTAAAATACGCGGTAGAATTGTCTCTCCACAAATAATGGATTAAATGAGAGCCTAACAAATTGACCAAATTAGTTGGATATCAACAAACATTGACTATACAGAAACGGACTAGGCACAGAAAGAGCCGCTGGTATACTAAATATAATTTTCCACTGTGCTAAATTCCTCCCGGAATTGTAAAGATGATAATTATATAGATGTAAATTATTCTGTCAAAAATGTACATAGATAAAACGAGTACACAAGGAACTGGGAACTTATTGTTCGTATTTGACGGATGGGAGAGCGCGCTCTTGACAGGTCCCGTCACTTAAAAGTCAAAGTCAATAAGCCATGGAGAGCTGTCGATAGACAAGCACGAATTTCCTTCTCGGGGAATTTCCCAATCAGCGAATAGCAAGAATGTGTTGAATGATATCGCGACGAGTGTTTGCGGTTACTACTAGGATTTTTCCTTCCTATGTGTTACGGTACAGAGTGCAATAAAATAAAGCCATAATTGCATTTAATATAATTAAAGACTTGTACAGAAAAATTAAGTCACTAAACTCTATTAAATTATTGTGAATACAATTTTATCGCATTATAATTTGTCGAATAATGTGTTTATTCATTTTTTATTTAAAACATACTAATATTGCAATATAATTATTATTAATAAGTCCATAATGTAAAAAATAAGTCTGAATTGCAATTCATTGTTCTATTTTGCGTTTAAATTGAATGAAACTCAAAACATAGTGTTAAATTTTCTCCCAATTTGAGTTAAATAAGTCAGTACAAACAAAATCTGTTTGACGAAACTGTTGTAAATTAATTAAATCGCAACACAGTGTAACTCAGTCAGACGTTAATTAATATTATAACATTTAATCCATTTCAATGTGCTGTGGTTTTGTATAATAAATACTTCATTTCGCACGTATGAAATATTTATTCAAGCTGACATTTTCACATCAGTCGTTGATTCATTTACTAAAATATCTAACATGCATTTCCATTTTAAAATCCATCCTTAACATAAATGCTGTAAAAATAATTCGTATTTTATAGGATTAAATGTAGAGTTGACTTATATATTAAAAACATTTAAAGAGGTAGAGGTAATGTCTAGACCCTCCAGATAGGCTTCTGTCTAATTGTCGATATTATAAAATCTATCAATATCATAAAAGGGAATGATTTGAATATTTGATTGCATAGAATAGGCTCCAAAACTACTGAAAAGATTTTAAAAATTGTTCCACTAATAGAAAGCTACATTATCACTGAGTAACATAGGCTATATTTATTAGTAGATTTAAAAAACCACGAGGCCGAAGTCACGAGCAACAGTTAGAAGTTAACAAAAAATAAATCGCAAATAACACTTTTATGACATCTATACTAGTAATATAAAGAGAAAGAATTTGTATTTTTGGTATATATTGAAATTACTCAAAAACAACTAGACCGGATTTTAAAAATTCTTCCACGATTAAAAAATATCTGTGAGCAACATAAGCATTTTTTTTTTAATTTCACGCGGGAAAAGTCGCGAGCAACAGCCATATCGTATATGCACCTAAACTATAATCTTGTGCATGAATCGCATGACTAGTGCTGTTAGTGCAAAGTGATGTATGTACATCAATTGATTAATTCCACTTCCTCTTGCGTGCCCACATCTCACACGAAGACACGTGAAAACTCGATTGATTTTACACACTTTTATATTGATTGATACCATGTAAGTCATGAATAGAAAAGTTTTACAAGATATGGCTATCACTAACCGATTAAAAAATCCGTTTATAATCTAACTAGCGCAAGAGATTTCGAAGTTCATTTCAAGTCTTGATGTAGAGATGATTGTCGTTGGACACAATTTGTAAAATAAGTAATAGTTATATGAGCAAAACTGACAACATGACATAATTTATTTTATTTTTCTTTCAACTTGCCTTTCTTATTTACAAAACATTTGTAGTCACTCCACGTATTCTTCCTAACTATTATTCTTCCAGCAATTTCGTTAAGTTATGTACTCTTTGTTGTTCATTAGAACATATTCTTTTGTGTGTAAATTTGTCCACACACAGAATTACGACTAGCGTTAGAACTTTATAGTAAGTAGCTTGGAAACCGACCAATATTGCACTAATACCATCGCTATATACAAACAATAATGTAAGTAACCAAGGATATAAAATGTACAATGTACTTACCCTATGTATGGTTAACTATATTTTGTATTTCGTATAAAGTAATCCGTACGCTTGCAATATGTATGTAAATTATTCTTATATCCTTATGCCATGGGAATCGTAATATTATTTAAATAAATTATTTTTAAAATATAAAAACATGTAATCATAAAACGTGATTCTGTAATAGGATAACATAAAAAATCATTAAATTACAACCGATTCGTATTCATATCTACCGATCAAGGCGACAGTTATCCAACTAATTTAAGAAGGATGTTAAAACGCGGCATTTCCTTAAAATACAAATTAGCTAATTAGGAACGGAGTCAAATGTTAATCCGCAAGACTAAACAACAACAGTGTTAATTAAAGACGTAAAGTCGGGCGACAACCAATTAAGCGAACAAAGTTTAAAAAGTTAGTCGGATTGCGCTTGTATTTCTTGGCCTCTCAAAAAGTTTACTACGATACAATGCCGACTGTTTTTCATTTCTGCAAAAGTATGTTTTAATTACATACGAGTAGCGTAGTTTTATTACTAGTTTTCGCCCGCGACTTTGTCCGGGTGAAATTAAAAAAAATCCTCTAAAAACATCCATCCATCTAAACTTTCGCATTTATAATATTAGTAAGATAAATGGGGGGCCGTTACAAAATACACAACTTAAGATGTGTGACGTCAACCAATCCACGCCTAAGGGTTAACTAAGGCCTAGTCACTAAATTAGTGTAGACTTGAAACCCTCGGTATGAACGTGGGTTGATGAAGTTGCAGGCTCATGAATTTAATCTATAAGATTATTGTAGAATTCATTGTGTTCGTCGCACGCTGGATTTAAAGATAATAACTAGCATCGTGCAGTAACACAGAATTACCAGCTTATGTTTTCAGTCGGCACGTACACGAAATAACTTTGTATGACGCTATAGTTAGTAGCTTTTGTATTTTATTGGAACTGAATAAAATATAATTATATGATAAAGATTTTTGTACAAACTAATTTTAAATAACCAATTCTATCGATAATACATTATACAGATATAAAATATCAACATCTGTCAGTGTTCAAACGTCCTTTATTCGATCCCCGTAGCCTTGGCAATCTCAAGACATTGAGGCCGCATTCTACGGATTGTTGCCGTTTAACATTACAAAGGGGATACAAAACATCGGTATTCTGATGTTTTATCTCACACTTAAGAGACCTTCATTGTCTACATTGGATCTTAACGTGTTGGTTCGACTTCTTGGAAAATATTATAGAGTATTTTCACTGCCAAAAACATACAAAAAGGTATTATCTCGATTTATTTTTTAAAGAGGATGATGTCAGTGTTGTAGTTTTTCTGGAAGTTTTATCAACTATTCTTTAAGAAATTCCTCTAGAGCCGAAGATACATACTAAGTTTATGTTATAAATTAGACAAATGGACACATACATTACATTGTAATTGTCAAATGGAGTGTGTAACCGAAGACGTACTGCTCTGAAAGCCTGCTCTTTATCTAATCGTCAGTAAGGTATAGACCGTCGAGGATATCAAACCTGCTAGGCCTAAAACGAAATTATGACAGCTCACGAGGGCCCTGTAAATGTCTAAAAAATGTCACAGGATTCTCTTCGTACTGTTATTGGTCACGTCATGTTTTCAATGCCACTTTCTAAGTAGTTTTCACGTTTTCTGACAGATTTAATTGTGATATCATAGCCTCACACCGGGCCTTTTATGCTTTGCCACAACGCAGTATTACTTAAGTGACTTGGATCAAAGCCAAATGAAGGTAATAAACAAAAATGTAAGTAGTAATAAAACTCATAGAGTAATGTGTTCATAAGTTATTGGAGACCACAGTATATTTGTCATGTAATAAGCTATTACGTTCTCTATCATCGGTGTCATGGAGATTCAATCTCAAACGATTCAGCAACAATGTAAGTAATTGCATACTATTTGGTAAACATATTTATATCATTTGATATGTAGATCACAAATGGTAATTTATCTTTTTTATGACATTCACCAGCTCACTACACGTCCCCAACGAGCGTCTCGGAGCCTACTCTAAGTTAGGGTGACATTAAAACCTCAAAATCAAAAACCATAATTGACATACTTTCTACATCGTTATTGGATATTTCCGAAAACACTTTTTTATAACAAAAACATTAAATTTAAATAAAGGTGTAATAAGATTGCGTATAAAATGAAAAATAATAACCGTAAAAGCGCTGTGAATTTTCATTTGCATAAAAACAACAAAGGGTGCCCTCGGGTGGCATAAAGAAGTGGAAAAAAGACTTCAACGGGACGACTTATTCGATTCAACGGCATTGTACTCTCGTTGTACAAGAATACTACATCACATTAAAAATAAATAATTAATTCGAAAGTCTACAAATGGGAAATGATGGATGTTTGTTAGATTACCACTTTTTTTGTTACTACGTTACTTTTTAAATTCCATTTGGATAGAGTCGCGGGCGAAAGCTAGTTATCAATAAAAATACATACACCTTTAAAGGCTATCGTTTTCTTTTACGTAAGAGTCGTTTTATTGTATTCTATTGGATAAAACGTCTTTAAGCTCTCCTTTTAGACAACGAAATGAAATTAGGTGGACAAGAGTGACTTCCTCCCATAATTCAATGTACGAGCGCTCTTAGTTTAGTAAATTGTAGCCGGGTCGTGAACGTTACATTTATTAATCCGAACATTTAAAACAGTTATAACCTCAATAAGTCGCGTAGTTCTACATATGCGTCTGCAGTTATGCATAATTATTTTGTTTACAAGCAAACTATTTCTTATCATTGCTGTTCTCTTGTGGCTTCATCCGTATGAAATTATAAAAAACTTTAATTGCTTACATTTGTCAAATACTTAATTACAAACGTCTAAATTAATAGTTAGCTTGTATTTTATGGTCCTTTTCCCACGTGAAGGTTTTTGTTTCAATTTATTTACGCCTAAGTTTAATAGCGTGAAAATATTAGCCTAAAGCGTGTTGTAAGTGTAGGAATCTTTATTAAAGAAAGAATTAATCTAAAATATGCTATGATTGCTGACATCCTACGCCACGACGTAGTGTGTGTTTACGCTTTATTATATTAGTATAGAAGTATAGAGGGATATATCTATAACCTTCATTTTATATTTACACTAGTAAGTAAAACTAAATCCATTATTTTCACTATAAAATTAAGTAAAAGAACACAGTCGGCCATAAAAGTCGATAAGCGAACTTTTATCTTAGCTGCGTATTGTGTAAAAGCATTAGCGTCCATTTGTGTTACAAATTACGGGCATTCGAAAACAAAAATGTCGCAGAACAAGATAGCCAACCTAACTGTGTCATTATTCACAAAATGCGGTATCGTCGGAAAAGGAAAAACGATGCTTACATACATTTGGCTGTACGTTTTGTATATCGCATCGCTATCGGAAGAAATGGTACACTCAAGTGATTTTGTATTTCTTTAGCAAGTTCTCTTTTTGTCTACACCGGATAAGATTCCTATAATTCTATTTCCAGCCTACGTATTTCCTTTCAAGATACGTTCGTAAATAGTTGTTGGGAAAATAACATCTGAGATAAAGCAAAAATTAACAAATGTGAACACAGAATCTACTCCTTTTCTTAGTCGCAAGAATTTTCCTCGAGTTGAATAAAATATTAAACAATAATACAAAATTCAGTAAACAGCGGTTGTATTTGCATGCACGTGTACACAATTTATGAGATAGCGGTGCGGAAAATAAAACGCACGGTGAGACGCGAAGCACCCGGTGTGTGCCGGCGATAAATTCTCTCTCCCGCGTTATGTGTGCCACAACTTTATTAACAAAAATATACGAAACGAGACGTCTGCAAACATTTGTCGCGTATAAACATACTTCTACCACTAAGTTTTTTGTCCACGCTTAAATTTGACTCTACAAACTTTGTTAACAATTTAAATCGTTAAGTACCGGGAATAACAGTTATTAAATAGCTAAGTAAATTGTATAGATCTATCATCAAGCAAGTAAAAAGGTGTGGAAGATATAACTTGTTCAAAATTATTCAAACAATTTCTTTGCTGAACTAACAATAGCGAAAGAAATACATAGAAAGCTTTAATCAGTGGTAACCAATTCTAGGACGTTATCTTCTACTATTTGTACCGACCTTCCGTTTTGTGGGTGAGGTGAGGCGGCTCTTTCCCCCTGCACGAGGAACAGCGAGCCTCTATCCGCGTCCAGCAGTATGGACACGTTCTGCAAGATCTTGTGGCACAGCACGCGCACCTCCAGCTCATTGCAGATGTCTTTTACCTACAACACAAACATTCACATTAATAACCAATTAACTCTATAACGTAGAAACAGTGTGTGAGTAAAACGCAGTATCGAATCGACCTCATGTTACGTTATGTTGGTACACTTTCAAAGTGCCTATCGTATCCAATAAACGCATAATTGACCAGACCAGCCAAGTTCCTAACCATCAAAGAGCTGTAAGGCGTTCATCCTTACATCCTTAAATCTTTTGACTCCATAGATCGTTATTTCAAAAAGTGTTTATGATGAATATTACGAAATTCTTTACATTATCGAGGAGATAAATTCTGAGCACTGTTCTCTCCATCGGTTATTGATGAATGGAGTCCAGATTAACTTTCGGTGGTATTTAAATACTCTTGGTATTATGTTTGGCAAATAAGGTGATAAGTGCGTCACTGGTAAATCTCTTAAGAGACTACGGATTTCCCCTATCGTTTATAATCAGATTAAGGATACTTTTTTCTTACAGTAGGGCTAAATTAATTTTTACAATAGGGAAGGTAAGTTTAAGAATTCTAAGACGAAGTCTGGATATAACTAGTGTTATATGTTGTGCAAACATTGCACCAGTCGCCTCGGTAACAATTCCCCCCTTACGTGGTCACAGGAGCTATTTCCGAACTAATTTCCGTCATACGGTGTTCCCCGCACGTTCCACGGTTCGCGTATCGCTAATGCTGTACGCAAATGTCGTCAGTGATCGATCACAAGATCGAAAATATGATTATTATAATAACAAATATATGAAATTCATAATGGGTACCGGCTTAAAGCAAACATGTTTTTCTTGCGTTCTTTTTCCGCATCGTTTCAGAGAATAATTCACATTATTTACCAAACACGATTAACGTAATAGCAATAACTTGACGGTATTTGCTGAGCACAGGACCGTTAAATAAAATCAAATGATACAAGAAAACATAATATTTTAAAGAATGTTGCCTATATATTTCATTGGTGTCCTAAGATGTCGAAAATTTTTTGCTACAATGTTTTCCAAAGATATAACCATACAAGTATTGAATTGAAAAACTTGGTGAAATTGTTATATTAAATTATTATTGGTGTTATAAATTTGATTTTGTATCAAACATCGAACATTTTCACGCTCTATTTCTTTTCTTCGAAGGTAAGAAGGCAGGCGGAGAAAATTCTAAGAAAATTTATTTTGAATACTTACACTGTTACACTGTTTGTGCAACAGTTTGTTACACTGTTTACATTATTACAACAGCTTTAACAATAGTTCTCATCTTAACTTGAATTACTGTTATTTTGTATACAATTATTTTACACGTGACAATAAAAGGTATTATCTACTCGTATATTAATACTAATATTATAAAGAGGAAAGATTTGGATTCTTGTATGTATTGAAATACGTCAAAAACTACTAGAAAATTCTTGCACAATTAAAAAGCTATGTTACCATTGAGTAACAAAGGCCATGTTTTCAGTTGTTTTTTTTTTTTAATTTCGAGCGGAACAAAAGGTATTATATTTTTATTTCAATTTCCTCAATTATTGTATTAAAATTATATTGCAGTTACTGTAATACTATTTACAATAACCAAACATTAAAGAAACATTTGTTGAAACGATCGAGTTAGAACTCGGAATAGATACCGAGAACATTTCGAGAGCTTTTACGATGTGCTGACGCAATATTTGGCTCCATTTTGATGGTTTTCATGATCCCAGTACACACGGATTAGGCGGATATTAGGTGTCTTTTGCGGTAGTAAATATAAGTTTAAACCATATTACAGTAAGATCTTCCAGACATTTTTAGCGTAAGTTCCTATTCCGAGACAATATTAACTCATAAGATCTTGACGTACTTTGGAGCATTGATAGCTTCTGTATATTACATATTGCTATCCCTTTCATTCTCTTTGACAAAAATAGAGATGAAAATAATTATTGTCTACATTTTCATTAATGAAAATATCGTTTAGACAACTTCCAAATGTTGAACATATATAGGTAAACTAATTCCGTTAACGAAAATCAATTGGCTGAATAGTTAGTTACCTTCTAAAAAAAATGTTTGAACTATGAGCAATCTGAACATCAAAAAAACCTTTTTCGCTTTTCTGAAATACGTTTTGTTTTATTTGCAGTGTGAATTAAACTCCGTGTTCTCTAAAAACAAGCTTTTTCCGAACGGAACAATTCTTTTTAGTGGCGTAGCTATTTTTCGGGAAAACCGCATCATATCGAGCTTGGAAAAAACTATGCTACGCTTTAATTATAGTTTTCAAAACTCAACAGTTAATATCGAATCAAACAGTCAAGTAATCTTCAAAACTAATATTACAGAACAAAGAACAATAACCATTCCGTTGACCCTATCAAAGGAGAATTTATTAAGATTGATAGCAACGCCATCTGTGTAAAATTGTACGTTAGTTCACGTAGACTACGTTGAGTTCAGGTCAACGCACCCAATTTGTCTACGGAATGATATTCAGCCGCATCATTAAGAAGAAAAATTTCCCAGTGAGCTATCCGATTTGATCCCTCATTCCGGCCCCCTGGTGCGACAGGGGCGAACATTTGTTTAATCCCCCGTCCCCATTTATCCACGTCCTCCACAATGCTGATACACGAAATGATTAACTATCGAAGATTTGGACCGAACGTGACCAATTCCATGATTCATAGTATCTCGCTTGAGTTCATAAGCTAAGAAAACTATTGTATCAATTATTCCCTTCTTCAGGTTCTTATGGAAATTCATACGTTTCAAAATCAGAACATATATTATTTATACAACAGATTATAAATAAAGTTATCAGTTTGAGACTTCATACACTATTACAATATGTGGTTTTCCAAATCAGTTTAACTAAATGTATTTCAAATTTCTAATTGCATTATTTTCAAACCCACACAACCACAGTACAAGCTTGTTTTAAACTAACATATGTACATGTCAAAATAAAAACTTCTATCATCAACTTTCTCGGACAATAAATTGTATCGAGACAAATCTAGTGAAGGTCAACGACCTATCTATAATGGCGTAGCTTTAACAAAACAACAAAGCATCGCTACCACACATCGACATGACGTCGCCTCTTGCTTTCCTAATTGCATTAAGTTGAACTAAAACGCCAACAAAATGCTCCAATTTATACAAGTCCTCGTAATTTAGTTAAATCCTCCATTATTCCAAAGGTCTGTTACAAAATTGAACAAATAAAAAAAAATAGGTTAGTCCAGACAACACATTTGCGATCACGCGAAAATTTTAAGACTAATCTGTTATTGGTCTCAATTATGTTTCTGTATAAAATCCAATGTCATCTAAGTGTTTATTTGTGGTATGTTTTCTACATGTAAATACAGTTTCAAAGCCTCAGAAAACATTTAAACTAAAACTGTAAATGGTTAGACGCAAGCTTATTTCTATACAAGCAACAAATATCTTGGAATTAGGGCCGTGTCCATTTTTTTTATGCAAGACTAAGAATTGATATTGTGACATGAAATATTACTATTCATTAAAAAGTCCTGATATTAATTATGAAGTGAGTAACAGAATTCTAATTGGGTCGTTTAAAACCAAGTGTAAATACTTAAATTTTACAGAACGCTGAAATAGCTTCGTATTTTGACGACTCTACAAATTACCGTAGCAGTTATAACTGAAGGTGAGCGGCGTTAAATTATTAATTAGTAGCGTAATTAAATGGTTAATTAAATAACTGAACTTGAAATGATTATGTGAGGCTTGCCTTTTATGTTCGTTTCCGAAATGAAACACTAACTTTGTTAACTTAAAGCGAATGTAATTACATTATGAAAATGGTTTTAACCGACTTCACTTTAAAGTATGATTTGTTTATTTTAACTCAATATTGTAGAATAGAATTTTATATAATTTTTAAGAAAATGTTGTTTGCTTTTTAAGTCTTTCAGCGTGGAATTGTAGTTTAAAATTTGTGTTCGAAAATAAACGTTTATTTGTAACAGAACAATTTATTCTATGTAAATATTTTACATTTTAACAAGGAATGTCATAGTAGTTGAAGCAGTTTATTCTAACTCTCGTCCTCCAACACAAATTTGCAAACACTTTATTATGCTTAAGGATTTTTTGCGGTAATTTAAAATTTATCTCAATTCAGGGAACGCTGCGCTGGGGAAGTTTTTAAAACTGCATTTGAAATGATACTCTACATTGTGGAAACTAGTTTTAATTAGCTAATTTATTTTTATTACGAGTGTTCTAGATAAAACTTTTACCTACTTCAATGTTTTAGTATGACTTTTTTAAAAAGATAAAGGAGTACTCAAAGTAATTTATTTAAAGTTTATATAAAATTTGTTTTATACAGTGTGAATGTGTGTGTTTCTGTCGTGAAAACATTTATTATAATAGACATTTCTTTAAATTGCCAAAAAACATTTTCTTCAATATAAAATACTAGCTTTCGCCCGCGACTCCGTCTGCGTGACATTAAAAAACAAAAGTGAGTCTTTGTGTTCTTCTAGAACAACTTCAACATCTATACCAAATTTAATCAAAGTCCATTCAGCCGTTTAGGCTACAAACTTTAACAAACATCCATCTATCCATCTAAACTTTTGCATCTATAATATTAGTAAGATAACGTCATAAGAATAAACTAGTACAAGTTTTAATTAAACATGCAAGAATATTACAGCGTTTCCATTCAACATAAGTCGACGTCGTGTTTACATATAATTATTATCAAGGCGGCCGCGTCATTTTATCGGTGCGCACTCACACATAAATTGGTATATAAACACACCCAACGAAGCGATTGTGTTCAACAATCACGTTAAATGGCATAACTATATAAATATTACAAAGGGCAAAAAAATAATCAACATTGAGTCAAGCTAGTAAAATAAGGATCACAAATGTACATAGATAATCTCGATTCTTTACAACAACGCCATCTAGATATTTTGAGATCACAAAATATAGTGATTTTTATAACAGCGCCATCTATATGTTTTGTACTACATTGACAGTTACTTATGTATGAAAGACGTCTTTGGTAAAAAAGAAAAAAAGGTTATTTAAAGGCAACATAAAGTAAAATACACACAAATTAATGCAAAGAATTGTGAACGATGACGTATTAATAAATATCTAGAATTACAATGGATGTAAGAAATATGATATCAGTTAAACTGGAAATCCGTTTCCTTTGTTCTTTCCTCTCGATTACAAGAATCACACATGCTTATGTCCCGTTTTTACTGAATTTAATTGTATTTAATTATTACCATCGCTTGTTTTTAATTTAAATGATTTTTTCCCAAACGCATCTGCAGCAGAGCAAAACAAAAACAACTTTATAACCGTGCAACTGGCAGTTAAACCTGTTGAAATTTTAATTAAGATCCTTTAAATTAAAATTAAAAAGTGCGATCCCAAACAAAAGATAGCGTGTTACAAAGTAACCGATTCACTTGATTGATAACTTTATTAATTTCAATTCATTATAGCCTCAAAACATAGTGGCAGATTCATAAGATTGTAATCTTACTAAACTGACTAGTATTATAAATGCAAAATATTAGATGGATGTATGTTTGTTAAAGTTTGTAGCCTAAATGGCTGAACAAATCTCGATGAAATTTTACATAGATGTAGAGCATACACTGGAAGAAGACTTAGGCTACTTGCTTTTATTTTATTTTAATTTTACTCGGACGGTGTGGCGGACAAAAGCTAGAAGGATATAAAACTAATATAATCCGTTCTTATTTGTAAAACAGTGAGTTTGAAAGAAATCGAAACAGAAAAGTAACTTTAGCAATCATACGTGTTAAGACAAAACCGTCATGCAAAACCTAAGGTGTGTCGCTGCAGCTGTCATGTGTTCGTAATGTAAAATGCTCCTTTAATACTGACTAGTTCAAATATGAGTTCCTTTTCGTCCAGTTGCCGCAGCTCGTGTCTTGAGCGGCGTTGTGGCCGGGCGGGTACAGCGTGCGGCGTGTCGCCCAGGAAAGTGGGTGTACCATCCACCGTCGTCACCAGCGGTTTTAGTAGACCGCCGCGCTCGAACTCGTGCGCAGAGATCTTCCTGCCGAACAATACATATTATATAGACAGATTGGAAGACGCAATAGACATAACTAATAGTTATGCATAAGAAGGAAGTGAACATGAACAGCACATAATGTGTTATCCCTTTGTGGATAAGGATAGTCGGTGAAGATAACAAATCTTGTAATAATAAGCAATCTTTGAAAATATTCTAAGTCTATTGGCAGTTGTCACTTGGTAATTTTAGCGGTATCAAATGACAACTCCATAAACATTAGAAAAATAGTTAAGTTATTTTTGGTAAATTACAAAAGATAGTGTGAATTTGTATCTTTCTAGAAAAATCTGCACAAAAACTGTGAATAAAAATGCTATAAGTTAGAGGCTCGGTGATCCTAGTAAAATGGAAAAGAGGGGTGCAGTTCATTATAGGGTTACCACATCGCGATATAATATCGGGTTTATTATAGATTTTTTTTTAACATTTTAAGTGTGCATTCTAAGTTTTATTGAAAATACTAAAAAAGCTCTATATTCTTCAAAATGTTTAAGAAAATTTAACTGCCACATAAAAGTTAGTTGCAAGAGAACGGTGCGAAATAGCAGGAAACTGCGGTGCACACGAATTGCAGCGGCTTTGCTTTAACGGTATATTGTGGACAATCTTCCACAACGAAGTCACGATTCTTTATAACGATGGGAGCGATTTAGAACTGAAATAACGGAAATGTTGAAATTTTATATAAAACAAGGCGAATGTTGTTGCGAAATGTATACTGTTTTATAATCAACTTATGATACTCATGGTAGACTAAATTTTTTTTTGTTGGTACAGAGAAATTTATTGCAAAATTAAAAGTTAAATAATACAAATGATTATCAATTGTTTACGAGAATTGTTAACAATATAAGAAATAAAATCTTAAAAATATTTATTCCTCAACAAGTGACAACCCTAAAGTTTTCACAGCGAGGTTGACATGAGATTGATGAAGGTTACCAAGCAGCAGGTTACGGCGAGGATAAGACGCAGATATTGATGCTTATATAATGCGCGTAAATAATTTATGCGCTTGCATAATTCAAGTGTGTGCGACTTTTTAACTACGTAGAGACAGGAATGGAGTATTATAAATTAGCTTTACAACCTTTGATGAGCATTATATATTACGGCTTATTTTTCTTCATATTATAAAGAGAATAACTGAGTTTATCAAGAGGCTGAACATTTATTATTTTGATTACAAGTTAAGACCCGTAAAGACATAATTCTTACTGCAGTTATCAAGAAAAAGAACGTATTATTTTTTACATTCTCCCAATAACATGATAACTATGTGATTTTGTTATCAGTTTAATTACATTGTTTTTACCTTAGGGGGGCCAGCTATCGTAAATCTCTATTCATCTCCATCATGTCTCAATATCACAATACTTTTTATGTTGAAAATGAAAAAAAAAATGAAAAAAATATTTATTAAACCAAAAAGATTGTACAAAACAAATAACTTTGACAATACCTTAAAATTATACATAACAGGAAGTTAAAAATAGAAAATGTTGAATGTTTGTAGATAATGAGAAATAAAATGTTGATTTACCTGACAGGGGTGGTAGCACCGGATCCAGATCCGGCACGCGAGGGTGATGCGAGCTCTGCGCTCGGCGGCGTAGCGTGGCATACCAGCCACGCGTCAACCACCTGCCGCGTCGCTTTCCTGACAAACAATACAATACTGTAAAACATACTTCATATATTCATATTAACATATATGTATTTAAATATACCATATACATAATTACATATTAAAGTATATATGTGATCGTAAACACCAAAGTTACAGAAGTCCATTGGATTAGGGCGCCGAGACATTTAGAAGGGAAGGCTACGTTCAATGGAATCATCACTCCGATGCAAACTTGACCTGATAGTCTTCTTGTACGTGGTTGGCGTTTAAATTTCATAGAAACATACACAGTGAATTAGTGACATATAGACTGTAAGCATTATATATAGTCTTTCAGACGTGTAAAATTACATTAATTTTCGCCCGAGATTCTGACCGCGTGGAATTAAAAAAAAAAAGTTGTGTATGTGTTCTTCTATACTATGCCCTACATCTACGCCAAATTTCGTTGTGATCCGTACAGCAGTTAAGGCTACAAACTCTAACAAACATCCAACCATCTAAACTTCCGCATTTATATTAGTAAGATGTTTTTATAGAAGTTTTATTACTGTGTTACATATAATTTGAATGGTTCTCACGCGATGTTCAAAGTCACCATTACCTTAATTACAGTCGCTAACTGGTAATACATTTATGACGGCGTCCATCTACCCACAGAATGTAAGACGTTACAATTAAGAAGAAAGCCCAATGTAACACGCGAAGGCTATTTATGCTTTTACAAGGGCTCTAAAGTAATTAAACTACGTCGTATCTATTCTATAATAATTATGCAGTGAAAATCATTAAAACATTTATTGCTTCATTTATCGGAACTAGCTTAATTAAGATGTTTACTGAGTCTTCTACCGATGTTATGTTCTTATAAAAACGTACAACGACTTATTCATTTCATTTAATTTAATTTCCCTTACAATTAAAAACACAAACCTGCATTCAAAGTAAGGTCAGAACAAACGATCTTTAGAAAATATTTCGTGTGATAAATATACGATAAGCTGTCACTTTTGAGGGGTAAAAAACATATTAAATTTCCTTACCAGTTTCACACAACACTTGTCCTTAGGTAACAGATTACTCAATAACAGAATCGAAGGACAATGCCCGATACAACGCCTTGCCTTGCTTCATCACAGATTACATAAATAAGTCACGATCTCTTTTCGTTTAGAAAACGACACGTAAATAGAGAGTAACTTTATTTAATTTCAAGGAATGCTTTCACTTTAAAACTTACTAACCTAATTTATTTCATCTTTCAACGTCACCTAAAGAAATAAAGAAATGTAGACGAGGCGTTAACACTTCACTTGAATGTTTCAACATAATTTTACTAACGATATCTATTAAAACCTCCACAAAATTTGTAATGAAACGCCATATTGCACGAGACTGTTATTTGAATGTACCCTCTAAATAAACATAAAATATACAGATAATAATTCGATAATTTATTTAATACAGATTCTACATCAAAAACCTCATGTCAATATAATTAATTGTAATAAATTTTTAAATGTCTTCACTGCTTAAAAGTGATAGTGGTCAAGCGCTGTTTATTAATAACAAAAATTTAATTAGAGATCGCTTAAATACTAATTAATTAATTTAAAAATCAAATGAATTTTCATTTATCTACCAATAGTTTGCGACTAGATTGAACAAGACCAGAGACAAATGAAAAGAGTAAGGTTTATAAAACCTTTTGCGCCAAATCCCCGTGAGTGGGATAGAGGTCCGGGATATCGGTGACATAAAGTCATCATTATATTGAATACCAGCTTCCGCCCGCTACTCCGATCGCGTGGAATAAGAAAAAACAAAAGTACAAAGCATATGTGCTCTTCTAGACTATCCTCTACATCTATGCCAAATTTCATCGAGATCCATCCATCCGTTATGGCTACAAACTCTAATGAACATCCATCCATACAAACTTTCGCATTTATATTTTTAGTAAGATTATATGACGTTTTTTTTTTATAGTGCCAACGATGTGACGTATGCATAGTTGCGTCAGTCATGACGTAGGTATGATATAAATTAGGCAGCAAAATAAAAAACGATTCTATTGTGCAACATAAATTGCTTGACGTAAAAAAGTAATCGGCAAAGTGAATGACGTGCATTGTTACTAACTTTAATATGATAATGTTTTACGTAGTTTGTTAGTTTTAATCCATACAAATGTTTGTTAACAAATACTTACACAAAAACAATCCTGGCTTGATACAATCAATATATTCTTTTTGGAAACAAGCAAAACAATTTTCAATGTAACGTTTATATTTTGCATAAGCATTTACGTTTTTTTTAAATGAAATTGACACAATGAGTTTTCAGGATTCTTCCTCACAACTTTTACCAGAAAGGAAAAGTTGCGAAATTACAAGAATCGTTAAAAACAATTTCAAACTTGTTTGCATGTCTTTGTTGGAGCGAAAATTTGTTTATGATGATAATTAAAAGCTTCATAAAAGTATTTGAAGTTATCTATACTATTATAATAAAGCGTAAACACACATTTCTTTGTTGCCTAAGATGTCAGCAATTACAGAATATTTTTGAACAAATATTTTTTTTTTGATAAAAACCCTAATGTGGGAAAAAGACCATAAGTTGCTGCCAACATCAAGAAATCAAGGTTGTCATCATGTCATGTCATTTTGACATTTGTAATTTGAAAAATGTAAACAATAAAATAAAATTTTCATAATTTCATGCGGATGAAGTCGCACGGGCATAGCTAGTTAATAATAAAACACGAATGTTTTAGTTAAACAGTGATACTAGACTACATGTACTACATGTATACACGAATCAAATTACCAACCAAATTCCTTTCAGAAGTCTTGTATCCCACTCTTCAGTAAATAATTCCCACGCAGAACTCATAAACTATAGAGCATAACATGACAACTAGTACCAGTTATACTATCTAACTTAAAACTTTATTGCAGATGATTTTAAATTAAAGAAAAAAGATGTTCATTTTATAATTACGATTCGAAATTACTTCCTCCATACAAGCATCTTAAGACCTTAATAAATGTCCGTCATGCACAGATGAGGGTCATAAAGTTTCATAAAGCAACTGCGCGTATGCACCGCGCAACCTCACAATAAATTTTATGGCAAGTATTTACCGCCGCAGTATATTGAGCGGTATATATGGTAAATACACGTAAATGCTATTTTATACTTTAATCAAAAAGTATATGAGCTATTTTGGCTTGCGCAAACTGCAGTAATAAAAGGTTTGTTGTAGTCGCTTGCAGTGAATTACAATATAAAGGTGAGGTCTCACCGATACCGAAATATTACTACCAGGCATACATACAGATTGACACCAAGAATGCAAGATTTACTAGTGGTTATTACAACTTGATATGCACGATTTAATTATATAAATGTTAATTTTATAAGACCAACTTTCGCACTCGCCGGAATACAAAAAAAAAGGAAGTAGCCTATGTGTTCTTCCAAACAGTTCTCTACATCTATGCCAAATTTCACCGAGATCCATTCAGAAGTTTAGGATACAAGCTCTAACAAACATTCATCCATCTATGTAAACTTTCGCATTTATAATCTTAGAAGAATTTAAACAATTTTAACAACTACAAAATCTAAAAGTGTTACGGATGTACTTTGGTATTTCGCAAAAATGTTTTCTGTTGAAACGGAAAGGTTTCTTGGAACCAATTCATCAACATCCAATTAAACAACAAAAAATAATCAATTCTGGCGTCGTGTGTACTACGCCTTAGTGCGTAAACCGTCGTCGCAAACATTTTATTGGCACAGTCGACACGAAGACTGACTCGCATGGACTCCGTGATATAGTTCTACGATAAACCACAGTATTCCGCGTAATTCCGCGACCGAGCGGTTTTTGCCGCTTGCATATAAGTTTTATTGAACTCTTTACGAGATTGTCTCGTTATGCTTACTGCTATGTTTCCGCTAACTCTTCCTTATTGTGCGTTCTTATATTTACGTAGGAAGTGCTGCAATTGCGTACGATTAAATGATTGCTGGGGAATTTGTGAGTTAATTTAATTTATAACGACAGATAGAGACAAAACAAAACGTTGTAAATCAACTAGTGCAGACGGGAAACCACATCCTATTATCAGTATAATAGGCCAGTCCGTGCCAGGAATTCCAGTACCTAATTTATGGAAAATGTAGTAAAGCTTTTGTATGCTATAATCAAATAAACAAAAACTAAATTAGTTCATGTCCTAATTTCAAAACTAAATGACTTATAGCAAATGTAATAAAACAATTTAAAGTGGGAAAGCTTAAAGATAACGAATATTAGAGAATTTCACTCTGAATGAAGATATTAAAGTAAACTGGCAAATCAACTTGACAAAGTTGGAAGTTAACGAGTGCGAAGTTACTAACTCAATACGTTGGAAGTGTCGAGGAGCTTAATAGCGAGAGATGCGGGCGATGTATAACAAAATTCAAACTTTATGGCAGCTCGAGATTAGCTGCGAAATCATGTCTTAGAAGTTTGTAATAGATAGCTAGGTAGACCGATTCCCACTAGTAGCACTAGAGGATGGCAACTGAGTGAGTTTAAGTAGGTATAACCCTACATAACCCTATCCTTCCCCGGGGCCAGGGTATCTTCTATAAAGATTCCCTGCAAAAAAAGGTAGACCGATAACAGAAATAAGCGAAATGTTTTTTTCTAGCCCAAGCTTTCTTTTCCGTCGTGTCGGTACAACCTTGTGCGGTATTGCAAGCCAGCACAAAGTTTGCAACGAACTATACTGTACGTATGGATTCGCACACAAACTCGTTATATTTTAGAGTAACTATCGGCGCTGTAACGACAAAAGTTCGTCACATACGCCATATTGATGTAAGAAAACATTCTTGAATCTAGACGTTACTTTTTAAGCTATCTACAGACTATTAGAAGGATTTTCTCGACATCACATTTTCAAATAAAAACAAAATCCAGTTTTGATGGTTTTATCTTCAGACTTACATATTCTAACCAAATTATTGATAACGTTCGTCGAACCAATTATATACAAATGGGTACTAAATTGAAAAGTTAATTGAACGTACTTTACCAATTCCCTTTGGCTTTTGATATTATACCAGAAAATTGAAAATCAAGATCAAAGAAGCATTTAAATTTCTCAAAGCTTTATAATAAGGTACCGATAGAATTAAACCAGATGTGAGGGAAATTTAATGAAGAAACCAAGCAATTATGTACAAAATAAATATACATGAGTTAAAGAAGGATCTTAGGATTTGAAGAAAATGTAACTATGACAAAAAATAAATTTGTACTAGTGGTACATAATAACTAAGTACTTAGTTCAACTTGTGTGCACTTTTTTGTGTGTAAAATTCAACGTGTCGCTTTATTATGGAATTCATCGTCTCCCTATTGTCTTCAAAATTAACAGATTAACTCGCGTTATCGAACCCGTAAATAGTTTTAAACCATTTTTTTAACTTAGTTGCATTTGTAGACCCTTCACTTCTAGTTTTAGCGATATAAGGAGTACAATTAAAAAAACCTGATCTATTGCTTAAAGTGTGAACTTGAACTTTCATTTAACGTCTTTATTTTTCTTAGTGAATGGAAATATATTTATATCATTCAAAGCAATTAATTAATATAGTCAGTAAGCTCTTTATTAATACACGCAACTTTTTATAAAACATTGAAAGCGGACGATTCAATAACAATTTCATTAAATGAACCAGAACCGCTTACTTCGAATTTATAATTAAGAAACACGATAAAAATTAAAAATTCAATAAACCTGAGTAACATTCATTAATGTAATATTGATGTAAATGTTGCCCTTCTTTTTTAATTAAAAAAAGTATTAATAACTTTTTAAAAAATTATCTTATAAAATGTTTTGAATCACTGTTTACGGAAAATCACTGGCGTTGGTTTGAAGATTTTAAAATGATAATTAAATCGGGTCATCATCTAACATCTGCTATCATGTAAACAACATCAATAAGTATTTGACAGTTCCACAAAATTTTCCTAGCGTATAATTCCAGTAAACATGGATGATTGTAAACACGAATCTAACAAAATTACAATCTCGGCTGTACGAATTGATTGATTTATTTATTTCTTGATACATATTTAGTTCACGATGCCGCCTCGTTGGGGAAATGAATTTAAAAATAGCATAAACAAGCAGCCGTCTAATAACAAATCTAAGAATAGAAATTATTTTTACGAAACATTTCAATTTTTATTAAACACGAGCTGTTGCCCGCGACCGCGTCCGTGTGGTATTAGAAAACATACGAACTATCTAAATTACAAAAAGCTACGTATCCTTCGGGAACCGGACATTTCTTTGGGATAAAGCTTATCTCATGTGTACTCCAGACTTTGTTTTATATCTGTGCCAAATTTCAATAAGATATGTTGAACCGTTGCAGAATGATCGAGTGAACATTAAAAAACTAAATTAATGAATCCCACGGGAACCGTAACTATTCCCGGGATAAAAAGTAGCCTAGGTGTTCTTCCAGACTATGCTCTAAATCTGTGCCAAATTTCATGGAAATCTGTTCAGCCGTTTAGGCTAAAACGCTAACATCCATCCATCCATCCATCCATCCATTCATCCATCTAAACTTTCGCATTTATAATATTAGTAAGATTTCTCAGTACGAATCATTTTTATTCGATCAAGAAAATAAAAAAAAAAATTACTTAAATTATGGTCAACCAAGCAAGACTGTAATATGCGAAAACTATATCTAAACCATACACACTATGAGATATATTCCGTTGTACAATAATAACATTGACGCTACGCTGTAGACATGAGTCATGAAAGTTTTAGATGAAGTTAGATTAGCGGAAACCTCGACTCACGCCCAATGAGACAGAGTGGGTAAGCCGGCGCATAATTTTACGTTAATACATAGGAATTTCTCACTTTACCTAAATCTAACATTGAATACAAACTGCATTTAATCAAAATTAGATGGTGATTTACTTTTATACCAACCAGTTATATCAGATGATGAAAAAAGACTTGCAGCGAAAACTTCAGGTTTCTTAACCGAAAATAAAATGATTAAACCAAATTTACTTATTGTAATGAGTCTTAGTCAATCACAAGGTCCTGCTATTCAAACCCCCATTGATAACGAACGTAGTGTGAAATATGCATTCACACTTGCCCAGTACAATTGGTCAGTCTAATAACTGGATTGGCAAACTGGCACAGTATAAAGGATAACTAGCACTAGTGAGTCCATACAATCTATGACTGGCCGTTGCAACTGTCCAATTGTATTGATCTTTATCTATGGATATCTAACACTTAAGATGACAGTTCGTTTTAAAAAATCAATACTAACCTTAAAAAGTAGTCGTGCACGAAATCTTGATTCTCATCGAGCCAGGCTTCGGTGCGGGCGCACTCGGCGTCGTAGCAGGCCGGCGCGGGCCCCCCGCCCCCCGCCCGCACCCGCCGGCTCCTCGATGCTCCGCAACTGAAGACCTGCGACAATACGAAACCATCGGTTAATCGCAATTCTAAACAAATTTAACTGTCGACTTACACTAGAAGTCAAGAATATTGACGACCTATCCGTTGAAAATAACCTCCTTAAGAGATCTGATAAAAGATTCAAGTTGTTAGCCCCCAAAAGTACATTTTTAATGAACTAAAAGATTTGATCAGATTAACAATACACTGGAAACAGCCCAAGATAATGGTAACCAATTAATGGTAGAATAATATGAAACACGTTCATGTAAATGTAACAAATGAATATAAAACAGTTTCGATTTGTTTATAAAATTAATCATACGTTTAAAAGATTTTTATTTTCGTGAGTACTATAATATGCACCTTTTATTGCAACTACCCACGTGTTGTGGTTAGAACGCTAATTTACACTTTATTAGCATTCCAAATACAGAAACAAGAAAAGCCGGACTCTGCTAATAATAGATTGAATGACCGTTTAAGGAAATATTTACAAAAAAATTGATTGTCCTTCAGATATGTTGTAAAGAAAATTAAATTTAAATCAAATTTGCATTTACGTCATCGATTTGTGATTTTATTGTATTGGTTATTGAACTGTGATAACCTTTTAATCTATTTCGATTGCCTATTTTTTATGAACCGAAGATTACTATCGTAAATCGAAACGGTATAATTAACTGATGTCCCAAGTCCGATGCAACTCTAGAAATCTGAATAAAATCTCGGGTTACACAAGTTTCAGGGACCTATCCGATATCTAATCGGTTCTGATAATATGATAGTACTAGTTTTCGCCCGCGATTCCGTCCGGGTGGCATAAAAAAAAACAAAAGTGAGTAGCCTATGTGTTTTTCCAGACTATCATTTACGTCTATGCCAAATCTCATTGGGATCCGTTCAGCCGTTTAGGCTACAAACTCTAACAAACATCCATCCATCCATCTAAACTTTCGCACTTATAATATTACTAGCTGTTCCCGTGCGACTTCATCCGCATGTAATTATGAAAATTTTATTTTATTGTTTACATTAGTCAAATTATCAATTACAAATGTCGACATGACATGATGACAACCTTGCTTCTTTGATGTTGGCAGCAACTTATGGTCTCTTTCTTTTTATTAAAAATATATACCCCCTACGTTTAATGGCGTTAAAAAATATAGCCCAAAGCGTGAAGCAAGTGTAGGGCTTTTTATTAAAAAAAGAAAATTCAAAAATAAGCTGTTTACGCTTTATTATATTAGTATAGATATAGAATTTAGAATATAGAATAGATATAGATAGATAAGTAAGAAGTAAGATTTAGCATGATCCAAATATCTCATGAAAATGTATTATGAAATCTGATAACTTAAAATATGAACAACAATCAAAGATTGTTCACTATCCAGGTGTCAAGTGGACGTCAACTTATCGCCAAACTTTATCGTCTGCAATTAATTAAACGACTGTTTCTTTATTGAATGTTATTCACTTTATTGCATTAACATAACCAGCTCGTCTGACAGAACAGTTCAAATAAATTAAACTGAATTTTGATACTAAGGGCCTGTCCACGCCATTAGGGAAAAACAGTGACAGCTTGTTTTTTAAAGCGTCTTCAACTTTTTTGTGTAACTTAATTGGTCTGCAAAAGTAGTACATATAACTGGTCATCTTAATAGTAATTGCAGTTACAAGTAAGGAAGGCACAGGCGGCGATCAATTTTAACAGTTTTTTTTTTTTATCAATTATCACCATTATTTATTTAAAAGTGTCTGACTTTGGTGCAGATTTTTACGCGACAGCATAATAACGCCTGTTAACGAGAGGGGTAGACAGAGACCACGGATCTCCATTTAGTTGATCATCTTTCTTTTCTACCTCCTTACCTCATTGCTTCTACATTCATACATCTAGGCTTACATGCACGTTGATTTCAGATGCTCGTAATACAGCACTTCTTCAGCATTTCGTCAATCCGGACGGTTAGTCCGTCCGGATTTTAAAGAATATAAATCGATTTCAATACATGCCTTCTACGGTGGCCTTGGATTTTTTGAAATTCATGCAGCATTTAAACATTATTTTACTAAAATAATTACAAATGAAATATGTCACAAACCATAGACAAAAGTGACATATGACATCCATAAAACGTCTTTATAATAATTATGTCATAACAAAAAAACGTTTTTGGTTTGATAGTTTAATAATTAAGGAATTTTATTTAGAAGTTTCTTAAACACGCTTTAAAATTTAACGTAATAAAGGAATTATTTTAAGTAATCTATTGACTTCAAAGAATATCCATTTACCTGCAAACTAATTTTCCTAATAATATCCAAGTACAGTTTTCTAAAAACTTCTTGTATTAACTAAACTAACCTTATTGAAGCAAATTAAATCCTAGCTTCAAATTTAGGACAAACTAATTTATCCTGTTTCACAAGGAATCACAATAAAAATTACAGTTACATTTTATCTGTATGAATACGATGCGCATACTTTCCCTCGCCATTACAAAGGTTTAATTCACACTGGGGCAAAAGCCAAGCATATTTTCAGGGCACGTTTTCGACTACAATATTAATCTAGATTTCATCAATAAATTACAAGCAAAGGTAGAATAACTACGCACTACCTAAATGAATAGTATATACGGTCGTAAGGTGTTTTCCCTTAGTCTATACTAATATTATAAACAGGTAAGATTTATATTTTTATATGTATCGAGATAACTCAAAAACTACTGGGCTGATTGCAAAAAATCTTTCACCATTAAAAAGTAGCGTTATCAGTGAGTAACATAGGCTACATTTTTGTTATTCATTTCACGAGTGCGAAGTCGCGAACAACAGCGAGTGTAGTATAAAATTAACAGTAAATTCCTACCACAGGCAACGAATTAATTTGTGTAAAAAATGGATGAATAGGCCGTAGAGGGACGCTTCGCGTCTGCGCTAGTGTGTATTAGACCTTACAATCTTGAAAAACTTTACCGACTGTATACACATGTGAACCAGTTTCAGCAACAGTTATGGTCCGCTTATCACATATCGCACATACGGATCGCACTCTCGCCTCTTAATTAAAAACATATACGTTTACTTTCTACAAATTGAGACTACTGGCCGCAAATAAAAAAATGAAGTCTATTTAAAAAATGTCATTAATATTCTTCAGACTACCTTTTTTTGGTACCGCGGGGGGAAATCTTCAAAAAGATACCCTTCCTTCTGGGGGGAAGAGAGGGTTATGTGAGGTTTGTGCCCACTAAAACTCTTTCGGTGGCCAGCCTCTATTGCAATAGAAGAGGATTGCGGGATCTCCGTGGAACCCATAGGAAACTTCGGCACTTTACATTCAGACTACCTAACACTCAATTTCAAGCATTAACATGTTAGGCTTTTTAGTAGATCTATAAAGATGTACTAAATATGGCCAAATCCACAGACGGAAAAAAAATACAGTCTTTTACGAACTTGTCGAACGTTTATTTTAAGTCACTGCAAAATAAAGCATCACATTTAATCATAACTTTAATAACAACCTTAAAGGAAATTCGCACTTTTGTTGAATGCAATACTTTCGAATATGATTTTAACGTAAATATTTTGCGTTAGGTATCGCATGGACATTTTTTTTCAATTAATTTACCCCCAAAGTTTAATAGCGTGAAAATATATAGCCTAAAGCTTGTCGTAGGTGTAGGGCTTTTCACTAAAGAGTTATTCCAAAACATGCTGTTATTGCAGATATCCTACGCCACAAAGTAGTGTGTGCTTACGCTTTATTATATTGGTATAGATATAGATATACTCGTATAGTATAGAAGTATAGATAGTATAGATGTTACTATTTCCTTCGGATGGTTCGGTTTGTTTGCATCTCAACAATGTGTTCGTAATACGCTTTACTAACCACATAGAATCCTAATACCGAAGAGGCAACGTTTTGTCGTAATGATTTCCCAAGCCTCAGAGTTATGTAAATGTTAATATTCGTGACCCTCATCTCGGGAGGGCGTTATGCTAACAACTTGGAAGTTCCAACGCTTTGTGTACATTTTAAGTGTTCGTGTGATGTATGATAACGGATTATGTGTGCGTTGGAACGGCCCAATTTTAGAATATAGGCCTAAAATATCGTCACGGCCTTCAATAAAATCCCGTCTGGCATGTATATTTAAAAATGTCAATAAAATATGTAGCGCTAAAAGAATTTATTGCGTCTATTAAACCATCTTCATAAATTATATATTTAATTGGCTATATTTTTAACGATTAAAAACAATTTTGCATTTATACTATTATGACCAATTATGAACTGTGTCCGGTTATAAGAAATGTGGATGAAAATTGATTTTATATACTAATCACAAAGATGGGATATTTAACAACATTATTTATGAAATTTTTAAAATAGTTACTATCCTCTAGGTAAATGCTCTCACTTATTGTATTATATTGAGTATTAGCAACACAGTAAGTAAAATTACGATTTACTATCCAAACAAAAGAACAGAAATAAATTATATTACTGGCAATGTCCTGTCCAAAAGCTTTTGAGCAGTACAACGCGTGTAAAGTCTGAATAGAGACAATATCAATTCTATAAATGGATTTACTTTATTACAAACTCTCAAAATAATGAAAACGTTTGTCTATTGAACATAACAAATACTCTAAAATAAAAAAAAAATATTATATGCACGAAGTTGATTATGCGATTATATCTGCACGATAGTCTATGATTCGTTTTTAATCTGTGGCGATAGAAGCAAGAGTAAGTGCCCATTGGTCTTAGAAGCATTAAATTCAATACTTAAAAGGTGAAGCTTATTAACTTAAATCTTTCGAATTTAAAAAGTCTATAAAAATATTTTTTGCAAATAGTACTGGATGAGTCAAATCAAAAATATTCAGGATTTAAAATAAAATTCTCTAAAATATTAAACCAGCAGAAAAGTCATAAAACAATTTATATGCAGACGAGGTTTTGTAATTTGATCACTTTGATATATCTAAAGATAATTTTTCAAACCATTCGAATAGAGAACAAAGCCGTGGGTGTTTTGTTGACGTAGACAGCCACAGACGAACAAACAGTTGATTTTGAGTTCATTTAATACTATTTGAAAGTAGCAAACCTGTGACTCCGAAAAGTAGGGAAGAAATTGCACATTTTCATAGAATTTCGGCACCTTTATTATGTCGGTAATCCTAACTTTTCCACTGCCAAGACACAAGTAGGGTAGATAGGGGAGGGATGTTTTGACATCAATTTGATTATCTTTGACGACACAGAATCTACTATAAGTATGACAAGAGTCACAGAAGAATTCCGGGTTAATATTGAATTTTTTTGTTACTATACACTTACTATACTGTCATGTAATACTAATTATATTATTTTAGAAGTTTCTTTGAATAATGTTCAAATATAAAAACCTGGAACCTCGTCGAATTTCTTGTCTATGTCAAATGTCAAATATTAATTAAAAAAAAACTAATATTAAACTTTACGACTGCAGAATTTTCCAGACAAATTACGAATGAAAATACACTCGACAATAAATGTTCAGCAACATTATATGTACCTTACTGAACGTGGTAAAAGTTATCTAAAACATGAGTATGTAAACTTGTATCTTTGAAATTCGAGAGCGGGACTAATGTTTGTGCAGACTTGACATAAATTGTGTTTATGCGTGGACGCTGACGTGAGACCTCCCAGCATCCCAATCGCCCACTTATTGACGTAAGCATCCTTGTATACATGACGCCGGTCTCAATACTCAAAGGGCACATTTGTTTATTATGCAAAACCATTGTTTACAATTTGTCATACGTAGACTTTGATCTTAAGACTGTTTTGGAGTTGAGATAGTTTTTGTTACTAGCAGAATCAGGTGTGGCCAGCGGGTTTCTCATACGGACTCAAGAGTGTCTCAAATAGTTACTAAGATGGTCCCCGATTTATTTTAAGAAATGTATATTAATAGACTTTCTATGCAACAATGGAACGATACTTGTTTGAACCGAAAAAAAATCAGATTGATGAAGAAATGCCTAAAGTATGCATGTCAAAAAATAAAAGATCTCTCTCGAGGAGTCAGAATGTTGTCTTTTTTAATTAATTTTTATTACATTGCATAAAATATTACCAAAAGATATATTATTTTTACAGATAAATATAAGTAAAATGTAAATACCCAAAGGAATATGCTTTAAAGAACACTTTGAGATACGCAGACTTTTGTAAACATAAAGGTGATATGTAAATATTTTACGAAACGCTTGGATAAGTCGTAGACTGTATCATACTTTAGTACTTTGTGCTGAATATTGGGTGCTATTCATTTTTATTGACAAAGTTATTTATTTCGTTGAAGATATATTATTTGTCGACTGGTTGTCCTACAGGTATCGAATGCCTTTATAGACAAACTTGAATCATTATACTAATTTCCATTTCTACATTTTTCAATATAGTAACATCTAGATTTCGCCTGCGACTCCGTCTACGTGTAATTAAAAAAAAAGTAGTCTATGTGTTCTTCCAGACTATCCTCAACATCCATGCCAAGTTTCATTAAGATCCTTTCAGCAGTATAGTCTACAAATTCTAACAAACATCCATCCATCTAAACTTTCGCGTTTAGTTAGATTTAAAAAGATACAACAATGCAGGAAAATTTTTTCAATAAATCTTTTCCATCATTGATGAAATTACAAAATGAAAATAATAAAATAAAAAATATCTAACACTTTAATGGCGTACAAATGTCATATCAATCAATTACTGAATCATTGATTAGAAACACTGTTGAGCAAAATTGCCGCTCAAAACACATTTCCATTGACAAATTTGAGCATCACTCGATTAAATTAATGAGCAGTTTGAATGGGGAATATTCAAGAGTAGGCAAACATGCGGTATGTCAAAGGAGTCTAGTCTGCTTACTCTGTACACGTACTGGTATAACATTGTTATATTGGTACACTCTGGCAATATATCTAAAGACCTATTGAAAGTGGAAGAGGGGAAAGTTTAGTCGTGTATAGAATGGAACGCTTTGATCTCCACTTGACCTTAATCGGCAACCATTTCGATGAGTGCGATGGGCTTCTAACAACAATTTATTTTGCCAAAAGCAATTTGATTTTGTAAGTCAAACATTAATAAGTCATAAGGCTTTCAGTGAACACCATCTTTCCCTTTAAGGTATTATTCAGTTGTTTTAATTCATCAGTGAATAATTATCAATTCGTAAACATGTCATTGAATTCAAATGCTAATTTTGAACTATATTAAATCTTAGTAATATCATAAATGTGAAAGTTTAGATGGAACGTATAGATGTTTTTAGAGGTTGTAGCCTAAACGGCTGAACGGATTTCGATTAAATTTGGCATAGATGTAGAGGATAGTTTGGAAAAACACATAGGCTACTCACTTTCGTTTCTCTTTAATTCCCCGCGGACGGAGTCGCGGGCGAAAGCTAGTTCTTATATGAAATCTTTTAATCAAAAGGGATCTTGAAATCTACTTTTAATCAGGACCTACGGTCACTGTAGACCGAAATATTCTGATACAATGTCATTGCATAATGTAATTCTTAGCAATTTGACTCTCTTGCTAAAGACGTGACCTAATTAACTTTTTAATTAAGCAAAACTGTTCTGTACTATGTTTAACATTTCTTTCTATTCAGAATACTAATTTTTTAATTTGCTTGAACTCTGCTAATTTTTATTATAAAACTGAATTTCACTGTAATTAAAGTTACAATATTAAAGGTCGATTGACAAGAAGCTTTCGAGTTCACAATAAATGGCCAATATAAGTCCCGAAGCTTGCTGTAATACCTGTGCTTCAATAAAGTATCCATCGATTTACAACAAGAGACTATTGAACCGAAAGCCCTGCGCCTAAATATACGACATCGTAAAACGGCTTGTTCTATTACCTATAAAACGTTTCAATATTTAGAAGGAAATTGAGTTTGAATACTTGAGAATGAACAGGCGGCCATTTTGGGCTCGCTTCCTTGTTCCGTGTTAAGGAAAGTGGCATCCGGTACAAAGGTCGCATTCGATAAAATCATTGTATTGAATTGATCGTTAAATTGTTTCCTGGGCAATCCTCTTGCAGATTTATCAATTACAGCGTAAGCGGACGAGTAATCAACTTTAATACATCAGTAAATTAAATATAATCACTCTTTTACTGATTTCTCAGATCCAATAGGAATTTACACAAGTATATATAAACGTTATTGTCAGGACAATAGCTTTATTCTTTCTGACAAAGGTGTTTTACTTTTGATCAATCATTATTTATTTATGAAGGTTACCAAACGTCTAATGATATTTGATGTTTTACAAGTTAGAAAGTTTATTTAAAAATTTTGGTCTCTTACCCTATTCAAACAAAACAGTACCTGTAACAATTTATTAGGTATGCAAATATTGCTTTGATGGTAAAATTTAAAAATAAAAGGCATACAATTTTAACAGACAATAAATAATAAAATCGCGTAGCTTGAAGTGAAAAAATATAAACGAAAACAAACATTTAATTCAGACACGAATGAGGAAACCACAAGAGTTGTTTAGTGAAAACGGATCAGAAAGGGGGAAAAGCGTACAAAGTTACAAGGAAGCATTTCTTAGAACGTAACAGCAAACAGAGCGATTCGCTCGAAACGTCTTTATGTGCGGGGGTTGTGTTGCGAGCAATCTTAAGCGTCGTAATTCAACGTTCCTCGAGCTCACTGACGTAATTTAATTTCAAGTAAGTGCACTGCAAAATTAAGTTCTAACTGGTACGATGAGTGTTTGGTTGAGATTCCGCGAGTTTATCAAAACATTGTTTGGAAGACTTAAGTCAATTCGTTTACCTTAGCTCTTTAGATTCGCCAATAATTTCATAACTAAGGATACGGAAAGATCCAGTGATCTCTATTATTCGAAGTCCATATCCTAGCTCAAGCCTTCATCTTATTTTGATTGGTTACAAGAAAAATCTGCTCATATTTATTATCAACGAAAAAAAAACTAAGATTATCACGGTTTTAGAACGAACCAGAGAATAAAGTGGCTACAAGTGTCGAGTTACGGTTAGAATAGGAGTTCCGATCACTTCTGCGAATCTGTCAGCGTTAATACTCGGTACTGGTAAAATTGCTTGCAACATTGTTAGGTGTCACATTGTCGAGTGTTCTTAGAACTGTTATTGGTAATCTCGTTACATTATTTACACGTGCCACTGATTGTGATTATTTAATAAAAGAATTGTTTTGTTTATGGCTCATCAATAACATGTGATATTTATTACTAACTTCTTTATAATTGTTTGAAATATTATAAGCAATAAACTTTTTAATAAAAAAACAAAACCGACTTCCAAACAAAATACACTAAAAACAAAACAAAATATTCTCAAAAAAACAGTACACTAAA
>NW_013526027.1:770270-823941 GCF_000836215.1 Papilio polytes
GAGTTATGCCGTAACACACATAAAAAAAAAATAAAAAAAAAACATACAGACGAATTGAGTACCTCCTTCTTTTGGGAAGTCGGTCAAAAAACACTTAATATACCTTTATTAAAGTGTTTTTTAATTTTGATCCCAATATGTAAATGTAAATTAACAGTTGATAATGAAGGCTTTTGCGATCTTTAAGTAGTTGACAAGTTTGATTAAAAAAATCGGTGTAATTTACGATTCGGATTTTAGAGGAAAAGTTATTACCTTCCATAAAGATTAGACTTGACAGAATGTTGACGTACTAATAATCCCGCTATTTATCTGTTCAGTTAAGAAAACTTAGTACGATAAAAGGTATTTTTCATGTCAAAACTTAAGGAGTTTTAGGTACTATCTATACTATTATAATAAAGCGTAAACACACACTTCTTTGTTGTCTAAGATGTCAGCAATTACAGCATATTTTTGAATAATTCTTTTTTAATAAAAAGCTCTACACTGACTCACGCTTTAAGCTATATATTTTCACGCCATTAAACTTAGGTGGTAAATATTTTGGATAAAAACCCTAATGTGGGAAAAAGACCATGTATAAAATATGTTCGACGTGTTTTAATTAGCCTTTGACTTCTTTTGTTTCTACAGTAATCCGTATTCATTGTGTTTTGTTTTAAAATTATGTGAACATTTTTGTAAACGCGAAAATCGAATTATGGTACGACTTTTGGTATACGACGAGACAACTTAAATTTCAAAGCGCCCTAACGATATTTCATTTAGAGGTCTAGCAGCACAAGGCGTCCAATTTGTACGATCAAGTTTAAATTGTGTTGTGGCAAGAACGTCTCAGGGGCAGGTGAGAGTTACGAACCTATCTCGGCTATCTCCGTTATGGCTTCCCAATTCCATTAAATCACCTTTAATGATTCTCCCCTTTATTGCACGCTTTAAACAGTTTAATTGGTTCACAATACCCAATTTCAAGTTGGAATAGTTCGAAACCCAATCAATTACACGACAAAATTCATTAGGAATTTTAGATACATTGCATATCAACGTCTGTAATATTAGGTATTATTTGCTGTACAAATGAAATAGAAAATTAGCTTCTTAGTTTACCTTTGTTTTTCAGATGAACTGTATTTTAGTCTTGCAACATTCCGTGACGTCATACTGAACAAATAAATAAGAAAAGACAAAACCTTATTTTATTTAACTGCTGATACAACTATTTTAATGTATGTAGATGGAATAAAAATAATTTATAAATGATGCTCAATGCTATTAATTATCGGATAAAATTATAAAATTCGAACGTGAGATAAAAACCGATATATTTTAATACTGAAGAGTAATGGTTTAACACAAACTCGGAATATCAGCCAATATTTTGTACGTGAAAATGCTTTTATCGAAGCAAACTATGGTAATTATCACGTACAAAATTATAAAGCTGGGATAAAAATGGCTGGCTGTCGCGGTGGGCACGTACGCCGTTAATAAAAAATGAACGACTTAATTAACATTGGGTAAATTTACCTACTGCGGTTGTACAAAAAAAAAAATACTTGCACACTTTCATTTTAGTATTTTTCTTTATATAAAAATGTTAGATTATCTATAGCCGATAAATTTCTATCAAATGTCAGCACCGGAACTACACTAACTTGTGAATTTTCTTAATGACAGCGAAGTCTTCTTGCTTAAAATAAATAATATAGTGAAAATGTCGTAACCAATTACTCACTACAACGTAACATCTTACATTGGTGGAAAATCCATTATCGAGATGTTAAGACCAATAAATTTCAAGGGATAAGAAGTAAGGCGACACTATACGTCCGGTAATAAACTCTTCCGTCGATCGATTACACTTTTATAGCGCAGTAAACCAAATCTGATAAGTGTCGTATTCTGATCACAAAAACATATGATTACATGTATTTGAAACGAGCTGTCGCCCACAAATTTCGTTAGCGCAAATTTGGACCACCCGTTACGCCATTTTAACAGCGCGGAATTATAAAAAAAGTAGCCTATAATGTGACTATCCAAGTCAACTATCCAATTTTCGTTATTAGCAATGAAAATACATATCTTCCCGAAATCAGGAATATTTCTTTAGATCTTACAAACAGTCACTCCAATTTTATTATATGTGTAGATAGAAGATGATAGGGTTGGACTAGGGCAATGATAATGTCGTATGTGTTGTAAGAACAGAAGATTTAGCATACACTGTATGTGTTACACATGCAGTTTACCTTTTACACATACGCGGAATTAAGAAAAAATATGTTCTATTTCGATGCCAGTTACCAGATTTTCTGGCTTGGTAACAAGACAATACTAATTCTAGAACCACCATTTGATTTGTAAATTTATTTTTAATTCCAAAAGTGAAAAAAACAAAGCAGTAAAAATAGATTAACATCGTACATTTCCTGTACGAATTGGTAATTGTAAGGTAACATTAAACACATTTTAGTAGTATTGTTATCGTGCTTCAGGATCTCAAGTTTCCTAAGAATTAGACAACGAAATGTGAACACAACTAAATATCTGTCTTTGAACGTTAACATTATAAGCAGGAGGCCTAATTGTACTATAGGCCTTTTTCCTTTCCATTCATTTCTTAAGAGGAAAGGATGAGAAGAGAAAGTGAATTTTACGGTGTAAGAGACAAGACGGGAAAATATCCTCTTTATGTGCGTCTCTTCCTCCGTTGATTAGGCAACGCATCTACAATTACGGATGTCTGGGCAGCGGCCGCTAGCGGATTCAGGTGGCCGCTTGCTCGTTTGCCATCTTTCAATATAAAAAAAGCAAGAGGCGTTCGGAGATGGAAGTCTCTAGAGGAATTGTCTTGAATCGGCAAAGAAACCTTTTCCTTTTGAAAAATGAAAAATGAAAAAATGTTTATTTAAATCCAACAATCATGTATACACGGAGTAGTAAAATACAGTTTATGGATACAGTAGATGTTTTTTTTTTTTTTATATATATTGACCAGTACCCTCGCACTAGGCGCAGCCTGTATCGCGAGGGTCCTGCTCTTAAGATTAAACAAACGATCGTTAGACGGCAACAAATTAGTTAATAGTTACACTTATATTTACGTGCCATTTGTTTTAAAAATATAGTTTTAAATTTTTATACAGAAGAATGAAATAAAATAGCTACAACAATAGAAAACTTAACATACTCTTTTAAGAATACCTTCTGTGTCCTCGTACGTTAATTTTAACAACCATGATTTTAATTTTATTTTTGCTTTGTATATTGTGTCCAGCTTAATATCGCATTTTTCTAGGATTATATTATAAATATACGGGCCTATGAAGTGCATAAAACGTTGAGCAAATGAAGAATTAACCCTCGGTATAGGCAACTTAATCTTTCTTTTTTCTAGGAAATATTGATGACTTTTGTTTTTAGCTATAGCTTTATGCTGTAGGATAGACGTTCTTAAAATGAATATTTGTCGCACACTGAGAACCCCGGCCTCCGAGTACAAAGCAAATGTTGAGAATCTTTTCTTTCGTTTAAGCAATATTTTTAATACCGCTCTTTGAGCTCTTTCTAGTTTTAAACCACTATTTCCGTTTACATTGATAAAAAAATGATAAAATTCGTGGTTCTGATGACAATACAATTTATGAAAGGGTATCAAATGTACCGGCTTTTTAGTAAAATGCAGTACGAAGTTTAAAACATTTTTCAATTTTTTTTTATTAGTTAATTTTTTAATTTAAAGTCCAGTCAAAATCAATCATCAAATTATGAACTGCTTCTGTGAAAACCTATGTTAGACAATTAAAAGAGGTTCTACTCACTCGTATTTTTTCCGGTGTAGGGCATTAGCTACTTCAGACCAGTCGGGATACTTTAAAGTATATCACTAAAATAGAATTCAAGATTACGCTACTTTTTGGACTGGTTTTAGCTATGTGCGAATAGACACTGCTTAAGTCACAATGGGTACTATTATTGTAGCTTCGGCGCTGACGTCAAATGAACCGTAATTATATGTAAATGTATATATTTAAAACTAAACTAATTTAAAAATAAAATACCTGTTTCTTTTTTTAGCTTCGAGTTACAAAATAATTTTTGTAATTCCTACAAACAATACGGTAAAATTAGATTAACCTTTGTACTTTGACTTCATGCACCTGACAGATTCATTTTTCATACTACTGTAAGTCTGAAAAGAAATTGATAGGGATAGAGTTTTTAGTAGTAAACTGGTGGAGGCCGTTTAGGATTTTAAAGATATTACATATCATCAAAAATAAAGGTACCAAGGTGTACCCAATTTCGCGTCAATTTTTCGATAGCAAAATGGTCTGACTAAAATGTATCTATACGTATTATAAAAAAGCAAGTGATTCTATTTACAGTAGGCAAAGCATTTAATATCTTACAATTACCGTAACAACTTTGAGTAAAAGGGATTAGGGATTTTTAAAAGTTTAAATTTTACAAGCCACTAAAATGATAAGCTAAAACATTCAATGAAGAGGTTTACTGTCGTACATAGACCGTAAAAAGGAATGAGCGACGTAAAACTAGTTTGATACAAACACCGGAATATGTCAATGACGTGCGTGCCTGCGCCTGAATACGAAGCGGCTATAAAAAGACTATCGTAACTACACTAAAAATAGTGCCGCTAAAATAGATTAAGACCAGACATTATAGCTTTCACTTATCATACTATCGCGAACTATTAGCGATACGTTTGCGTATTCAGTTTGAACATTCGATGTGACGACACAATGGAAGATTCCATTCTGTCTAAATCACTCATGTAATTTCTACTAATACGTCAGTTTGGCTTTGTTTATCCAGAACACTAAAGATCGTGAAATGTCTCCAGTTATAGTCACGATTCTAAAAACATTAAAAACAAACACTTACTTTTCTTGTGGTGGAGACATGATCCGTGGAGGCGACACATGCTCGCCGTTTGCCCCATGCGGGCGCTACCGCCCCCTAGTATCCATCCGCGCCACCAGTCGGCGCCACCAGTGCTCTACATCCCCGTTCTTATCAACACTTCATCGCAATAAACGTACAGTAATCTTTGTCACATTTACATATTTATCAACTAAACACAATACGAAGTATGACGCCGGCTGTATTTAAATCAGTCCTTTTTACACCTGTTGATTATCCATATTATGATATCACATAAGTAAGGTTACGCTAAATACTGTCGAAGAAATGCTAAAAGAAGAAAAAAAAAATTGTCCGACTCTATAGTGTTACCGAAAACCATTAACAATAAAATCTTCAATAGACGAAACAACAAAGCAAACATTCACACGGTACATCATTTGATAAATTAATACAGCTCAAACGTTAAGAGTAACGTCGATACAAGTTATCATAAGCGGCGTTGGAAAACAACGAGCTGGCATTGATTAATCGTTATACAAAACATCGAATGTCATTCATGAATGGAGGTAGTAGTTGTAAATCATTGCCGATCGATGCCACTCACTCCCCCCTGTCCCGCACCCCTCGCCGATCTCCTGCTGTTTCTCGGCATTGGCAAACAAGCTTCAGTCACTGAACCGAGCCCAAGGTCGGTAACGTAGAACATACAAAAAACAACCATAGCATTCTTATGACGATCGATGTACCCAGGTATCGCAGTTGCTAGCCGTTTACCTTACGCTGTTTAAATTCGTTTCGGGATTTTAATTTCTTTAGCCCTTCCAACGGATCAAGACTAATAAATCAATGTTGAAAAAACAATTTGTATGTAACAGTGCTCAGTATTGGCGACACCGATCATTACACCAACATCGCTGTATCGAACAGAGGTAAATCTGCATTAACTAACCTCAAAATCATAATGTTATGACGTACTATACAAAAAGATTAAAAACAACGAAAACAACACATTATCGCGCGGAAAACTATTTTCAACAAGTACTAAAATCAACTACGTCTTAATTACGTTGTTAGATAAATCAAGAAATTACTTCGAATGTTATAATTGATTGCCAGTGCAAAGCTGACCATAACAATCACGAGTAATAAGTCGACATTGACCTGAAAGAAACGCATTGGATTGGTTTCAATTACGTATATACTAATATCATAAAGAGGAGCATTGGCGGATTTTTGCATGTATGAAATAACTCAAAAACTACTGGCCCGATTTCAAAAATTCTTTCACCATTAAAAAGCTACGTTATCGCTAAGTAACATAGACTATATTTTTTAATTTCACGAGAACGAAGTCACGAGGAACAGCTAGTACAAAGATAAAGTCGTTTATCTGATTTATCGATTCGATCGTGATATAAATGCTGTAAATATTGTGAAAGTAGAAGCAGATATGACACATCAATTACTTATCGATAATTAAATGGAACAGTTATGTTATTTATTAAATTAAAATATGATTTACTGTTGTTAAGGGAATTTGCTTGTCATTAATTGGCATGGCAATTCTACATATTTATCACAGTTGATAAAAGAGCATAGGTATATTTTTATTTAGTAAATAAATTTATGTTTTAACAGGGCTTAAAAGTAAGTGTTTTATAATCGTGTTTACAGTAAGAACCTCTACCATTATTACTTACTAGCGGCTTCATCCGCATGAAATTGTAAAAACTTTATTTTATTGTCTACATTTGTCAAATTTTAATTGCAAATGTCAAAATTATCGTTACCATAATAAGCTTCAGTAATTGCAGCTTGTAGTTTATGGTCCCGCTCCCACATGAATTATTTTTTCGAATTTATTTACCCCCTAAGTTAATAGCGTAAAAACATATAGACCAAAGCGTGACGTAAGTGTAGGGCTTTTTATTAAAAAAAAGAGTTATTCAAAATATGCTGTAATTGCTGACATCTTACGCCGCAAAGTGTGTGTTTACGCTTTATTATATTAGTACAGATTAAGAGGTGTCGTTACAACAAGATAGGATTTCAAAGCTTCTCATCATAAATTGGAAAGCAAGATGAGACAGATTTCGAGTATCTCAGTTAGCAATTAAAATCCTCAGGAGGGATCATTATAAAGTTTAATTTAATAAAAGTACAAGTGAATCGCATGTATACAGTCGACCTCTGTGTGGCATTTGACATTCGAATATAATTAAGTCAGCTGCACACGAAATGTGCTTAAATTGATATTTATGGATAAACCGGATAAATTTATGGGATTAATCCCGTACTGTGTGTTTCATTAACATCATAATTAGCGATACATTGCTTTCATGAATGACTAAACTACAACGGAAGCCCCGTAATACAATAATTAATGTTAACTGTTTTTTTTTTAATACTACAAATGTGATACTTAATCTATGACATTTTCTAACAAAGATCACACATGTTGAAGATTGAACAAAATATGATATTTTCAATAGAGAGTATAATATAAATTGGTACATTTTTTACTCATTCGTATCGTAATTCGTTTATTCATGTTTTTCAAATCGTACTTGTGTTTAATACATGAAGTAATTCAAACTTCTTAAATTAATAATGCTATAAACTTGTTAGTTCTAAGTTAAAATGGAACAGAAGCGGTTGCGCCCTCATTTGAACTTCTCCCGTGTTTTGTGTTTAAATGTAAGAACAATTTAAATCCTGCATTAGCACAGACTTTTAGTTATAATAGTTTTAAAAAAAATTTAATAGGTCATTTAAAAATCGGAAGTAGTTATGTCAGGAAATGGGCAAAATAAATAAGGAAGTGACTATTTTGAAAGAAATAAACTTTTTTGAATACAAAAATAAATTAAAAGTTATTAATTAAATGTTAATTGTGTTTCTTACATTTCCGTTAAGCTATTTTGAAACAATAAGGTCATAAATTAAAATTAAAAAGGTGATATTTGGAAAACGAACTACCTTCAAATCCAAAGAACGTCTATTATCTGAGTAAGTAAATTATCGCCACACTTCAAACTAGATTAATATTTGAAAAATGTTGCAGTTCAAAGACTTCATCATAGACTATGTTAGAGTGTAGACAAGACATTGTACTAAAACAGTCGATCAAACTTTAATTAAAGAAACAAAGTGATGCAATTAAAAGAAATTTAATAATTGACTTTCACAAAATATCGAGGACGCCCGGGGCAGTCGGGCATTGAACATTGCGCGTGGGCAAAAGCTCTGTTAGGACTGAGTGCACCGCAAATTGTAATTAATGACCGTTTCGGAGGTTGAAGCGTGACCGCGCCGACCTATTGCAAGGATTTACTTTCACTTTGTAATCAGACGGAGGCTAGGTAACTGACTACAAAGTTCTAATCACTAACAGAACTACAAGTAATAGAAATGACCATTTGAATCGACTTTTGTTTACACGTGTACTAAATTAAGACTATTGTTGTCTATTATATCGCATTTTAATTTATAGAGTTTATTATACATTTTATTACTTTATTATCTAACTAGCTGTTCCCATGCGGCTTCATCCGCATGAAATTATGAAAATGTTATTTTATTGCTTACATTTGTCAAATTATCAATAGAAAATGTCAAAATGACATGACATGACAAACCTTAGCAATCTTTCTTTTTTGATGTTGGCAGCAACTTATGGTCTCTTTCCCACATTAGGGTTTTTATCCAAAATATTTACCCCCTAAGTTTAAGGGCGTGAGAATATATAGCCTAAAGCATGACATAAGTGTAGGGTTTTTTATTAAAAAAAAATAATTATTCAAAAATATGCCGTAATGGCTGACATCTTAGGCAACAAAGAAGTGTGTGGTTACGCTTTATTATAATAGCATAGACAAATATAATAAATTTTGCACGAATTGTAATGAAATAATAATGTAATAATGTTGTAATGATATACTAATGTAGATAATTTAACGAAAACAAACTTTATATTCCATTAAATAATATGTTTTTTGTGTATTCAGTTACAAGGCCACTTTGTTATACAATTAATATGCAACATTAATGATAACTAGGAACCTGTTTATATTTTTTTGACCTGCGAATTTAATTCAGTGTTCAGTCTTCAAATAATAAGTAGATTTTTTGTTGTTATAAAATTTTGATAAATGATTTGGATATTTCGGTGTATGATTCAGAACGTAGAGCTAAGTTACAAAAAAAACTTTTAGAATACGAATCGTTTGTATGGAAGAAACATTAAGAAAACTAAAAACCGTTAAAGCTTTAAGAAAGCGGTTACTCCCATACTCGTTGAATATTTGAAAAATTTCGATATCAACAAAAAAATTAGAACAACCATAAAAGGCCATATTTATAAACCTGTTAAGCGGATCCTTCCGTAGATGTTGCAATATGCAATAAGTCCCTTGAGGCGACAAGGTAACGCAATCTGAGGCGACAACGTTGAATACTAAACACCTTTAATGTATTCATCCGGGAAAAATCGTAGCCCACTTGATAGCCAAGCCCGAATCGAACCAAAAAATATCTTTTACTGAGATTCGTCTATGTAGGTATGTGAACTCGAGAGCGTCGGTGGCGCAGGGGTTTAAGCTTTTAACTTATAATCTACAGGTCCTGGGTTCGAAACCCGCGATGTACCAATGTGATTTTAGATTTTTCGGAATTTCAAATGTACATAATTTACCCGACGTTCTTACGGTGAAGGTAAACATTGTGATGCAACCTGCACAACGGCGAAGAAATTCGAAAGACATGTTTGAAGTCAACTCCCAGTGGGCCAGCGTTGTGACTATGGCCTAGTCACCCTAACTTAGGGTAGGCTTTAAGCCCATCAGTGGGGACGTATTGTGAGCTAGTGATGATGGTTGACATGCGTACATCATTAATATTGCGGTGCTAGTTATACCTATCTAGATATAAGAAGATTTGTTGAAAGTGTGAAACTGACGCGAAGTTTGGATTGCAACGAAAACAGGGGGAACGCAATGTGAACAATAAACCGGTTGCCTAAAAGGTTGTAATTGGACTACTTACAAGTAAAAGGGAAACTTGTTTTTTTAAACACATTTTAATTAAAAAAAAAAGTTATATTACGCCTTACTATGTTGCATAACAAAGTTAAAAATGTTTTCTTCTCCGCTTAATACGGCATGAAGAGTCACACCTTGGACTTAAGTATCGCATAACTGTTGTGTTGTCGATTGTTTCGCAGCTAATTTAATTATTTAGTTGCACAACTAAACATGTATTAGTGTGCGCACCTCCATGTAAGCTCATAGAAATCAAAGCGCGACTAAACAGTTTTGCGACAGTTTGTGTGCGCGCAACATTAAGACTGTAACAAACTAATAGTAGTTACTTAAAGCTACATAAACAAAAAAACTAAACGCAAAGGTGTTAGGTTAATAGGGCAGACGACAAAAGAGATGAATGTTGTGACAGTAATGTATTGCGCACAAGTCGCTATCATTTATCATACCATGTGATTACAAAAGAGTCTATTCGAACTAAGAAATTAATAATAGTTGGATCTCGAGTGATCATGATGTCATTCTATACTTGTACTTCTGGCAATGAAAGAATCAAAGATATGTAATATAAACGCTAAAATAACTAATCGTGACGTTTTGTTTTACAATCGTACTGGCCAGTTCGTGTGAAATATTCGTTCAAATTGACGTGGGCCAGTAAATGTGTTTACTATACCATGACTATCGAATTAATTACATTCGATACTTGAATTTTAAGTACGAAAACATAATAGACAATGTGGTAAACAGCAATTTATTTACGGTTGCGAAGTCTCCGAAGATGGAAGACGGCCCTCGGCGCCAGAGATAATAAATTTTGCAATTCTGAACATTAAAATGTCGTTAGAACGCTACACCGTTATCGACAGGACTGTACCTAGCCAGACTTCTACCGCCATCGCGGAGTGCGGTTAATGTGACGTATAGTACGACAAATTTATCTGACCCGGACTAAAACATAAATTCATCAGTGTCACCTTGTCACATCAAAAAATATCACAAAATCCTTACTGCCCGCTGCAATATAAATTTTGTAGTCATTTTTTCTACGTCTAAAGAAGTTTTACCCATTTTCTGACGGAACTAACTGCATAGCTGAAGAGCCTCTTTCACCGGGTCAGAAAAGTTTGTAGAACTATAATGAAACAACCGTCAGCTCGGTAGATGGACGCTAGCCGTCATTGCCGAAGCGCAACAAGTGAGTTTACTCAACACGTCGACAGACTTATTCACTCGACTGTTGTTTTGCAAAAAAAAAAACATCGCATACCATAGTATCTACTTTAGCTGATAGCTGTTTTTATAGTATGAGTTTTGTGAATTTTTAAAGAAGTCGAATTTTAATCAACTAAACCGGTAGGAAATATCAAATCTCTTTTTTTATAACAATTAACAAACATTTCTTGTTCTCAAATTGCCACGCTTTACAACAATAATATCACTTTGCCATAAAAATAAATAGCTGTGTTTTTAATTTACTAATGATTTTTTATTGTTATTTTTTATTAAGTGTTAGAATAATATATGTACTCGTAATTATTTTTATGCATTAATACTGTGAGAATCAAATGTTAATTGAATATCAAACAACAAGTCATTAATTTTTATCACACTACGATTTTAATAAACATTTAAATGTTATATTCTTAACGAATATTTAATTACTGAAATTTTAATAATCTAATTAAATTTGTAACCTATGTTCAAACAGTCGGGACGGCTATGCCTAGAGCATTCTATACGTATTACGTTTTTACCTTACAAGACTTCTTACTAAATGGATATGAAAAGCATGACTAATAGTCTGGGACAAGATGCAAGCTGGAGTATCTTTTTTATTAGCTTCATTCCCTGCTTCCGATAAAGGTGACGTGTTAAGCGATAGGTCCTACAACTGGTCTGACGAGGTAAAAACCGGCTGCCGTTCTTGAAATCTCTCCTTGGAGGGGCTACCCATAATAAATGATGTCATTGTCAATAGAATTCGCGAACACAATGGACAATGTTCACCATGTATGCGGCATATCTAAGTATCCCTTGCAGTCTTAAACTGAATACATTGCGATCATCCTTATAAGAATCTCATGTTGAATGGCTTTGGAAAATATCGACGTAGAATAGTAATTGTTGCAAATGCCATTACCTAATTCTATCCAGTATTGTTTTCTACAAGATTTAATGCATTACCTTTATAGTGACACCGGCCGATATAAAGGATGTAACAGCTAAAATCAGAGGTCAGCCGCGATTGAAATTGATTTGGTCACGCAATAAGTAAATTATCTTAATTTATTTACTTCCGCGAATAAAGTGGACAGTCACTAGACGCGTGCCCACTTTGCAGCGAGACGTGAACACCAATTGACGATTTGAAGCTCTCTGAACGACATTAATCAAATGTTTATTCGCAATATATCTAGACAAAGACTATCAGTATGGTACTGAATGTCCTAGACTAGACGACGATGACATAAATTTATCAATCAGATTGGTGAAATTCTAAAAAATGTGATATCAAGACATTTGAAGTCGAAGATCTTGTTAGAATACGATAAATAACGAGCAAAAGGTGTCCCCATATGTTGTCAAATCTAATTATACCCGTTTCGATTATAAGCGTAAGTTATAGTACGAAGGCATGTCGATATTATCGTAAGACAAGATATTTTCTTGTAGTAACGATTAATGACTGATTCCCTGCAAAGCAAGGTCGGGGAGCAGATTGCAGTCGCGACAAGTCTATAGACAGATCGCTCGATCTGTCGGCACGTCGCGGAATGCCGCTGCAAGGTCGGGTTCGTTCATCGGCCGAAGATCATCCGAGATTTACAACATATGGATACCTAACAACTGACGTGAAATCCTAGCTTTAGCACCAAACATTAATTTATAGCGGTCCGTAGAATTGAACGGAACAATCTTTTGATATTTTAGAACTTCAACATTATATATAACATTTTAAATCCCCAAAATACGAGCGTAATCTTAATGGTAAATGGTACAAGGAGGCTGCAACTTTTATTGTGTATGTAATTAGCAGATATAAGTCAAAATTTAGCAACTATATAATTAATGCACCTATCATCCTAAATGCGGTCAATGGCATCCTATATTCAAAACGTTGTAAACAGTCTAGTGAGTATTGAAAATACGTAGTCATTAATGTTTGGCTACATTTCAGCGACCGTTTGTTGAGTAATGTAGACCTCCCCCCCCCCCAGCTTTTATTTCGAACTCTCCAAGATGCCTAATCTCTGTAAAAAAGGTTTAAAAGTAAAACTTTGACTATCGTAAATTTAATTCCATTAGGATATTATTCCGGCCAATAACCTAAAAGTTATATATTAAACAATTTTGTTTATTACAATAAAGTTTTTCCATCAATCAATGTCCAAAGTTTGTATGTTTTGTTAAATGATCAAACGGAAAATTCCAGCGCTGACAGAATTTTTTTCTAACAGTGAAACGAAGGTCGCCCTGCTTCGAACGATATAAGTTAAAAAAAAATCGCATTATTTGGAATACACCTCAGGTACACATAAATTTACTTACAGTGTGGTAAGTTTCCATAATCATTACTTGTTTTAAACTTAATCTATTTTATTCGTAGGAAATACATACTTATGTTGATGCTAATAATCGTAACTTTACATAAAATTCGTTTGAGAACGAGAAAAAAAATTGTGGAAAATGAAGTAGTTTTAAAACTAAATCATTTTAATAAATCTATTTAAATAACATTTTGGCCAAAGCTTTCTAGTTTGATGAAAAAATCTCGCAATAACTGTGCCAAAAACATAACCACTTCATAGCGATCTCCCCTCGACAGCCTAAATACAACGTCCTTGAGAGATTTCAAGTTTTTCACTCTACCCTACACCGGTCGTACTGGTAAACTGTTTCGCTGAATTATCATTAAAATCGTTTTTGTCGTCAGTTCGCACTAAATTGATTGAATCAACACAATGAGGAAGGAATTGTGTTCACAAAAACACCGAACGCGAAGAAAATAAAAAAAAAGTAAAAAAAAACTGAAATACTATACCAAAACATTTTCTAACGAGTGGGCAATTCATCAAGTACTTCCACGGCGTGTGTGGAGGTGGCTTTTTCTTCTTACAGCTCCTATGCGAGTGGAGATGGTGGCACCTCTCAGGGGCCTTGCCGTGCTTGGTGAACATTCCGAGTACGCCCCGATACTTCCATAGAATGTCACATCACTGAACCACTGAATGGCAACTACACGACACTGGCGCACTGCGCGGCGCTAATCTCACTGCCAACGACTCACTATCACCGATCACCGAGTAACCACTAAACCGACCTCATCCGTAGCCATCGGATCCCCAGCCAAAGATTACACGGCCGTGGCCCCGCACAAACGTAACTGCAAAGAAAAGAAAACAAAAAAAAATGTAGTCTAACCCGACCCGAAAGCAAATAAAAAAATAAAACGTGCTAAACTAAAGTAGAGCGCAGGGATATTGAATAGTTCCTATTGAGCTTGATTTTGCATCCGGTATCTTTCTCCACTTGAGATCGGAAATAAAAAACATGTCTACCTTTTTTGCAGAGTCCCGTTATAACATGAAAGTGGGAGTCTGTGTCAATGTGTCATAGTGCGCGCATGATCAATTTTGATATCAACATTTATAAAGATTAAAATCGTTCATGCTCATACGTTTGCATGTTTCATACCTTAACAATAATCAAACACTCGCAATCGACAGTTCGTCGAATTGAAATCAAGGACATCCTTATAACCGGTTCGGCTTTGATAATTTTTGTTAATCTTTATTTTTCTTGTTTCTTTAACGTTCATCATCGTATAAGTCTGTTGATTAAAACGAATATTTGTATTAGAGAGGATTACAAAACCAGTTTGGGTTTTAATAATTTTTTGTGTAGAACACTAAATATATTTATAAAGATTTCGCGAAATTATATCTATTACGCAAATAAGGTCTGCATATTAATTTATACATATTATATACATGTTAACAATATCGCTCATAAGAAAAAAGTTTTTACTATGCTCGGATATAGTTCATTAAATACACCAAAAATAGCATTTGCTAAAACCATTTAAATTGCCTTATTGGTTACGCCAAGTTCATTTAACATGAATAATCTTAAATATTCTTAAAAAAATATTGATTTGAGCCATTTTGTAATTACATTTTTTGTGTGTAAACAATCACCTGCTTAGTAAACATGACTATTATAATTTGATAAACCACCAAATTTCAAATAGCCAGTTTTCCAAATTTTTAAGTAGGAATTGTTGTGGAAAACTAAAATATTTACAACACTGCGACACTTTTTTAAATGTGCACATTTTAAAAGATACCTGTTTTACTGACCTTACCTATGGCACAATTTATGAACCATAACTTCACAAAATGGCGCATGTTCATCCACATTCCTATTTAAAACCACTGTACAGTCAGTTATAATGTACAGATTTACAAAACTGTTTTAAAAAATACCGATTCGTCAATAGCATGAAGTTGTAGTCGGAAGCACATCGTGAGTTCATGTATTTGAATCTGTAGGCGTATACAAGTTTCTGTAGTTTTGTAGATGTATACATATTTATGTAGCTGACTGTACCTTCAGGTAATGTTATGGGAACGAGGCGTACAGTCTTGTTAGTATGCGGTCACAGACCGCCTGCGGAAGGTCAAGGCGAACAAAGAAATCACGAAACATGTATGGCTTGTGTCTCAATGAATATTCAATACATACATATTCAAGAGTTACTTTTTCAATCTTCCGCCACTTTAATGGAACTTAAATAAAAACTGAAATAAATAACTTAATGCGTACACTCAAATGGAGTGAAATGAGAAAATAATGCGTCTCTTGAAATTGAAACAATAAAGTAGTGTTTATTGCTTTTTAGAGTTCAACGACCAAATGACTAATTTACGACTTTTTTATATTACTGTTGTGTTCGTCCTAAGCAGACATATCGACCAAATTAGTGACATACTTAAGGAGAGTAAATAATAGTACGTCGTCAACAGCGAGTATGTACAGTCAGTTGCATACAAAACGTAGATGTTTTATGGAGTAAATAAAACATCTGAAAATTTATATTTTAGGTAGATGTATATATAGAAGCTTTAATAGAAGAAAAACCATTACAACATTATCATCACACAAAAGAAGCAGCGAAGTACCATCAATCATCCGGTTTTCCGTAATATCCAAGTAGATTCTGATTCTCATAGCGGCACAGCGGCGGGCGTCTATGTTGTAGCAACACTGTCAAATACGGCATTATACAAAACGACTGTTTGAGTAATCGGCTGTTAAACTATAACGACGCTAATAAAAATCGAGAAAAATTATTTACTTAAATTATTTTCAAAATATTCAAAAGTCGTATCGATCACCAAATATGAAATGTGAATAGCCGTTTCGTCCAATGAATGTTTTATCAATTTAACTGCAACGTAGTGACAGTTACATAGGACTGAGCCTTGTACGGTTGTGCACCGAGATGACTCACTACGAACCAAATAGGGGCCTGGCGCAGTCGACCCTTAGGCGTCGCAGACCTAAGAAAACAAACCGGATCAGCTTTATTAATTGCAGGAACATCTTTTTTGTTCGTATACACTCGTTCCATTCCACTTGGAAATGCTAAACTCCGGTTCACGATTTCCTTATAACAATTTGCTTATTTTTAATAGACAAGATATTACAGATCATTTTATTTTATAAGAGCAATTTTAATTTTCGCTGAACATAACTTAATTACTGTAAGATTTTTTTAACATTAAAACAATTGACTATTTGCCTCACTGAAGTGCCTTAATGAAAGTTTTATGTAGCAATATCATAACCGTATTATAACAAATAGGAAAGTAATAAACGTTACAACTTGGCACGGTCCGTCAAACCATTCTTTCATTTCTTCTTATACGAATCCTTAACGTTCTTAGTTACGCAACTATATCTACAAAACTGACGGAAAAACTTTCCCTACAAAGAACTCTGTCTGGGGAAAGAACAGCTGTTGCGACTGATATTCGACCTCATCGCCAGAGTGAAACTGACCCTTGGTCGGATAGGGGCTTGAAGAGAAGGGGAGGAATGTTCATTCATCTAGGTTGTGACGTCACGCACGAGGTCATGCCCTCCGGGGTGAAGTCGGGAAAGCAAAGCCACAAAAACTCCGGTAACTACTAAACGGCTAAAAGTTTCTTCCCACACGTAATTTTCTTCTACTTCACAACAAGCTAGGATCGTTAACCTCTAATTTTGTTTCAAAGAATATTTTATACACGCAGTTCAGCACTAATACCGTTGGTACGCAATAAAGCCTGTGTAAGACTTTTATTACGTTAATGCTTTTATAATGTTCTTTAAATGCATCTGTTCGTTGTCTGCTAGAACGTATAGTTTTTAACGCACATAGAAATATTGTAAGAATAAGTTGTATTGTCTTACAAGTTCTATTCACATTAGGATTTTCAAATATAGTGTTTTTTTACGTCTAAAACCTAGCAGACGGCGATACGATTGGGTATATCTATGCCGTATTGATACTGAAATTTGTGTGATAATATTTCAAATACATAAATTAGTTTTTGATGAGACTATGAAAAACCTATAATTCAGCTACAAGGCTAACTATCCCAAGATACAGACCACAGAGGCTTCTGAAAGTGTAAGACTTTTTACTATAACCCATTTTATTTTATTCCAATAGTCGAAAACATTTCCCTAGTATTAAAAACAAATAACGATGGAACATTTTCGCAACTATTGATTGTTATCGACACTTTATAACACTTAACAAAACTGTTGAAAAGATTACTATAAGTAACAAAATAAAAGATGCGCGATTTAACCACTGGTATCGGTGATGGAGCGTACGTTTCCATTCGACGGGTTTATACGGCAATAAATTGATGTGATAGTGTTTGTAACATAATGTTTTAGTGAGGGCGTATCGATTGAATTAATGAGATGTGGGCGCACGTGTGGTCCGTGCGAGTTGTGTAGACATCTCGAAACGGTCGGGTTATCGTTTAAAGAACGTTTTATAGCCACTTTACGATGGTAGAACAATAGCTATGAGATCGTTTGCAAGCATGATTTTTGGTATGATCGATCGTAGGAATGAAAATTGCAAGACAATACCAACATTTTTTATTCGCAATGGTGTAATAAAACGCCGGCGGTGAAAACATATCGGGCCCATCGCTAACCGCGACTTGAACGTTGGGTTTTTCCCTGACAAAGTGCTGATAGTATCGTCGTCCTTCCTAAGCCCCTGGGGGATTTAATGCCGCAGGTAAATGGAGCTGTCGAGGGAGAAAAGCCCCGTATTGACGGGACATTCTTAATAGTTTTTTTCGTGCTCAAAGACGACCTTCTAAGTTGTTTACTAGAGACTCCAGTGACCCGTCCCACTCTCGCACAAGTGGACATTTATTTTTTAATCATATCATAATGTGGCATTTTAGGTCTAGTAGTTTTTAAGTCTATTCCTTATAAAAACAACAACATGTTAGAAAAATGAAAACGCTGGTCGGCATACATCGAGTGGGCAAATATCAATCGCACTAATAACTTTTATGAAATCTTTAGCATATCACATAAGTACTCACAAAGTTCCATAGTGTTATCAGTGCTTATTAAATGTGCGTGTCAGATAAGTGTGATAAGGGCCGCGCTGTAGATTTCCCTAACAAACATAATGAATGGAAGATATTTAAAAACATAGTTCAATTTATATCATAACAACATACTATATGGAGATGTTGTGTTTGTTTGCTAGATTGACGTAATCACGCTTGACTTTGATTTTACGTGGAGTTAAATAGCTTATAGTTTATATGTCTAACTGTTGCCTACAACTTCGTCTACTTGACAGATGAATTTTGAACGTATATATAGAAATCTTTGTAAAATTACAAGGCTCTACACCCAGTCGTTGGGACTGAGCAGTCAGCTAATCAGTTTCTTATTTGATACATTAATAATAATTGATTAAAAAGGGAAATATTTATGTTAATTCCCTAGTATGTACATTGGACGTATCGCGAGTGTCTTCCAATGTCTCGAAGGATTCAAATGAGAAATGGGAAATTCAAATGAAGAAGCAACCGATGATATTGTATCAAGAGATAAACATTTCAACCACATATATTAATACAAAAAAAGGGAAATAACTTAAATGTAAGAATGAAACGGGAACGTATTGTAAAACTGAAATGGTATACAAACGTCATTGCTACAGCGCGATAACAAAATGATTAGGTACACGATGACGAAGGAGGCTTGTCGCGATAACACGAGGTCAAACATACAATAAAATATCCACCTACTGTAATGTTACTTTATTCGATAAATTATTTGACTACTGTTACCACTTTACAAGTACGACCTGTCCACGTGCGGCTTCATTCGCATTAGATTAGATTATGTTTTTTTTATTTATGGTAATTGTTTACATATGTCAAATTCTCAGTTGCAAATGTCAAAATTCAAGAGCACAAATGATAACGAAGGTTTTTGACATTTGATACCAATTACCATTACCATGGCAACCCTGCTTCCTTGATGTTGTTAGCTTATTGTTTAAAGTCCCTTTCCCACATGAAGATTTTTTCCAATTTCTTTATCCCCGAAGTTTAATAGCTTGAAAATATATTAGTCTAAAGCGTGTTGTAAGTGTAGGGATTTTTACTTAAGAAAAAATATTAAAAAATATGCTGAGATTGCGAGATCCTATGCCACGCAGTAGTGTGTGTTTACGGTTTATTTTATTAGTAAGTATAGATAGATAAAGGTGCGTACTAACCAACGTTAAGATGTAATGTAACATGTTTAATGAAGCGATTTATGAAGTTCGACGTAGTGTTACGGGGGAACCAGCTAGCAATCAACCGCCCAAAGCGAAATATTTACCTCGTGTTACACGTCGATCTGTACCCACCTTTATATTGTCCTTTTGTAATATTACATTTGCATGTCTTATGTTTAATTAACACAAAGGAAGCCCTTTAATAGCATACATTTGAAAATTATTTCTATTCAATTATCATCAAAGCAAAGTACAAAGGAATAATAAAACCTTTAAAAATATTCCTCAGCTGTACTCAGAATTCGTAGCTAAAAAGTTTAAAGGTAACATAGTCTGGTCTCGCGTAGCAATAATTGCTATTCCGGACAAATCGTCTTCGAGTGCAGACGAGGTTGTTCACCTAGAGGAATTAATGGCGTGTCTCACTAATGCTATTGTTGTGTTTAATCATTGGATTGTCACGAGACACGTAAATAATATTAAAAAATAGTGTACATTTTATTGTCCTATAAAAATGAAATTGCATAAAATGTGTGGGGTTTTTAGTATGTTAGTTTTTCGTCGTATTCTAGTTAATGTTTGTTAACCACGGGACTGTTTCGAGTGACATTTAAAGCACGTGCTTAAAGTGTCTGTGTGTGTGATAATTGTGCTTGTAGTGGTAATTGCGTATCTGAGGAGCCGGCGAGGGCGAGAGGGCGGGAGGGCGGAGAGGGAGGGCCGGCGCACGCGAACTGATAATAATTATTAGTCTGAGGCAATTAAGAGGCGCCAGATATACGCCATGGATGAGATAGCGATAGAGTTACGAAGGAATAGAGGCCAGCAGACAACCCAACACATGTCTATTTCTGTTATCTTCTAATCATAATAATATAATATTACAAATGCGAAAGTTCAGATGGATGGATGGACGTTTGTTAGAGTTTGTAGTCTAAACGGCTGAATGGATTTCGATGAAATTTAGTACAGATGTAAAGGATAGTCTGGAAAAAAACATAGGCAACTCACCTTTGTTTTTTTTATTTAATTCCAAACGGACAGAGTCGCAGGCGAAAGCTAGTGTTTTATAAATGTAATATGATGTTTGCTTGTTCTGATAATTCTGTAAAACTACTTGATGGATTTTAGAAAATCATTCACTAACAAATAGCTTTTTTGTCAATGAGTAACTTAGGCTCTTTTGTTTTGTTTTTCTATCTTTCCAAGCGAATTTGGAGCGAGCAAAAAATCGATTGAACCAAAATTACTTTATTTGCTTTTAGTAACGTTAAAATCTTGAACGTAAATTAAAACATTTTTTTCTTATGCTTGTTCAGATCCTATTTAGATTGCAAGTTTTATTCAAAAAATTGTTTTGTGTAATAGTACAATGTTAAAAAGAACATTTTTTGTGCATATCACAACTGTAACCGATCTGACATGCAAAACAATACGAATGAATATCACTCCAATTGTACTGATGACCATTTATAGGAGTGATTGAATTTCGCTACATTTTAGTCAAGAAAGGTCGGGATTTTTTTTAGTTTTCACAGTTGTGTAAAAATTTTTTAATATATAAACTAGATTTTTCTCATCCAAGCAATGTATCAAGATAACCAGAGTTTCACAAGTTGGCAAACAATAATCTCGTAGTGGAAAATTTACTGCGTTTCCATTGTTAACGAGTTTGCGTGACGGCTTAAATTACTGCGTACATTCGCATTTACCATCTGTACGCATATCATATCATATTTCCGAGTCGTTAGAGAAAATGTGTGTCGACATTGCGAACTTGGCCGTTGATGTGAGAAAGTTTTCCGATACATAAACATTGATTAGATATTATATTATCATGATGCTAATGTTAATTTTGTTATTGTTAGGTATTGATTGTAAAGCATTTACTTATGCATTAAATTAACTGAGGATGAAATATGATACCACTCAAATTATTTTGTTACGAATTATAACAAGAAAAATTAACTTAGTCTAAAATATCTCATATAAAAGATACCTTTACTATTATAAGTCTGTGTGATATTCTTGTTTATCTGACTCACGATATGAAAGGTACATTAGAGATGTAAGAATTAATTTTCATCTATTTTACACGTTGGTATTTCCCGCGGTGAGACAGTCTCGGCGGGTGTCACCACGGCGCCTGTTTCTAATGTGCAATCATAACCACTTACCGGTTCGTAGGCGCCACTGGCTAGACAAATTACTGGGCTAACGAGATTCACTATCTTATGCCTGACGGTGCGTAAACGCGGTGAGCCAGATAATGCGCTACAAACACTGAAAATTATACTAAAAAGTTCGTCTTATTAACTCCAGATGTTATTTTATGTAATGACCGAATACTATGTGTAATGAATAAAATGAACTATGAATAATGAACTATATACTTAAGAACAAATACATAGGTACACCGTGTATTCATATTAAAAAGGAGATCCAAAATGTATTAGACTTTAATGAACTCGCCTGGCGATGCCTTAAATTGAAAACACCTAAATATTTAATATTAACGGTGTAACCAACAGACCTTAGGAGCAGTAGTTATCGACTACTGCATCAGAGCTTAAAAACATTTGATTAATGCTTCTAAGATTATGTTTGGTATTTTAACTGCTCAGAAGACCTACCATTTAATTGAAAGTTAAACAAGTTAGTGATCGATTAGTTGCCATGGTAATTGGATTGTAATTCAAAAGTAATTGTTGAATTTGTTTAGGGGAACCGTTTCCTTTGACGAGATATTAATGTTTAATTTCACCGTGGCTCCGTCAACCTGAGGTCATCAAAAGTCACTTAGGGATTATCAAAGATTCATCAACCTTAAACCATTTCCTTGTTTAACCCGAATAAATATTTAATGTGAATATTTACATGACCGTTTCCGAGTAATATAACTTCTTCGAGAATTAATGGCTTTTATTCAAATAGTTATTTACTTATTTAAATTGCCTCGTGCCAGTGTTATTCATTTATTGACAACTTCGTTGTGACATTCAAACCAACACAAAGTCCATTTTTTATATTAATTACTGGTGAAATATAAAAAAATAAACATAATTAAATAATTAGTTCAAATTTCAGATTGAAATTACATATAAGAAATCAAATTTTCTTAGAAAATAAACAGCAAAATTCTGAAGCATATTTAGTTTTCTAGGAAGGAAAATCAATTTGCTTTTCATTATATCAAAAGAGGTTCGTAACAATACCCTTGATTACACATCCTTCGTGATCGAAACCCTTATTAATCCTTATTCATATGAAAATAGACTTATAAAGAAGTATTCATAAGTTCCTTTGATGAACAAATTGTCCTTATATTGAATATTGAAAGCGAAGATCGGGACAAAATGTAAGTATGGGAATTAAGTGATTGAATAACGAATTTAGCTCGTTTAATATCTAATTGTGTTTTACTTGTGGATGATTTGTTATTTTGCTACAACTATGGTTGTTAATAGATCGTTAAATAAGAATCTTAGTACAAGTTTGACAAAAACAGTCTTATTCAAAATAAAAACAATTCTTAACTAACTTCAGATACAGTATTGATTGGATTTCACTAAAATAGAGTCTTATTTTATGTGATTCAAAAGGTTTCGAATTCGAATTGTTACGAAGTCCTTTTTTTTGTTAAAATATCAAATTTCACGAGATTGAAAGAAAACTGAGAGCACAATAAAGACAATTTTGGAATGTTATTAAACTGGTGTGTTGGAAATTAAATTAAATTCTTTCAAGTACCTAAACTTTATTGATATTAAAAATATGCCGACTGAAAAATTATTTTATTTTTCGATTTGACAAAAATAGAAACTTATCGATGATCAAAATCACCGGAAAAGAATTAGAATTTCTATGGGCGAATTTAATTCAAATTAAAACTTATATTTACGCATGTCACTAGCTGACAAAATCATTTATTGTCTACAAACTTTCGCCAGACCGTTCGCGTGAAATGAAAAAAAAAAACAAAAGCAAACAACCTATGTTCTTCCAGACTATGCTCTATATCTATGCCAAATTTCATCCAGATCCGTTCAACCGTTTAGACTATAAACTTTCTTAATTTCACAAAATTTGTTTTTAATTAATTAAATTGTTGATACAATTTTGATTCCTAAAAGATAAAAAGTCGATAACAAATACATTTTTTTCTTCTGTAACATAGCCTTTCAATAACATGTACCTATCTAACCTTATCATATGTCTTTCTAACCTTCAGTGTTTCGTTACAATGTTGTGTGATACTTGATATTTTATTATATTAATACTCAACTTGGGAGATTTAATTCTATACAAGCTATTATCATGCAAACAAGTAACGATATTAGCAATACTAGAGGTAAATTAAAATATTTGAATGGCTTTAATATACTAAACTGTTCCAATACGATACTTAATCTAAACAATCGAATGCTTTAAGTTCAAAAATAATTGACCAGACAACTTTATTATAGAAGGCATTGGGATAAACAGATTTTAATTCTGGTAGTTGTATAGAATATTACATAATATGCAGACAATCCGCAGGATGACGAGAAAGACGGATTAATTGGCTGATAAAATTGTTAACATTAATTTACACTGTAGGTAATAGCGTGGGGCATAGGAATCTTAATAAAATCTTACTAATATTATAAATGCGAAAGTTTAGTTGGATGGATGGATGGATGTTTGTTAGAGTTTGTAGCCTAAACGACTGAACGGATTTCGATGAAATTTGATATAGATGTGGAGGATAGTCTGGAAAATCACATAGGCTACTCATTTTTGTTTTTTTTTTAATTCCACGCGGACGGAGTCGCGGGCGAAAGCTAGTTACTAATATTATAAATGCGAAAGTTTAGATCGATGGATGTTTGTTAGAGTTTGTAGCCTAAACGGCTGAACGGATCACGATGTAATTTGACATAGACGTAGAGGATAGTCTGGAAGGACGTATAGGCTACTTACTTTTATTAATTTTAATACCACGCCGACAGAGTCACGGACGAAATTTAGTATAAAACAAAATTTGTTGTCAGTAGCATTGCGACAGAGAACGATAGACGTATCGCGGTGTCGCTGTAGCTCCGGCGTTTGGAAGCAGCGCAGATAACGTGAACAAACATTGTAAAAATGCCAAAATACAAGATAACACACATAATAAATGGATGCTTAATGGTAGCTCTGTATACTGTATGTAATCAGTTACGAATTAAAAAATTACAATCAATTTCAATTGAAAAATCACATTGAAATATCGAGATACGTTTACTACACCACAATTTATTTTCGCAACAAAAAATGTTAATAACCAATTAAGCTAATTTCAATGTGCGTCTTAATAGCACTTTAATCCATATTCTTCAGAGTAAGTATACATTTCGAAGCGTAATATTAATTAGTTTAGATATCGGTGTATGACATTTCATTCATACAAAGGCTGCATCACCACATTGACCTCGCGGAGGGTCTGTCCGGAGATGTGTCACGCGCACACGACCATCGGTTATCAAATGCATGTCGAATGCACTACTAAATATTGATAAACTGCGAAACAACGAACTAGATTCCAATGGAATTATTTTGCTAGAAACACATTTAGGTATAATACACACGTCAGAGAAGCAAAACTGGTTTCAAATTGAAAATTCAAAAAGATACCAACTCGAAAGTTGTACTTGTTGCGATTTTTGAGAAAGTAATTTCATCAGCAACATTCCCATTTTACGGTAAAATTCCACTGTCTCATCGCTTGCTTTCCATATGTACTATCTTTGTTTTTCATTAAATAAGAATGAATGACAATTGCTTTTTACGATATTATCGGTACAAACCCAAAGCAAAGGCTCCTAGCGTGGGTTTCTACCGACTCTTTCTACTTCTGTGTCCCGGATCTTTTTATTATCAACATACATTTTATATATAACCAGAGCTCAACAAACATTCATCCAACTAAACTTTAGTAGGTATAAAGTAGACATACAAAAACATATTCAGACGTTAAAGAACAACTGGCTTAGAATGAAAACGCTAGCGCCATTTTTCAATACTAATGACCAGACCTGTCTCCTACTCACAGCTGTAGCGAACATCCATTCTTTGCAGAAATAAAGAGGACAGGGCAAGATGAAATGTTTCGTGTTAGTGTATTTGATTGCGTTTGTCTTCAACTGGCTCTCTCACTTCAACTTAACAAAAGTGACTCTATAGTGAATAAACAGAAGATCTATATTAAATAATCGTATTAGATATGACAGTTACGGCAAAATATTGAAACGAATTTATAACACTTCGCCTTATAAACGCTGCTTACAATCTAACAGACGCAACGTCTACATTTTGATAGAATTTGTAGTTTAAGCGTGGCCATAATGTTTCAGTTTTCGTACTTTATTCATTTAAAGAGTTAGAGTTAGAGAAGACCTTACATGTACTTTTACTACGGTTAGAGAAAATGTTAATACATTTAACAAAGGAAATAGTATAACTAAGCATGTGTGGTGATTAAATATTAAGCGTGTTTGTCACATCAATTTTACTTTTATGTCAACCTTACAGAACATCTAATGCTAAAGTTAAAATCTATTAGCTTTCCAGAGAATCGAAGTTCCAAGAATGAATTCCAGAACATTTTTATCTACTGTTTACTTATTTTGCGGACTGTACTTGTAAAATACGAAGAATGCAATACTTTGATAATTTCGATAACGTTATCACATTATGTTAATTACGATTTGTTTATTTAACCTTTATCGTTGTACAAAAATCTTAATAAAATCCGTCAACAACAAAATTACTGATATCTATCGACAATGAACAATAAGGATACAGTGAACATCGATGGAGAAAAGTCCACGAATGGACACAAGAAAAACAAGTGTAAATCAAATTTCGATGGTTAAAATAAAAACAAACGACTAACTAATTATATTTTAAAGAATCAATCTTTACCAAGACACAATAATCTATAGACAGGACAATTAATAAAAGAACCATTTGCTTGGATGAAGAAGATTTATACTATTTATTTTAAAAAAAACATCTATCATCAAATTATAAATAAAATTATCGGCTTATTACGCTTAGTAGATTCAGTTAATTGTTCCAAATTAATTGCCATTTACTAACATGTCTGTAGTCGCTACATCAAAGATAAACATAACTCTAACAAAAAACTTTACAAGTTCCGTAGTAACAATGTAATAAAGACTTTAAAAATCTCATTGGTCTCTCGGTTTCATGTATATGATTATGCAAATTTGCGTCTTTATCGGCCATTTTTGTTATCTGCGCTCTGTCTGGAGAATAACCTATATTAAAATACTTTCGTACAATGTACCGAGTAGAATATTGTGCATACACAATGCATTTTGATAAAACTTACGATATAGTAGGGGCAAAGAATGCATAAACAGATATATCCACAATACTAGAACAGTATGAATAGACAACTAGACTCCTTTGTCTCGATTTAATCTTGCATTGAAGGTTTTACAAATACAATTTACACTCTCCTACTTTCATTGGATTTAACGTCACATGTTTTCAACTACACTTGATGTCAAAATTAAGTAGTACATTTCTAAATGTCATCCTTGATAATTTCTTGATAAAAACATAACATATTATAAGCTAGCCGTTCTAGCCACATAAATAATAAAATGCTTTCTTCCATTAATTTTCTTATTGACAAATCACGCCACGTTTTGCATCTCTGACCTTCACTGTACTCCTAACAGTCTCGAGACTGTTGCATAATGTTTGCATTATTATCATTTTGAGCTTGATGAATTAATTGTGTGACATTGAAAACGTTTACGGTTAAAATGTTACTATTACTATATAATCAGACATTGGTACATACAAATTTCATTAGATGAGACGTTAGAAAACGTAATAAAAAGTCTGTACTACTGGTAGAGAGAGTTTCTGTTGTCTAGTTTGTCATTTGTAACCGATAGTGGTGCTGAACTTGTGCGATTAGTTCAAAATATTTAGTATTCGTAATTTCCGCTCTATAGCAATTATTATATTTGTATATCTTTGCGCATACAGGCTGTTTATTTTGAAGTGAATTGTTAAAGTATAAAATGTATATTGAGACAAAATTATTTTTATACACTTTAAATGATTATACTTGAGATATGTACTTATTTGGTAAGTATTGCATTTTTGGTTATATTTAGTTCACCTCTTAAATTTAAATGTCAGTAGCCAAAACACTCACGCAGTAGGTAACTACTTAAATATGTTTAAGCATTTTTTGGTACATGTATTGATAGTATGTTTTTTTTTTTTAAAAAAACTGCTCCTTTATTTCATTATTCAATAACAATATAAGTGGAAGAACTCATTGCTAACCAGTAAAACTTTAAACATATAATAGAGACACGTAATAAAACGACGACGATATACACAAGAGAACACAACACAAGTGCGTAGGTACATACGAACTATACACATGTTGATGTAGTCTTGTGTTTGTGTTCGTCCATTGCGTGCACTGGTCATAATAACGTCAAATTTCGTTTACACTTTGCCACTTATTTATAATTTGGATGCGACAAATATGCCAGGCATATTGGATAATCAACAGGTCGAAAACAAAGTAATTAAATTACGATTTCGTGGACAATATGTAATGTAAATCGGCCGGTGTCATACTTACAGATAAGGTCCCACCGTTTTGACCGAAGAGGTTAACAACACAAATGTTATCCGTCAACAAAAACACAAGAGATGCGGTGCAGGCGCGTTGCACACTGGGGCCGTTAACCCGGCACCGGCGGCGGGCTGCGTTTCGAAAACTTCGCGTCGGAGCGTTTAGTGAATATTCAAAAATAGACCGAGTATGCGTTAGACACGCGCAACGGTGCATGTAGCGTCGCTCACGGACGCCGGGACACGTCGCGAATCGACAACGGGAGCGGGCTACGAGCGCGGCCGGAGGATCACAGTGAAAATTTGCGTTGAAAAGTTTCCAATGCATCAAAGTTGGGATCGCGAGTTGGGCCCGACGCGGCGACAGCGCGACAGCCCCGCGACGATCGGAACTCGACTGGCGTCCGACCGCCGCCGCCGACCGCGCTCCGCCGCGCCTCGCGCCTCGCGACGCGAGACACCCACACCGGCGCGCGCACCCACACACGCGTTGCACGGTACACGCACGGCACACTCATACACGCACCGGCCACCACACACGCTCAACGCGACTGATAAACAGATCAAAAACACAACACCACGATGCAACTGCACTTGTAAACACACCCCAGCCTCCTGATATAGCCGAGCGGTGAGTGTTGAGCACAATAGATATAGCCCGTAAGATATCGCTAACCATGTAGTAACCACGTAAATCCACAAAGTACGGCGTAACATTAGTAAGTTGGAGTTGGAGCGATCTAACCTCATCGACGACACTCTATGACCAGGTTAAAAGTTACGGAGCGAGATAAGAAATTAGCAAAAGGAATATTCCGAATGAATTATGAATGTAGTCTCACAAGTTCTCTTATCTTTAATGAATGTTTATTTCTTGAATAAACTAACTTAATAATGCGGTTTGTTTGCTAAAAACCAAATAGAAGTAGAGGAAATAATTATAAATGTAGGAATGATAAAAACTTATCGTTCGCGTACAGTACGGTGCAAAAAATAAAACGTATAGAGTCCAAACATATTGAGTATTTGTGTTTCTTTTAGATACATTTGTACACCTGTACGCAATGACGTACCATTGTAAAATCTCATCAGATTTCTATGATCAGAAAATCGTATCAGATCAAAAATTGTTTACAAACTTACTAATCATATAACAAGAAAACATTATAACAATGATTTAAGACAGAATTTCTATACCAGAAAACCTTGTAATACATCGAACGTCAATGTAGTCTAGAGCGGGAAGCAAACCAACGAATCGAACGTCAGTACACTTGCATTTTAAGAAACAGGACCTGCCAAGCGGTCGCATTTATCTTTGATAAATAAAAACGAACAGTAATAAATCTAAACATGTTTATGTGCTACTTTTGAGTCAGTGGGTGTTATGTTTCAATTTAAGTGCCATCATGATATTATGCACATGTGTGATGAATCTGTTAACAATGTCGACGGAGGCGCGGACGCGTCGGCTCTTTGCCTAGTCCGTTGCTCTATAGTCAAAGTCAGCATACGAATGCACATGTCTATGAGACGTGCGAAGCGTGAGTGCAACACGCAATACGCAATGGCCGCGGGCGTATGTACTTTGTAGCACACATCACTAGGGCTGTCTCCTCTAGAATTTAATAATAAAATCCTATGAAATAGGATTTCAATAGGGCTGTCATAAATCATTATAGGTGTTTAAAATACACTTTTATTATTAGGTAGAATGCTTTATGAGATAGCTGGTAATAATTATAATATTTATTAGCTACTTAAATCATAAGGATTTAGCTAGAAGCATCTTTAGTAAACATTTTTAAGCAGTGATTCCAGAGGCAAACTTTAGACTAATTTTAGGTTTAGAAAAGTAGTACGGTAACTAGTTAAAAGACTCATTAATTATTTTTTTTGATAAAAAAAACGCTTTGGCCTATTCTTGTTGATTGGAGAGAATATTAATTGCAAAAGTAAAGATTTTTAGTACGTAAAAATTTACTTACATGTAGCCCCTACTTTTCGAACTCGAAAATTACCTGAAACAAAAACTGGAAAGAATTTTTATTTGAAGCTTACTTTACATTTTACTTTTAAAGTTTATCTTTTGATTTTTGTCTTTCTATACTATTATAATAAGCGTAAACACACACTTCTTTGTTGCCTAAGATGTCAGCAATTACAGCATATTTTTGAATAATTCTTTTTTTAATAAAAAGCCCTACATTTACGTCACGCTTTAGGCTTCATATTTTATGCCATTAAAGTTAGGGGGTAAATATTTAGGATAAAAACCCTAATGTGGGAAAGAGACCATAAGTTGCTGTCTACATCAAAATTGCCACAGTAAGGTAATTGGTATTTTGACATTTGCAATTGAGAATTTAGTAGATTTAGGTAGTTGTTAAATAAATTGTTAGTAAAATACATCCAGTCTTTTAAATATAATTTGAGTAGGCGATATAATCTACATATAGTTACTCAGACATACTCGTATCTATTTCTCTGTAAATAAGTTTGTCTAAACAAATCCCAATAGAAATAGCAACAAAGCCTCTTAGAACGCAGAAAGTTTTCCACAATAGGATATATAAAGTTTTACCCTCTTGATACTATTTCAAATAGAAAAGATTCGTTTATGCGAATGGAATATAAAAATAACTTGTCTTTATATTATATACGAGTATATCCCAACGGGTGTTAGTCCAATCGAATCTATACAATCGACCAAAAGGGAAAAAACATCTCATAGGGACGATTGCACAGTAGGTCGATAGGCCCAACGGGAAACACCTGTCCAGACCCTCTTACGTTTTCTACGACTGGTTTTAAATAATTGCGATAGTACTTAAATTGTGTTGTATTATAATGTACAATATAATATGGATCAAAATTATCTTATTAGCGTAAGCTTCCACGGTTAAATAGAAAACGGTTAAAATCAATCTTTTAATCTCTATGAGCAAGCAGACATAATGGTATTTTGAACTCAAGCATCATCCAAGAGTTCTTTTATTTGTCTTTTTTATGCATTTAAAGTTTTGAATCTGAAATCTAAACTTGTGCATCAAAATTTTCTCGACATGTCCGAGATAAGCAAACTCTAAGATGCAAATAACTTCAACGAACATTGGCACATAGCCAACATACAATGTATCGCATGTCTTACTAAATGTCAATAAAGGATGAAAGGATAAAGTTATGCTGGAATGATAGATTGGGTTTCTCTCAAAGTCTGTAGACAGAATCAATATCAGAGACCACTTTGTGTATTGAGCAAGACGGTCGCTTTGAATAGGCCAATATTACGCTTACTATCGATCTAGCTAACCAATTTCAATTACATTCTATTAATTCTGTTTGTATCGTTGCCGTTCATTTATTATGTAGACACGTCATGGGTACAATAACCCATTTCGTAGGTCACAACGCACGAACTCAAGTAAATATTATTAATTGACTTGCTTACAAATACAGTATAATAAAATTAACTGGTAAATGGAAAACAAATCTAAATCTATATTGATATTATAAAGATTTATATTGTAAGTATCGAAATAACTCAAAAACTACTAGGCCCATTTCAAATATTCTTTAACCAATAAATAGCTACGTTATCAGTGAGTAACATAGGCCACATTTCATTATTTTTTAACGGCGACAAAGCCGCCAGCATCAGCAAATGTAGAATAAAGAAAAATTGGAAAAAACCGACAGTTCTACGTTTGCTAAATTTTGTATATTTTTGCTATTAATCAAAACTCTTTTAACTTTCCACACAGCTATTCACCATCTAAATATTTCAAGCAATATGATTTTCAAGCCAAGAATTTTATGAAAAGGATTTTGTTAGGTAGAAAAATTGCAGAATGTACACAGCTACTTTAGTAAATAGAATAATAAATGAAAGCAGATATTTTAAAAAGTAATTTTATATGAACCGTTTCTTGCCAAGAATACGGCAGCTAAATCAGACGTAGACGTATCTAGGTTTTAAATATAGGTCAAAGTTGAACAACGTAGGATAATTTTGTATTTTTTTATTTCTACTGCAGCGGAGAAATGTACTGCCAAGATCAGTGGATGGGGAAGAAGTACAGGTCAGAGCGATGTTGGCAGCTATGATATACCATATGAGGCAAGAAGCCAAGCTAGCTAACGATCTCTATCAGAAATGGATTATTGCTTTAATACTTTCATTATCAATGTAATAAATTTGTTCGTAGACTCATTTGTGACAAATCTGTACAAATAACGAACTATTAATCGCAAACAATAAATCTATCAAACGGCAAAGATTTAGAGATATAAATATTCGTATGGAATCTACCAGTAGCAAATATTTAAGTCAAGTTTTGTTTTTTCAATTGAAATAAATCGATTAACATACATCGGAAATACAAAAACAGTTCAGAATCGATAATTGAATTCGGTTGTAAGTTTATACGAATATGAAGAGGCAATATTGAAGGTTATGTACTTATTTCGATCGATCGAGAATAATCTTCTATCCGTCAATGATTATACAATTAATTACAGCACTTAACTTATATGACATAATAGGAAAAAATATTTCTATTGTTTCTTAGAGCTAAGCAACATATTTCAAACTAAACTGTTAACACGCCATAGCGTTAATTGACTTTGTATAATATTAATCGTAAATTTAAATAATTTATTCTTTACAGGAAATTATGACCTTACATCATTCCTTATAAGAATTTGTATTACGTAAGCTATGAAAATTCTTTAATTTGGTTTTATTTTTAACTTTTTTATAACATATGTAGGTATACGAACTGGGCACAAATGACTCGTGACTAAAGAACTGCATTATAAAATTGACATACCGTAACACATATTCTTAAAATAAAACGGAAACAAGAACGTTTATTTTAAAGTTTTTATTTAAAGAACTACTCAAGATATCGAGTTCGCGCGAATTAAATTAACAAGGAATGTCGCGAGTCATCTTACAGCTTTACAGAAAGTGTTCGTTAGAAATAATAACGCTTAAATAAATTAGTGTAATCTGTCCGAGCGCTACAACGCGTCTTCCTTGAGACGTTAAATAAATTATAAGAGATATTTTCTAGAGGAACATAATTTAAAATATGAACCGACGTCAGTTAAGTTCTCACTCGACGGGAGAAAGATTCCGACTCTTTCCACAAAATGTAACGATAGCCGCCTACTAGTGATTTATGATAGGATGCTGTAATTACTGCAACATAAATCATTATGAGTAATGGAAACGGACGTCTCAACAACTAAATTAAATTTATGAAATAAAATACAAGCTGATTTTTAACAACATTCCCACTTCTAACAGAAGTAGTGACAGTAACATCAGTTGCAATGGGTAATTTTCACTGATGTAATTCCAAAAAGAAGACAGGCAAACAGTTAAAACAGTCTCTGAAAAAGTTTTCTAGGTATTTTCACAAAAAGAAAAAGCTGGTTAATTTTAAACAAGTAGTGGGCGTAATCAAATACAATGAAGAAGAACAAAGAAGTTCACAAGACATTTGAAGTTCATGCACATTAATATTTAAAGCAATCTGTACTCGTTACCCGAATAGAAATTATTGAACATAAAGAAAATGATTACATCATAAAAGAAAACATCGACCTGTCAATGTCGCTAAATAACAATGGAGACGTGTTGAATGGCATATTTAATATAGAGGCACGTGTAAGCCATATAAACGATCGCTTATTCAATATCGATTTTATTGAAATCTTATTTTGCCACAAACTTTCGACTCGACAACAACAGCTCTCGAATATAGAAAATTTATTTCGAATAGAATCTGGATAAGGTTTCCACGAGCGCCGTGTCGCCGGATGTGAAATTTTCCACGGGTCGCGTTTAGAATCGTTCAGAATTGGCGGGTTTCATTCATTCACTGGTATTTTATTTTTAGTTCAGTCATTCGGATCGGGAATGGTGTCATCGGTCACGCAACCGGCGTGTACGAGTGTGGGTGAGCGAACTTTGTGCTTTCAAACATCTCATCGTATACATTTTCGAGGAAAACTACTAACCAAATATGTACTAAAAGTTAATTGTCAAGCAAAATGTATAATTTATAAATACCTATTATTATATAGTTCAATTTTTTCAACGAGATAATTTATTTTGGATTACTCTAGAGAGTGGATTGGATTGAATTAAAATCAATAGAATTCAATTTCACGTATAAATAATCAAGTACAATGCTGGGACAAATCCATTTGAATTTGTAAACAATTGAAAGTGTATCATTGTTTAAAATGACATAGTATATTGATACGATATTTTATTTTTAATACTCTTGGAATACGAATTATTAGATATTTTTAATTGAATGCAATATCACTTTTTTTGTAGAGTATCTAGTTTAACAATTGCTTACGTTTGTTAATAAAAGTCACAGGTGTACTTTCAAAGAAATACTGACTATATAAAATAGCATCAATAAGAAAATTTGTAAACATTCACCTTTATACACACGTGTTCGCTCGACAGGGAAATCGCAAGCCGTATTTTATATTCAAAGAACAGCTACAAACGCCATGGCCCAAATTTATATGCGTCAACTGACTAAGGATCGGTTTGAAACGTCTAATAACAAAATCATGAATAATTCATAGAAATGATATATCGTTGTGTTACGTTTGCTTTGTACTGTGAAAATTCACAGGCGCTTACATATGTTTTCTTTACGTTTGTTGTTTGTGTAAACTGGAGATTTAAATACGTAGATTGTTCACAGAAATTATACATAAATGATACAGTAGGTAATTTACACATAAAAAATACATAAACAAGTACATTTTCAATTGTTTTATTCTTTTAACTTCTAAGTAGTCACGTGACATTTTCTTTTAATATTTTTGGCCGACCTCACAAAAGAAGAAGGTACTCAAATGTAATTATTTTTATGTGTGTTACGGCATATCTCTATCACCGTTCCTAGTGGACCGATTTTGAAATTTTTTTTTATACTTTACTTCAGTTATAATTTCGATACAGAATGATTCGTGTAATTCAAAAACGGAAGCATAGAATGTGTATTTCAATCCAATTAATTAAATGTGTCAGTTATAACGAGATATTTATCGAAGCACAAAAGGCCAGGCGAAAACGAGTGCGGTAACATCCATGATTGAAACAGGTAAACATTTAAATTGCTACAATAAATCGAATATACGAGGATACGTTAATTTAAATTTGTATATCGTAATGTTTCGATGAGTAAACGTATAGATGTAGGATCTCAGCAATTACAGCATATTTTTAAATAAATCTTTTTTTTTTTAATAAAAAGCCATACACTCACACCACGCTATATATTTTCACGCTATTAAACTTAGGAGATGAATAAATTGGATAAAACCCTAATGTGGGACAGAGACCATAAGTTGCTGCCAACACCAAGGAAGCAAGATTGCCACAGCAAGGTAATTGGTATTCTGACATTAGCTATTGTGAGTTTGAGAAATGTAAACATTAAAATGAAATTTTCATAATTATATGCGTACGAAGACGCACAGGAACAGCTAGTTTAAAAATAAATCTCTGAAACAGACCAGTCAGGAGCTCACAAAAGGATACATATTACCTATAAGGTAGGGATTTTAAATAACGGAACAGGCCAGGTACAGACAACAAACACTTGATGCGTAAAATCAATTTAATTCTAAGTTCCGATTGTTAGGAAGTAAATCAGTACTGGAGGATTGGCGCAACACTAGTTTATTGGCATGTACCGTCCCATCCCTATCTGACAGCTGCCAATGTCATTCAGACGTATTGGAATAGTACCTCTGAATCTTTAAGTTAATTATCCTAGTTATAGTTATATTAATGTCCTTTCACTATTATTATCCGATCAGTGTTAAATGCCGTTTTTAGTTTTGTGAAAGCACGCGACGACCGCGTGGTCAGAGTACTGTTTATGTTTTTCACGGGATATTCCACGTGACGTCATTCTCTTTCAAACCAAAGCGAGTCCAAGCCAAACATCTGGACCATGGCTTTGTATGTCATCGTAAAACGCATCTGATTGTAATAGTAAAATAACACATCGCTTCATAAATCAATTTCGTATTGAATGAGAAAAATCATTCACATTTCAATGATATCGCATTATGAGTACGGAAATATTTTATTCGGTGTGACGTTAATGCTGTTGGGTAGAAATTGGCAATGATAAAATTAATTTGCGCTTAGTGATAAAATCAAATGAGTTCCAAACAAATTAAAAGTTTCTATTTTTAAATATCTGAAAACTAAGAAGTTGTTTGTTGCTTTTGTAACTATACGTTAAATTTTGTCTGTTATCTAGCTACACTAATTATATTGTCAAAAAATTGTAAAGTTAAGTAATTAAAATAACGGATATACATATGTAAAAGTGTTTCCATTGTTACGTAAGGTCAGTTGCTGCGATTGTACTGCACCAAATCCGTTCTACTTTTCTACTTCCCGGCCCATTGTTTACTTTTCAACAAACTAATTCTTATTGACATTAGTTTTGTACCAACTTGAAACAAAACTTTCAAAAGTACGCTGTGAAGAATGCTTGAAAATGGAATGAATCGACATTAAGGAGCTTTTTCCAATTTAAAGTTTACTGCTCGAAGAAGCTTATTAATTAAAGGGGATTTTTACATTTTGAAAATGAAATTATAAACAGATTTTACAGTCGACTGGGTATAAGTGGAAGAAAATAAATAAATTGCATGAAACCAGATATAGTTGTTTTTTATATAATAAAAGGGGACAAACAAGCGGCGAGAACACCGAAATGGTCAAAGACGCCCATGGTTTTTAATTTATGAATTTTAGGACATTTAATTTCAAGAATAAAATATGTCCAAGGATTTCAAATATACTATTTTTAAAATGTTTTGAACCAAATGTTCATTTAAACCACTTAGTAGTAGATATATGTTAATATTCTGTCTCCACTAAATTTAATCAAATAATTCGAAGACGTTTTCTTACAAACATTTGTATCAAGTTTATATTAAAATGTTCGCACATTTGCTACGAACTCAAGCTATCAAAATAATAGCGGTATTCCACAACCACGCATACTTCGCGAGTCGCGACATTACAAAGTTTTATCCAATTCGCATAGTTTTCAACACCCATGAAAATTAATAGACACTGCTCTAGAAACCGCACGATATTTCAACTTTAATCTCTTACATTAGATAGTGTTGAATAATTAATGCTACAAAGATATATTTTTAACTAGCTTTCGCCCGCGACTCCGTCCTTTTGAATTAAAAAAACAAAAGCAAGTAGTCTATGTTTTCTTCCAGGCTATCCTCTACGTCTATGCAAAATGTCATTGAAATCCGTTTAGCAGTTTAAGCTGCAGATTCTAACAAATATCCATCTAAACTTTCGCATTTATAACATTAGTATGAAGTATGATTATTTGGCTGTGTCAACGATAAAAAATATTTTAGCAGACACCAACTTATTGCAATATAGAAAAAGTATAGAACGTTTAACATTATACTTTTACTTACAAGCTGTGTCTCTGTTTACGACTCTTTGGTGATTTTTGTTTTTCAAGAATTTCGCAGAAGGAAAACATTTGGCTTTTAATATTAGTACGTGCCGGGAAATTACATTTGGAAAAGGCAATGTTTTAATACTTTTTTCTTTTAAAATAAAACATTTTCATGAGTAAAAAATTAAATAAGGTTTCCATAAATTGTTGTCTTGCCGCTAGTTCATTATCTATACTAATATTATAAAGAGGAAAACTTTGTTTGTTTGGTTGTAATGAATAGGCTCAAAAACTACTGGGCCGATTTTAAAAATTCTTTCATCGTTAGAAAGGTAATTAATCTGAGAGTGACATAGGCTATATTTTTTCATTTCTTCATTATTATTTTTAAATTGTGTTTTGCAATATGCACTTTTACAGCGCAATAATTCTTAACTATAACTTTAAAGTAGGAAATGCATTTTAGAGATTAGAAGACAGTTTCAACATTTAAAGGTGAATTTTATGGACAGTAAAACTAACACCCAGTTTATGAGTTGGCAAAAGCAAACTGATTCTGCTTTTTACGAAAAAGATCATAAAAGAAAATATTCTTAAATATAATACTTTTATTAGTAAGCATTTTAATATTCATTACTAGTTTTATATTTGAAATTTAGAATCGATAATTGAATAATTATCGTGAATATTCTAAACAAAAAAAAAAGGCTATGGACAACTACATCTCAACACCGAGTAAGTTACTTCCAGTCGTCTAAGTGCATTAGAATCGTGTACCATGAAAACCCATCTTTATAAGATACAATTCATTAGATAGATACGATCGCGTAGTAACACATCCGCATGTCTAGAGATAATTAACGAGCGGTATTCGCTCGAAGCCGCTCCAAGCTGTACCGCAGTAGATTACTCCCGGTTATTTGCTAAGATCATGCATTGGATAATTTACTGCGATACACCACCCCTTATGAGGTTTAATAACACGATATAAATGTGATACATTATGTCAGTGACATTTCATATACGAATTCGCGAATTTATCAAAGTATTCTTTTGCCTGCGAATTCTTCCGCCCCAAAAAAAAAACAATAGTTACGAGCATATGTGTTCTTCAAACTATCCTCTACGTCTATGCCAAATTTCATCGAGATCCATTCAGCCGTTTAGGCTACAAACTCTAACAAATTTTCGTACATCTAAACTTTCGCATATAGAATATTAGTAAGATTTTAGATTTAAGAGCCTGTCCTACTAAATTGTAAATTGACTGATAACCATTTAACGTGTAAAATATGTGATGGAAATATTGGGTTTTGTTACCTTATCTGACAATGACGTCATTTAAACTATCTGAGCCCGTATAAGCCAGTGGTGAGACAGGCCCTTAATCATAAAAGACTACGTTAGAAAACTATCCTGTCTGTGGTCTGTTTGAAAGCGTTTCCTGTTGTAAAATAAAAGTTTATTGAACTTAGAATATAGTTTTGAATAACAGAAAGTTCTAGACTCCGCGACATTGTACTAAGTGTTCTTGTTCGTATTATATTCATATTGTATCTAATCAAACATGGAATAAAATAAGTTTCATAGAAAAATACCTAAATGGGAAACTTTTAATAATCAGCCTGAAACACTGACCCTATTATTTACCGCCTTTGCCAGATGTAGGCTTTCGTGTAATGAAAGTTTGTCGCCCTTCTTGCTTGACAAAACATAGTACATTGTATATTTATATAATGTTATATATATTTCTGTTAATGGCAATTATCAATTTTAAAATGCATATATACTTATAATTTCTAATAGAAGTAATTTCTATATTTTGATAATAAGACCGATTCAATTTAGATTCTTATTATTTCCATATTTTCTATTGACATTAAACAGTTTTCAAAACTTCAAACAAATCAAAGCAGGAAATGCAATTCAAAAATTAGATTTACACGGTAATTTTCCACGTTTCTGTAAATAATAGGTTTTATTGGTCGTCAAACATTCTCCACAGAACAGTTCTTGGTAATTTACGACCACGTTATGTAGTGGGCGATTCTCGGATGTCGTTAAAAGATTGCAAATATAAAACAGATAGAGTTAATACTTACAAATGTTATCTACTAGCTGTTCCCGTGCGACTTCATCCGCATGAAATTATGAAAAAATTATTTTATTATTTACATTTGTCAAATTATCAATTACAAATGTCATAATGACATAACTCTGGTCTCTTTGCCACATTAGGGTTTTAATCCAAAATAATTACCCCTAAGTTTAATAGCGTTAAAATATATAGCCTAAAGCGTGACGTAAGTTCAAAAATATGCTGTAATTGCTGATATATTAGGCAACAAAGAAGTATGTGTTTACGCTTTATTATAATAGTATAGAAGTATAGATAGAGTTAATACTTATATTATCTATAACTCGTAAGTTTGAGACGAAAATAACAATACTGGATTTAATAAGGCTATTTTATATTATCAACTGCCACCATTATCTGTTAAGGTAAAGTCGGACAGGGAAAGTGACTTTTCCTTTATTTTTCTGTACATCACATATTATTTATCCAATAAAGGAAGATAACAACTACAACCATTCAACTTATTGCAAAATTAAAATTTTCAGAACAGTAATTACGTAAGAGATTTTAATTTAAATTAAGACGGCAATCCTGGAAACCCTTCTTCAGGCAGATCACAAACAAATTCATTAGTTGTCTCAAAACTTCCAAGGTTATTACGTCGACGCGAGATAATTAATGAACGTCAAAACAATATTGTTTGAAGAGATGGAGTACTATAGATACATCTCTAATTCTATACCACGATTAAAGTTATTGTAAAACTAGTGATGTTCTCTGACGTTAAATGATGGTTTCTACGAGTGAAACTTATTGGAGCAATATATTGTTATCTTTGTTTTGTTTTAAGAGAACGAGCAGGACGACAAATGGCTTTACAGAGAAGCATTGAGTTACGCCAATGAGAACTTGGATAAAATTTACTAAGCAAAACATTTGATAGAAATCAGGATACGATCTTTTTGAGAGGACATATTGTCTCTATTCAAAAAACATCACGATTTGAACTCCAACTCTTGTTTTAAAACAGACATCAAACTGCAGGGCTATGAAGGTAATAAAATTTAAACGTCCATTTCCTTACTATAGTAGAAATTTCTAATCAGAAAGAAGCGATATCCAAACGCGTTTTAAGAGCGTTTTATGAATCATGAAAGCATTACTTCACATAAACAACTCATGTATATTTACGGCAACATTAACAATAACATAAGTGGTTCACGGAAATCGTTAAACGTATAACAAACGGACAAATAAAATAGCAGTTTTATATTTGTAGCAATGCAATTTATGTTATACCTGGTTTATGTTACACCTTAGAATGGGATTCATCTAGATTTCAAAACTTTAATGACTTTCTGTAATATCTGTTGAAAAGTAAACATAAATTATATTGTCCTATAGTTATAAGTTTGTTAATCTGTTTTATTTGATCTATGGTTTTGTCTTTGTGTATTCTGCTCTTTTTTTGTACTTTTGTCTCTGTCAGATCCTTTGTACTTCAAGCTGCAATAAACGTCGTTAAATCTATTCCGTTGTATTTTACTAAATTCCAACAATATCAAAATACTAAACAAAACATTGATAGTAAATATTAACCGATTCAAAAGTGTGAGATAATACAAGAGAGTGGTATAATACAAAATTTGCGTAGGAGATTTTAAAAAAATCATTTTATTTACTTTTTCCAACTATTGAGAATGAAATAACAATGTGCTGAGGGATCGTGCACATTTCAAATTTAAATTTACTGTAAAAACGAATTGATTATTTCGACTAAAAATAAATTACTTGTTGATTCCTTAGTGCCTGTCCCACCACTGGCTGATAGAAGCTCAAAAATGCTCAAAAATAGCTTAAAAATGAAACTGTCAAATAAGGTAACAAAAATATGTGATATATTTTACACGTTGGATTATTATCAGACAATTTCCTATTTGGTGTGACAGGCCCTTAATGTTAAGAAACTCCCAAGTAAATTGTCTAATTACAACACCGTACGGAATTTTCTAAATACATCTGAAATTGTTTATGCACAAAGGCAGTAGAAAGGAAACACAGATTTGCTGTACCATTATTGTTTTGGCACTATTTCAACTTAACGTATGTTTGTACTGTTATTGTGTACTGGAAACTAGTAGTTAAGATAAACGTTATAGAATAATAAAGTTTATTTTTATCATAATATCGACACGTTAATATTATAAAGGATCTCCTTTAATGAGAGATATACTTGAATATCTGAGGGGAACTAAATTGAATTTATTAAATAAAAAAAGTTAAAAAACACAACGGACACATTTAGATTAGCCGGAAATCGTCAATTATCTTTTTTATTAATGAAATATAAATAGTCGTTAAATTTAAGATAAACACGAAATATTTGAATATACTGGACTTTACCAAAATTGAGGAAATAATGTTGAAGAAATTTAATAAAGATTAGTGGAAGTATTTACGATATCCTCCGTGGAGGAAGCAATTAAGGGGAATGCCTTCGCAAATGAAATTGTCAAGCTCTAACAATTCACTGCGAACATAATTTACTTACGTATCCGTGCGTATTCATGCGAATATTTTTCAAGACTCGGATAATTTGATCTTTCATTTATAACATTGATTTTAATAATAATATATCCTGGAATATAACATATAATATATAGCGACTTCTTCGTATTTATTGTCGTTTAATTGATAAGCATCTTCTTAGGATATACTTCAACTAAGGGAAACCCTAACAGCACAAACACATAGGTATATTTTTTTAAAAATAATAAGCAAAAAATTCACATAATATTAAACCCTTTGGAAGCTAAAATCTAAAAACCATAACGTGAAATGTAGGAATAATCCACTGAATTATTGCCATAGTTAGATGAAAACGAGATCCATAAAAGCCTACAAAGAATATAAACTTTATACGAAGTCGATCCATTAAGGCGGTGACAAACAAACTTATTAAAAGGTCCATTAACCAATTCCCGAACGTACGGGTACGAGTCAGGTGAGTAAGGAATATTAGACAAATTATAGACGAGTGAAGTAAGAGGGAATTTTATCACGCGATATTCATATTTAGGGTTGTCAAAATATGATAAATAATATTTGTTATGAAAATAAAAAGTAAAATTAATGTTCGAAAATTAATTTAACAACATAGTAGATTTATGGTTTTTTTACAATTTTACTTAACAAAGAATTTAAAGGTATACAGTTATGCATAAGCGCTCACGAAGTTACTTAAACCTTTTAAATGTATCAATTTACTCATAACAACATTTTAATTACGATAAGTGACAACCCTACGGATATGTTTGCTGTAATCTACTATTAATTGTTTCGCAGCACTCTGCACAATTAAAAGATGGTTATCTTTTATTCAAGCCCCTTCGGACGTATTGAAGTAAATAACAATTGAATGAAGCAAATTAACTGGTTTTTTCCAGAGACAATGCATGCTACAGGATACTAGGAAATCTTATAGGAATTATCAAAGTGCATAGATAATAAAGTACTTCAGTTTAAGCAGTTTTAGATATCTGAATGATATCTATTGATACGTAATTGCGTTTTTTAGACCAAAAACTATATCAATATTGAAATGGCAATGAAATACTATAATGAGTCTAGATCGCGGTTACATTGACGAAAGATCTGTATCGAAACATGTTGCTTTCTCTATATGTGTGAATAAGCGAGATGACTATATTTTTGGTACTAAACACCGACGATATGTCTGTTCATAGTTTTTGGTGCAATAAATTATACTTCTATTAAGGCACAGTGTAGACATTAATACAAGTATTGTAATAATAATTCTAGTATTATTATATTAGATCTAGGTCATTCGTGTAATACTATCAACACTTGCACCGAAGACTAAGTGTTAACATATAACCGACTTTAACGAGCTAAGGCTAACTTAGAATTAAGCTCAACTCGCTTCGAATTACAACTCTAAACAGATTCTGAAACGTTGCCAAAACACACTAATCTATTATAATAAAGCGTAAACACACACTTCTTTGATGCCTAAGATGTCAGCAATTACAGTATATTTTTGAATAATTATTTTTTTAATAAAAAGCCCTACACTTACATCACGCTTTAGGCTATATATTTTCACGCCATTAAACTTAGAGGGTAAATATTTTGGATAAAAACTCTAATGTGGGAAAGAGACCATAAGTTGTTGCCAGCATCAAGGAAGCAAGACTGTCAAGGTTTATCATGTCATATCATTTTGACATTTTCTATTGAGAATTTGACAAATGTAAATAGTAAAATAAAATTTTTACAATTTCATGCGGGTGAAACCGCACGGGAACAGCTAGTGAAGTAATACAAACAAAACTACTTTTGTTTATATGACAAAAGTAAAAACATAACTCGTTTTCTATTGGTATCAAAACATATTGGAAACCATTTTTAATTGTGAAAAAAATATATAAAACTATTGTATATGTTTAAGAATTGATCATCAATTTATATACATACTTTTTCTTCTAAAAATAACATACATTTTTTTATAGCTTTTCCTTATACACGAACTGTATCGCATCGTGAAATACGGAGTTTCATTTCAAATACAAAATCCGTTATGGAAAAAAATTGCCTTATTCACGTTTTTTAGATAAAAATGGAACGTGGAACATTTACTTTGTCAGCATTGGAAGATATTCCTTACATTCGATTTATAAAGCACTTTGTTTTCTTTACTTAAGAAAAATCCTTTTACATTTGTTACAAAACTCGAAAGGTTTTTCTTAAAAAAGGGACAATCTTACACGGTGATGTTTGATGTCATATTGTTTATTTAATATTTTTAATATCACTCCAAAATATGTGTGAATATACTTTGAGCCTTTTGTAAAACAATTAATAAAAAGAAATACCTTTAATATGTTTTAAGCATTGTTCACTAATTAGTAATCAAAAGAGCAAAAGACATTGTATAAATGTTTCCTGAACTCTTATTATCTGTCTACCATAATTGTATAATGATATATGCATTTTCTGTTCACCTGGTTTCCTCCGCATGCGCCACTGCACCGGCGGCGGCGCCGGGCTGCCAGAGCCCGACAGTGCCAGTTTGAAGCCGTCACCTGGAAAATAAAAAAACTATAAACATCCAAACATAGATAAACAACTATTGGTAAGACTCCGGAACTCAGATATCTCATAACTTTTATTAGTTAAAAGTGATTTAAGAAGCAAAACTTCATGTTTGATATCTGAGAAAAATCAGTTTTCTTTAACATGATTACTTCGAAGCGCGACATCTATCGAAAGCTCATGGTATTATGTGTAACTAAAGCGTGGGAAAACCATGACTCACAAGAAGCCACAACGTAGTACACATAGCAAGCCGATAGATGGCGTGATTTCTATTTTAGTTTATAAACAATTTTCAATTAGTTTTCGTGATTTTCCAGTAAACCTAGGCAATACCATATCCTTAATTTAATACTTTTGACGTCCCACTTGGAATTTTTATTTAGAACTAAGAAAATGCATTAGAGTACTAAATATAATTAATCATCCGGGGAATAACCAATAAATCTCAAATCATAGATAAAGGAATTCCCACAGCCTACGATCTGATAACACAGATAAAGAATGAATAATCTAAAAAGAAATTTCGATAACTTGATTGATGATACTAGATAAGAAAGCCACAAAATTTTAACAATGACATTTGCAAAACTTTAATGTCAATTTTGCTCATAATATTCACAACTAGCTTTCGCCCGCACCTCCGTCCGCGTGGAATTAAAAAAAACTAAGTGTTGTGTTCTTCCAGACCATACTCCACATCTACGCCAAATTTCATCGAGATCAGTTCAGCCGTTTAGGCTACAAACTCGTAACAAACATCCATCCATCAGGACTTTCGCATTTATAATATTAGTAAGAAGTAAAATTGATTTATAACGTGAAAGACAAGATAATCAAAAAGGGCTATTATATTTACTTGGAAAGCAAAAACCTGTTTGTATAATCCACATAAAGGTTACAATGACTGTTATAGACATTCATATTTTTATTATTTCAAAGAACTTTTATTATTTATATCGCTAAATTAATTTTTCACAGCCAGAGTTGCAGTTTTACCAAATAAGGCGCAGTCACCATCCATAAGGTTAATCTTACTAATATTAGTAAGTAGAGTAGAGTATGTAACCTAAACTGCTTAACGGATTTGAATAAAATTTGGCATAGATGTAGAGTACAGTCTGGAGGAACACATAGGCTACTCGCATTTTTTTTAATTCTACGGGGACAGAGTCGCGAGCGAAAGCTTGTGATTCTATAATTTCCATCATTATTCTTATAAATTTAGACAGGCTCCAAGCACTCCTAATGTATTTTCCGTCGTTTGGTCCGTAGTTATAGCCTTACATTAATTTTTATTACAATTCTATTAGCACTTCAAACTAAAGGATCTAATAAAACTTTATATGGCAATAAATGTGTAAACCAATATCGAGAATAATTTAATGTCTATAATTAATATAAATAAATATATATATATTTATATATATATATATATATATTTGAGATGACGTATGATAGAGTTATGTGGAGGACAAAAACCTGTTGCGCCGACCCTACGGGAGTAGGATAAGGAGATGATGATGATGATGATGATGAATTAATATAAATAAATATATTAGATTAGATCCCTGTCAATATTTTTTCCGTTTGTCGAGTTTCAAAAGTACAGTATCGCACGTTCATAGGACCATATGGCCTGCATATATGTATCAGTGAAGCATCAGTCACAGTCAGAATAAATCAACCGTGCTTTCCCAGTGCAGGTTACTTTGGGCTGATTTCAAACATTTTGAATAGCAATTGATTCTGACTTTGGGTAGAATTGAAGCCTTTAAGTGACGACATAAATGAGCCGAGAACTTGATGTCGTATGTAATGAACAAAAGTTAGCATTTAATTTTATTTAAACCACAAATGCTTAGAGAAGCTATAGACAATTCTGGTGGTACATTATAGTTCTCTGTCTTTGAATCAATAAGACATTTCATGCGCAACAGAGGTTTGAAAACGTAAATGTATAGATTTAGTTCATTTTGAATTCGAGAACTGTCGCGCTAGCTAATACAGGTTCGAGGGGCAGACAGAAAACAAACATTTTATGACTTTTGAGAAAATTTTCTATGTCTGCTTTAGTTATTGCCTTCGTTCTGTACGTTAAAAATAACGAAAAACGCAAAAATAAGTTAATAACCAATTTATTATTAAATAACTAGATTTCGCCCGCGACTCCTTCCGCGTTGAATTAAAAAAAAAAGTGAGTAGCCTATATGTTCTTCCAGACTATCCTCTACATCTCTACAAAATTTCATCGAAATCCGTAAAACCGTTTAGACTACAAACTCTAACAAGCATCCATCCGTCCATCAAAATTTTCACATTTACAATATTTGTATGAAGTATGATTTTAACGTCTGCATATGTTGTGTTGTCCAGTAATTAAAGTCCTCTCGATCAAGAAGAATAAAGTTAACCAGTACAAAAAATAACCTAAATTCTTTTAAATACTATAGCTTAATTAAGTCTGTATGTATGAAATAAAAATAAATTACAGGTTTATTTAAAAAAAAACCGGTCATATTTATAAAGTTTCGTTAAAAATAAACTTTCGCTTAGTTTCTTAAGCTAGGTATTATATAAAGGACGCTTGGTACAAGTGGGCGAACCAAAGCCTCGTTTTAGCTCAGCAAAGTTGATAAGAAACTTTCATTTACTGTTCTTGATAGAACTTTAAGTCTTTGCGAGAGTACGAAGAACTCAATGTTTTAAGTAGTTTGTTTTATCTTTTATTGTTGTTTTATTTGGGCTTTTATTTCAGTATTAAATATTTGTGTTAAATATTGCTATAATTTTTTAGCAATTGAACATAATCATACAAAAATTATACACTATCCTTTAACTACGTCAAGCGAAGCAGAATGTTGATAGTTTTATTTATTTTATTCGGATAATTGCTCGCCACATTCCCTTATTTTAACGAATAAAACGTGATCTTGAAATTTATTAAGAAAAAAAACACGCTACATATAGACTCATGACGTACTATTTGACATTTAAAATACATCCAAAACTATAAAAAGTTAAAAAGTGTAAAACACAGCAAGCAATTAATATTACAATATACAAAGTGTAAATGTACATTAAATTAATCAGAATGTTTAAACGATATTACGTTGGTTCAACGACCTTTCCATTGAGGCGAAGATTCGGTCATATTTGTGTTTACGCCAAAGGCGCCTTTCCGACGATATGATTAAATAGGTTTATTTGTACAAAGCGTGCGTGGAATTGTCGTATAATTGATTTCGATGAGTATAAACATGATTCCAACATAATGCACGTCGCTATTGTAGATTACATTTACATTATTTAAACAATTGGTGCCGGACGGCGAACATTGGTCCATTTTCTTTCCCATCCTTTTTCTTACAAGAAAGGGATAGGAAGAGAAAGTGGACTTGAAGGTGGCGGAGACGTGGAAGGTCCGTCGATCAAAGATAGGCAACACATCCGCTATTGTGAATGTCTATGTGCAGCGGTCGCTTCACTATTTTGGTGGATTTAAGTGGACGCTTGCTCGTTTGCCTTCTTACGATATAAAAAAACGCAAGAAAACAGTTAAATGATTATAAATGGCATTGTTAGAGCTCAAATTTAAGTCCGCAGCTTAGCATCTCATTTGATTTTAGTACATCTTAAGAATAATTATGATAAGTCTTTATTGTTGCTAATTTAAGTATAGGAATTACAGGCAGTGAAATTTGTGGTACCATGACCCGTATTTACAAATTAACATTTATACATTATCATGCATGTATATTCATCGATAACCGTACCGAATGTTGATGATATGTAAAACATACAGAGAATTTTAATGAGTATACAAACAATAGTGCTATCTCACTTAGTTCAATAGATAATGAGAAGGTAGGCAATATTGTTATGCCGGTACAGTAGATAGATAGTAACTATTGTTGATTTTGTATAACATTTACGTAAGCGATTGTGTAGGGTCGTGCGGATTCTTCATGCATTATGCAAGCATTTCACACGTAGATGTCGACGTGCGCCAAATGTGGTCCGTTTCGATTACAAATACGTAACAGTGTTGTATACGATTATTGTGTAGGTACAGTCGCAAAAATTCGCGGTGTTCCATTTACAAAAAATACCCTGTTTACAACAAGATAATCTCCGCCTCATCAAAATATGTAGAAAACATGTTTTGTTTGAAATATAATGGGTTAGAGACATCGAAAGGTGCAATGACCTCACAAACATTCGCTTACTTCAAGTACATTTTTATAATTTTAAATGTGATACTGTTTAAATGGGAAACTTATTAAAATTCCAGACATAACTACAGGCGGATGTTAAAACAACCGCATAAGTCAGTATAACGGTGTGATGCCATAAACACAAACAGTATATGAGTAAACAAACTATCACAGAAGGACAACAAGGAAGCAAGATATTTCTCTTCACTGTAAACGAAACTACACTACTATTTACTAGAAGTAACTGCATTTAATATAAATGGATGAAAGTTTAAAGCATCAGTTTAATATTAAATTTAAAATAGAATTGAAACGAAAATCTTTTGATACAAAAGACAAAATTTTATTCATCAATAGCGATCCGACTTTTGCCCGCGATTCCGTCCGCTTGAAATTAAAACAGATAAATGTGAGTAGCCTATGTGTTTTTCTAGGATATCCTCTACATCTGTGCTAAATTTCATCGGGATTCGTTCACCCGTTTAGGCTACAAACTCTAACAAACATCCATCTAAACATTCGCATTTATAATATTAGTAAGAGTATGATTACATTAGTGACGTAAGAATAGATAAAAGGTTGGCTGGACAATACTTGGTCCTATAGAAAATTAATTTCGCTCTGACATTAATTTTGATAGAACCTAGTATGCCTAATTCTGGTTGACTTTTTCATCAGCTAAAGAAAGCTTGAAGATTTTGAAAAAAATGAAGGATATAAAAATATTTCTTGTTAATTATGGTTCTGTAAGTAAAATATTATATTTCTAACAATGTGTTTTTATTAAACTTCTTATATAACATCACATTTAATGACGAAGAATAATGTATCGGGCGAGGTCTCCGGGTTTCCATTATAACAGCAACGAGCAACAAAAGGCGGAAGAGGCGATTGTGTGAAAACAATAGCGGCACTGCAAATGAACGTATAAATGGTATTGCATACAATACATTGCACACATATTTCATATGAATTTATGATCCCTGACTGACCCAGAAAGAAAATAATAATTTTCTCGCTCTAAGTAGTTAAATATTTGATGTCCAATACCGTGGTTTTCTACTACTGTTTTTTTATTATTATAAGGTGGCAAACGAGCACTCGGCTACATCAATTCGAGCAAGCGAAGCGACCGTTGTTTTTTTTTTTTTTATAACATAAGGTGGCAAACGAGCAAGCGGCCACCAGAAATCGCCAAAATGGCGAAGCGACCGCTGCCCATAGACATCTGCAATTGCAAATGCGTTGCCTACCCTTAATTGACTGAGGAGGAGACGCACATAAAGAGGACATTTCCCCTTCCTATGCGTCTCCTCCACTGTCAAATCCACTTTTCCTCCCCATCCTTTCCTCTTAAGAAAAGGGTGGAAAGGGGAAGGGACTAAAATTAGGTCTCCGGCACCACACTCATCAGACGAAACGCGGAATTGCTTCCACTTCACGCCTGTTTTCTGTGTGGTCGTGGTATTACGCCGGGCGAGCCGACCCATTCGTGCGAAGATGTTAAAGCGGGCTCTACCACTATTATGTTATTCATAGACATCTGCAATTGTAGATGCGTTGCCTACACTTAATCGACGAAAAAGACGCAAAGAGGATATTTCCCCTTCCTATGAGTTTCCTCGACCGTCAAATTCACTGTCCCTTTAACAAGAGATGGAAAGGGATTAAAATTGCGCCTCCGACATATACATTCATCAGGCGAAAAGCAGAATCGTTCTTACTGTAGATATATTATTATCATCAGCCATTGTCTGTGTATTAGTGGGCATGGTCCTTTACAATGTCATCAAAACCTTTCATAACTTCAGAAATACACTACCATATATTTGAATTTGCTAATATTTTATGCATACGTGATTTTATTTTGAATAAGAAATGCATTATGCATAAAAGAACAGTACCACAGAGAACGTTAGGAAAGCCGTCCTTAACCCATTTCTTGGTTAGAATTTCAAGGTTTAGTACAGATATAACAACTGAATTATTTGATACATTTAAACAACGCTATAAATTCTGATTTTAATAGTTACAGTTGTAAATAATTTAAATGACAATAAATAAAAATTACACAATATTAAAAAGTTACAAATTATGAACAAAACACATTTTTATAACATTTGTTGTAATGGATTTTAAGAATATTCTCAGAAGGTGGAAGTTTTTCGATTATTAAAACTACCAGATTTTAAGAATTCCATTTTGAGCACTTCAATAAACGAATGATGGGCGCGTTTGTAATTCCGGTTAATAGCATTTGCATACTTCCTGGCTGTTTCTCCGACTATTTTTGGCACAACGACAAGAGAATTTATATCGAGTATCTAGAGACAATTCAAGTAAAATAGGACATACATACATACATACATCATTTAAATTGTAGTTAAATAGTATTTTATTTAAAATTCATTAATATAAACTTGATAAATCAAAAGCATCACGAATTAGGCTTCAATTCATAAAAAATGATAATATTAAAACAAAAAAACGACCGTCGTTTCTGAATAGAAGAGTTGGTTTAATATTTGTATACTATTATAATGAAGCGTAAAGATGCCAGCAATTACAACATATTTTTGAATAATAATTTTTAAATAAAAGCCGTACACTTACGTCACGCTTTAGGCTACATATTTTCACACCATTAAACTTAGGGGGTAAATATTTCGGTTTAAAACCCTAATGTAGGAAAGAGGACCATAAGTTGTTGCCAACATCAAGGAAGCAAGATTGCCGATGTTTGTCATTTTGACATTTGCTATTGATAATTTCACAAATGTAAGCAGTAAACTAAAATTTTCATAATTTCATGCGGATGAAGCCGCACGGGAACAGCTAGTACTAATATGATAAAGCGTAAACACACACTACTTCGTGGCGTAGGATGTCAGCAATAACAGCATTTTTTTGAATAAAACTTTTTTTAATAAAAAGCCCTACACTTACGACACGCTTTAGACTATACATTCTCGCTATTAAACTTAGGAGGTTAATAAGTTCGAAAAAAAACTGCATGTGGAAAAGGAGCCATAAATGACAAGCTGCCAACATTAAGGAAACAAGTTTATTATAGTAACTGTATTTTGACAGTTGCAATTGCGAATTTGACAAATGTAAACAATAAAGTTTTTATAATCTTATGCAGATGAAGCCGCACGGGAACAGCTAATTTTTTATATAAAACAAAAGACTATCAACTTCGTAATTTGATTTTTATCATATTACAAAGTGATTTTTGTGGTTTGCGGCTAACAATCGTTTAATCAATGCATTTAATAGGTAACAGAGATCGTATTACAAAATTGCTATCATATAACCAACCTTCCATAGTGTGTGGGATTACTGGTATTAAGTTACCTTTACTGTTGGCTTCTACTGTGTAAAACCTGTACAAAATATACTGTCATCTAACATGCATGTGTAAGTGTGGAAACCCACGTTTAGATATCAGGTGATTGTAAACAGTACATAAAATGAAGACCTTTCACTTTTGTTTAAACGTAAATCTAATATTATAAATGTGAAAGTTTAGATGGATGGATGTTTGTTGACGTTTGTAGTCTAAAAGGCTGAACGGATTTCCATGAAATTTGATGTAATGTAGAGGATACTTTGCAAGAACACATAGGCCACTCACTCTTATTTTCTTTTAATTCCACGCGGACGGAGTCGCGGGCGAAAGCTTGTTACCTATAATTTAAATAATAAGTATAATAACTAGCATAGCGATTGTTTTTTAAAATGCAATACATCTTAAAACATTGTTTTTTACCTCGTAAAATAAATGTGGAAAATTTTATTACTCAATTTAACCTTTTATTAAAACAAAATATATATTTTAATGTGCATTAAATACCAAAAAGATTAAAATTCTCGTTTACAATGTGCAGTAAATAATTTTATCCAATTTTAAAATAATCTTGACAAACAAGGTTTAAGATAATGTAAGTGACACACGTCATGATTAATTAACGATTCAGTATTTTGAAATTAAATCTTAGGGTGAGTTGCATCAAATCGCTGGTTATCGTCAAAGTTATAATAGGGTTACAAGTGCAAAAACATATTCTCACAGAGGTTTTATGTGTTTTTCGTTTTTACAATGGAAACATTTAAACCTGAATGTCATTAAAGTGTCAAGTTGGTGTCAAGAATGACATTTACGTAAAATAAAATGTTTGGAAATTCATGTTTCGCCGATTATATTTATGTATCATACGCATGGTATTTTATAGTGAAATAAACTTTTTGCCCACGATGATGGAGAAAATGGCAAACTCTTGTGAAAATAAACTAGTTTGGGCCATTATTGAAACTGTATTTACTTTACTACTCAAATATGTAGCAAA
>NW_013526027.1:824347-830043 GCF_000836215.1 Papilio polytes
CCTTAGTAAATTTTAAGATTATTCCAAATATTACTGTTACAAATAATTTTAACTTTAACGGTAACCGGCGATATGGTGCAACTCACCCTTAGTATAGTTGTAGATGAATAAAAGAAAACCATTTGTCGAAAAGTTAAAAATCCTTTTACTTTTTTGTTTTCCAAGTTTAAATATTCCCACATATTATGTTTGACAATAAACGTGCCGTTAGTGAAAATAAACCAATAAAAATATTCTTGCCCTGCATGCAAAATCATTTCAAACAAATTTTATTTGCTTAGAAGACAACAAACGTTCAGTGCACCTATTCGAAAAATTATTATACTCATACTTATAAAAGAATTCATAAAAGTGGTGAAATTCTTTCAAACATAATAAAATAGATAATAAAGCACTTATTTTACGGTTTCTAAACTTAAAAGCTTTGAAAACTTCGTTAAAAGTTCGAAGGCTTTTTATTAAGTTTGTGAACGCATATGATGTTAATGGTTGGATATAAAATAGTTTATCGTTGAAAGCGTGCAGGGAATCTCTGCACGGGTAATTGCCTCAGCATTATACACTGTCCCGATGTCTGACCTTGACAGATGGCCCTCAGAAACCTCAAGGTTTATGCCCCAATACAGAGTAAACATAAAATGACGGACGACGAGTAGTGACGAATCCATTTGTTAAATTCAAAATATATCGAACAGCGTATAGCTAAGCTATATTAACTTTTAAACACATATTTTTTATTGTTGCTCTTTTGAATTGAAAAAGAACAATACGATGGTAAATTGTAAAACGTAAAACGCTAAGAATTCATACCAATACATCAATTTGATTACTTGCCTAATTACAAATCCTATCTAGTAATTGAAAGTCGATATCTTTTAATCGTCGGTTTCTCAATTTGCAGGTTTAAACCTGCACTTAATAGAATTATCGAGTCGACAAATTAATAGAGGTTTAATGAAAAGCGGGACGATCTGAGACCCGACTTATTTGCTCGGAGACACAAAGGGTTGTGGGCGTTTTCCATTCCAGAAGTGAACGCTACGTTACTCGTACTACAATAGAATTATTCCCTTGACTTCATTTTAATATAATAAAGAAAATGAGAGTTATTTCTCTTCTAAGAGATTCTGGGATAATTTAATTCTACATTATTCGTAGAAGGGAAAAAAATACAAAAAAAAGTAAATGTATTAATCTTACTCTTACTAATATTCTAAATGCGAAAGTTTTGATGAATGCTTGTTAGAGTTTATAGCCTAAACTGCAGAACGGATCTCGTATGATTAGTCATAAATTTAGAGGATAGTCTTGAGAAACATTGACTATTTAATTTTGTTTTTTAATTCCACGCGATCGAAGTCGCGGGCGATGGCTAGTATTTGAATATTTTAATAACACGACTACGGCTCTCTAAAAACCGTGACAAAGATATTTTGTATATTACAACCACGGAAAATGTTGTAATATAAAAACCTTGGCACTTACTTATAGTTGATATTCAATTTTGCTTTCAATAATTACAATGATACACCATAAGCAAAGTTAATAACAATAATTATGTAGCAAAATACCCTCCTGTTGTCAAGATACATTTATTTTACTCGTATAAGTGCATGTAGACTTGTCAATGATAAATATGTTCACAGGAAAATCCATCATGTGCTAGTAATTTTTCCACGACACTACCCGACATGGTAATCAGTACGGATAATCGATTCACAAACAATGTTCTATGTTACATAATGCGCAAACATATTTTTATAATGACTTTAATCAGTTTGCACAGAGTGCGCGCACTATTAACTAAACTAACGCATAACTGTTTCATCATCATCATCACCACCAGCTCACTAGACGTCACCGAGGGGCTCGGAGCCTACCCTAAGTAAGGAGTGACTAGGCCATAGTCAACCACTTCATAACTATTTTGTCGCGCGTATTCCTATAAGCTTATATGAAGGTGCGCACACTACTGGATTTTTAGTTGTGCAACTAAACAGTTAAATAGGCTGCGAAACAATCGACAAACGCACAACAGTTCTGCGATAGTTTAGTAAAAGGTGTGCGCCCACTCTTAATCAGCAATGAATAGAAAACATCCACCTAAATAGAGATTTTTTTTTTAAATATAGACTATCTATAAAAAACAAAATTAAACAGTTAATAAGATTGTTTCTATAACCTTAACACAACTTAACATGTACTTTCAAATTCAATTACCTTAATTCCGCTTTAATGCTTTACAATGTGAATGAAGCCGTATATATTTTATAATTCAAGAATTAAATGTGTAATTTTCAATCATTTAACACACACATACATTTTAATATCTTTATATCTTGTTTAACAATTCATACGTAGATGTTTCCGATGTTATAAATTTGCAATATACGACTTATAATAAAAATGCAGATGAAGTTGTGAATTTTCTCCATTTGCGTATTCAAAACGAAATAGATACCGTCCATTTTAAAATAATCTAATTCGTATTCACACAAAAACAACCTGAGATAAGTTAATAGGACATTCCTATAGTGCTTATACTAGACTTTATATCTTCATCGTCAATTTTACCTTTAATTTTTTTCACAAAATAATCACTTCTGTAAGATAAGTCCGATATTCTAGAAAAATCTGATCGAATTTGACCACCGAATGAATGCAACGGCATTTTTTAAACGAGAAAATTTTGTACTAAAATTGCAATCCAATGTCACATGTCACTGTAAGGTCTTGTTAAAAATCTTTCCAAGCTACATAAGTTGGTCAGCTGAGATTAATTAATTAAAAAAAGAACAAAATCATGAATTTTCTTACGTGTTCAGTTTATTAAAGTTCGAAATTTAAATTGCACTTATTTAAGATCATTTAAGTTATAGAGGTAAATATAACCTATAAATTACAAAAAAAAAATTGATAAAAGTTCTAATTCATTATTCGGTTTAGATGGATGAATAATAAAATACGTGATACGCATTTTCATTGCTTTCATAACCCGCAAAAACATTTTCCACTTAGTAATCGAGCAATAAAAAAATTCTAATCTTATTTCATTTTAAATGTAATAATACATATTTTGCAACATTTTATTTTATGAAAAACATACAAGTCTTTGAAAACCAGCTATAAATTTGTCACAGCAAATCAATTGAGACATGGAAGTGGCAATAAAATATAGAAATATTCCGCTCGGTCCCTCAATTTTATTACGACCTAATTCCATCGGTTCCTTAAGCATGTTTATACTACCTCTGTCCCCGACTATGTCCATATTATTAAATTATTTGACAATTTTGACGTAATTTTACTGGAGTAACTATATTCTAGACATTTTAAAAAGTGAATATCGAATCAGTTCTTAATGGTAGGACCATTACCGTTTATGTGGAATTTGCTCTAAAAAATCGACTATATCAATGAAATATAGCCTTGCTAGGCTAGGGTTAGGCTACTCTGATAAATTTTCAAAAACCTGAAGTTTCATAAAACTTAAGTTTTATTAGGGACTCTAATGTAGGTCTGTCAAAACCTTTGAATCTCAGCTTATTCGTTACTTTATAAATGTATATGCCGGAATACCCCAGTTTACTTGCCCAGATAATCGCGTGCAATCGCCACTACAAGCGGATTCATTGACAGAAACATGTGCATTTATACGCTCAATATTTACTAACAATTTAACACTAATGTAATAATCTCATATTATTACCTCACACATCTAAAGCATACAACTTAAGCATTTGGTAGGCGTAGTCTTAGGTGCTAAAAGTTACAAATGTAACCTGCCCCAAATTACTCTTGTTTTGAATTGGACAAAAATCTGACTAATATTATAAATGCGAAAGTTTAGATGGATAGATGGATGTTTGTTAGAGTTTGTAGCCTAAACGGCTGAACGAAACTCGATGTAATTTTGTATAGATGTAGAGGATAGTCTGAAAAAACACATAGACCATCCACTTTTTTAATTCCACGCAGACGAAGTCGCGGGCGAAAGCTATAATAGGCTTTTGTTTAATTCGAATAGTTCTCATCTCTAATTATATAGCAATAGTTTTGTGACTTCGTCTGCGCGGAACTTAATATATATTTTTATTAATAACGTTGCCTATGTTACTAAGCGATAATTTAGCTTTTTATTGGCATAAGAATTTTTGTCAGATATTTGAGTTTATTCGTTACAAATTAAATGCAATATTTTCCCCTACGACCAAATCTTCTTATTTTACTATACGCATAAAACCAAAGACAAGAATGGTCACAAATGCTATGATCTAATGTCTTATGCAAATACCACATTGAATATGTCTAATATAAAAAGAACACTATCAGAACGAATCGAAAATATAGATCCAAATGACTTCATAGAAAATTCAAGTCACATGAAATACTTCGTCACTAAAACAAACTTCCGCTTTATCTGTACGAATGCTAGATTAAATTGTCAAAGTCGACCTTGAAACGTAAAGGGCCATACATATTAACACACAATGAGTCGTTAAACCGTCTAGAATCGCAACTTTTTAATTGTTAAACATTTTTAAGTTACTTGATCAATCATCAAACCATACACGAACTGCATTAAATTGTCTCCAAGTGAACTCTAAAAGATAAAAAATGCAAAAAACAAATTTCCACACATTTTTTCTAAAAAACAGACATAGTTTAATTTAGGATAGATATTTCAACATTAAAAACTGACGACAAGTAATATCGGATTACAAAAAACTTAAAGGATCAAGAAAGTATTGCACGGTCCGTCAAAGTATATCCATTAAATTTTAATACTCATAATTTCTTTTTATTAAATTTTTTATATAAAATAGGGTGGCAAACGAGTAAACCGCCTTATTCAACGAACAACTATAATCAGAGTAAAACCATACAAAGATTATTAAAACTTACGATAAGAAATTCTTCAATTTCTGTTAATATATCGTGTAATGGTGACTAATGGAAATAATACACGGGATTCATTTTTCAATGTCACAGTCATTATTAAAATGTACACAATTCTATAGATAATTGAGTAATCAACTAACATAGTATAAGTAACGTGTATATATACTATGTTTTATTTAGCTCCCAATCGTGACAAACATTACAATTACAAAGGAATTACTTTGTTTCCCTTTACAGAGTATATTTAATCTACTAGTGGCCGATTTCCCAGCTACATTTAACCATTCGTTACTGTATTTGGTTTCATAACTTTATGAAATGCGTTTCCGAAATACGTAACTTGAGGCTTACTCTGTTGAAAATTCGGTGAACCTAACACCGATGACTCATTAGGTTATGATAAAATAAACGAAAACATCAGCACCCCAGCATAAAAGCTCCTGGAGTAGGGATGAACGCTAACTTAGCTTAATTGAAAGGATCACAACCTATTTAATTCACACAACATTATCTTGAAATTAACAGGCATATTTCGAAACAAGGTAACCATTACTAACATTTACACAAAAAAGGTGTAACGAAAAACGATAACATCATTCGAAAATATTTTTTTTGAAGTGACCGATACTTTTCTTTAGTTTTTTAATACGCAAAATGAATAATTAAATAAATAATAAACTTTCAGTACCAGTTTTTTCCAGTATTTTTGACCGACTTCCCAAAAGAAGGAGGTACTCAATTCGTCTGTATGTTTTTTTTTTATTTTTTTTTTTTTATGTGTGTTACGGCATAAC
>NW_013526027.1:831400-833636 GCF_000836215.1 Papilio polytes
TTTTGTTTTGTTTTTAGTGCATTTTGTTTTGTTTTTAGTGTATTTTGTTTGGAAGTCGGTTTTGTTTTTTTATTAAAAAGTTTATTTTATTTAATAAGGATATGTAATGATTTGTTACCAACGATAGTTTTAATATTCCAGCTGTTTAAATGTATGTTTGACCTTGTGAATGCAACTGTGACGTCAATATAATTATACGAACACATGTTTGTATTATCGCCAGTTTCAATGCGCTCTAACTTTATTCATAAGAGAATATTGTTTTAAAATAATAGAATGGTTAGTCATGTGATCCTATATTCACGATTACTATTATCCTATCCTTTACAAAGTTTTATCTATGGGATGACGCGAACCTACTTTATTTTGCTCATATTTTTTTTAATAAGGTGGCAAACGAGCAAGCAGTTACCTGAATCGTCCGAAATGGCGAAGCGACCACTGCCCATAGACATTCGCAATAGCGGATACGTTACTTACCCTTAATCGACTAAGGAGGAGACGCACATAAACAGGATAATTCCCCTTCCTATGACAAATCCACGTTCCCTTCCCATCCATTCCAAAAAGGGACTAAAGTTGGGCCTCTGACGTCGCCAACTTATGTTATTTTACTCCTAAAAATGTAAACGTGCCAATATTAAAGTTTTGGGCAACTTTGACAATTATGATAGATCATTATAAAGATAGTCTAGATTTGTTTTTGTACATTTTTAACGAGAAAACCCAAAAACTACTGGTTTTTTTTATTATTTTCATTAGAATGCTACACTATCCCTGAATGACATGGGATTTATTTGATATTTTTACAATGTTTAAAAAGTATCTATGCAGCCAGGACAATAAACAAGTTTAAAACAGGCGACCTTTAAAATATGGTGAGATGAATAAATTTGTATAATTTCCGTATTTTCTTGTATGTTTTAGATTAAAGGATTTACATTTTTGTAAAATTCAATAATGAAGAAGGTAACCGTTGAGGATAATATAATTCGCGTAGATAACAGTGAATAAGCTAATACATAATTCTTTTATATTTGGCTAAAGTATGAAATAAGAATTTGAATTTAGAATATGCGAGTAATAATCATAAAATAATATATATTCTGATTACGTCTAGTTCCGAGTAGATATATTTTATACTCCGTCATTTTATTATCGGCCATAAAACAACAAAGTTCACAATCTTGGAATATAAAAGCAATATAACATCAATGTTAACAAACCTACAAGTAACCATCACTATAAATGCTATAAACATCAATCCAGTTTATGTGAATCGTAGTGTCCACTTGTTGATACCAAAACAGGAAAGTCAAGTTGGAACCTAGCACATTATGGTCGTGTATTATCAATTTAAAAAATTCAAATAGGAAAAAACATAAATTTAAATGATTGAAACAAAATTTGATATATTAATAGTATCTTCAAATACACATAAAAATATCTAAAACGGATTTTAACAAAGCAATCGACATGTGTTAAATAAAATTTCCCATCTATTCATACTTCCATGATGGTTGCAAGTCGTCGCTAATTAAGTGGTTAATTGGTCACTAAAGATTATCGTCAACTTAAGTAATTGCTTATTACACTTTAAAATAACTCCGAATCTATTTAATTAAAAGAAGAGAACTGAGTTAAGTTGAACCGATAAGCTAATAAAACAAATGGGTGAAGGGCCCAAGAATACATCGTTATAACGAATTCGTATTGTCATATACGATTTTTATGAAATAATTCACTAGACGTTAATCCCATATTCAAATAATAGTTCAAGGAATTTACTCAGTCCCGTCAACTACGTCAAAGTGTTTAATAAATATTTACGTTTTAATCGAATAGCTTTTTCAACGTTACGTATGCGTATTGAATATCGATAAAGGGAATTAAATTTACACTACTTTGTGAATTAAATTATCGTAACCACATTATTGAAATAATTACTGTAACTGATCGATTGAATAAAAAATTACCAATACAATTGATATCGTCACAAAGTCAACGATTGTCCAGGGAATAATGTTCACATTATCATTTGATTCCCTTTTCATTGAGCTTATTTGAATTCTTTGAGTTTTAAATGACAGGACCTGTCAAGCGCGCACATTTTTCTGTTAAATAAAAACGATATACAAATCCTAGTGTTTATGCTTGTCTACTTCTTTTGTGTTTTCATGTAAGTATGCGTTGATTAAACCGTTTAGATAAGCATCAGCACCACATATGTAATTGT
>NW_013526027.1:837702-887896 GCF_000836215.1 Papilio polytes
TCCGTTAAAATGAAAAATATATACAACCCTTTGAAGTCTATTTCTATATTTGCTGTTTCGCCATTATACCAAGAGTGACAATTCGTAGATTACCTGTCGAAAGCCCTTGTTTTAATCACAAAAGGACCAATGAAAAACCCTTAGGCTGACAGAAATTATTAAGACACAATCGTGTAACAATCATGTGCTGACAAGTAAATGAACTTTGCTGAGTACTTTTGAAAATTCTCATAGGAACAATAAGAACCTGTTCGTACAGCTGTTTCCTTATTCAATTTAAAGAGGAAAGACTCGCAACATTATCATGTTAATCGGACAAAAGTATACGCATATGAAATCCCGCAAGACGTTTCCTTAACAATTTCCGTTAACCTTGTGACTTACAAGTTAAGAGTAACATAAAAACTGCAAACTTTAGTGGTGATAAACTTACTGCATTTAGAATGCAAAAAAGTCCGCCAGTTGTAGTCAAAGGTCTTCTATACGTTATAAAGAGGAAAGATTTGTATTATAATATGTATTTGATTCACGTAAACTACGGAGTAAATTAAAAGTTCTTTCACCATTTTAAAAGTTACATACGTTAGCAAAGTAACACAAGGTCTATTTTTTTATTATTTCTTACTTTCACGCGGACGAAGTCGCAAGCAATAGCTAGTCTATAATAATATTATGAAGAGGAAATATTTTTGTATGTTCATGATTCATTTAAAAATTGCTGGGCACATTTTAAAAATTTTTTCACTATTAGAAAGGTAATTTATATGTGAGTAGCATATGCTGTATTATTTATTACTTTTTAATTTCACGCAGACAAAGCCAAGAGCAACAGATAGTTTTTCAATTAATATTAAAGAGGGGATTTTGGCAAACATATGTAGTAAAATTTCAATTCGTATTCGAATAAGGAATCAGTGTCGGAAAACTACCGTATATTTAACTTGTATCCAAATGTTTGTTCATTTGAATTTTCATTAAAATTCAAAACACGATCGCTTTTGTGCTTCTGTGACGATTGAGGGACAACTAAAACACTAGCAAATTCGTTGTTTTACTTAGGCATTAATGAAATTCAAGCAACTTATTTGTTTCCGATTCCCAACTGATAAACGGGTAACTTACTCCAAACAATTAATCAAATAATTTAAACATGCAAAAGTAAATATTTTTTTTTATCATTATAGCTGGCACGGGGACAGTGACTTTTCATTTTTTTTCTACATATTTATGACAGCAAATTGAAGTTTTCGACTTCATTTGTTACATAGTCACCTAAGCATGTTAAAACAGACATGCCACAAGATTTCTAAATCTATGCTAATATTGTATTGTAAGAGGAAAGATTTGTATTTTTGTATGCATTGAAATAACTTGAAAAACTATGATCGACTTCAAAAACTCTTTCACAATTAAAAAGCTACGTCTTTACTGAGTAACAAAGGCAATGTTTTTAATTCCACTCGGATGAAGTCACGAGCAACATCTAGTCTCTGACATTTTGTGGAATGCAAAATAAATCATGTGTCAAATTTATTGCTTTAAAAAATGTATACGAATCAACATTAAGATTACGTAAATTATTCACGGTTTATTTCGTAGTCTTAAAACTAGCGACAAATCTACATAGTTAGCTAATACAAAAAACGAGTTTTTCTATACCAACCAATCAAGGTCGTTGATAAGAAACTTGCCAGTAAACACGCATTGAATGTCGCGTTCGTATGATCTCATTCATAATACAAAGCCTCTCTGTGCATTCAATCTCACACAAATATTTGTCTTTCGTAATCTGGCCTTCGCTCACAATGCCAAGTTTATCATATTAATAAATCCATTAATCGATAAGCGAACTGATTATACTTTGGTATATATTTCACTGTTTTTATAGTTAAACATTTCCAATAGTAATAATGTGATCGACTGTCAAATAAGTTTTACTATCACTTGGAACGCAAGATACTTTTTATTTATTATTATTTAAAAGCTATCGCCCGCGACTCACTACGAATTAAAGAAACAAAGGTAGCCTATATGTTCTTCCAAATTATCCTTTATAGGATTCAAACTCTAACAAACATCCATCCATCCATTAAACTTTCGCATTTATAATATGAGTATGATTTATATAACAAGACTAGTCTCGCTTTGATCCCTATAAGCTTATATGAAGGTGCACAGACTACTCAATTTTTAGTTGTGCAAATAAATAGTTGAATGGGCTGCGAAACAATCGACAATCGCACAACAATTGTGCGATAGTTTAGTAAAAGATGTGCGAGCGCTCTTACTCCATGCTTATGTTATGTGTAGCATATTACTGATGGGACCAATGTTATTTGATTTGTTCAAAATGCAAGATTTCATCATCACCATCAAATATTACGGGTTAGATTATTTTTTAATGTCAAACACATATGTGACCCAATTCGTACCTACTCTCATCTGAATAGGATGACCTCATAATATCAGATTTATATTTCAAACATTTATGCGATGTTTTAAAACCAGTTGTATGAATAAATAGGCCAGGCTGTGGCCGAGTGAGATACAAACATTATAAAAACAACTATAGTATCAAATAGCGACTAGTCTTCTGTCCCAATAAAACTTGTCTATTCTAAACTTTTTTATAAATTTCAAGTCCAATTAGACTATAGAAGCATTGTAGGGAGCGGTCGGGCGTCAACCCAGTGCTCTGGACAGAAAGGAGAGCCACAGGTCTGCGTTAGCCTCACATAACGTTTACCCCAACCCAAAAGTGGCTGCCATAGTACTCTCACCCAAGGCGCTAGTAGCTAAACCGTTACTGTTTAGAATATAACATTACCACCAGGTAAGAAGACTACTTCTAGAAATGTTTGATAGAAAATATCCGTTGGAAATCTCAAAATGCAAATAAGTATACGTTTAGTTATGATAGGTAGAGTAAAAGAAAGAAACTGGTTATACCGGGTAACAAAGTGGCCGATTTTTATTTCTTAGACAACTGTAAAAATTTTGCGGTAGTCGTAAAAGGTTAGAAAACGTTTTTGATAAAACAAAAATGTGTAAACAGAATTAATTAGAAAAAGATATAGTGTTTCAATTTAGATGTACTCGTAGATTCATTTTTCTTTGAGTACAAACATACAGTACTTATATAATTATTAAATAAATGCAGTTCTAATGCAAGGCTTCTAATATTCTTATTATTCATTCATTCGTTCATTCTGTTCATCTATCAGGTGCAAAGTTTCTACGATCGATTTGTCGCCCCCGACCCCGAAGTAGGAAGCAAGATAAATCGCTAACCATGAATCTTAAAATCTCCGGACTCGTAAACTATTCCAATTACACCGTCGTGACTCCTTTATTAAAACATATTGTAGTCTCGGTCTTATGAAAGAAAATGAAAGGGATAGCGATATGTACAATACAAATGATTTATCCATGAAATTATACGGTTAATAACTTGGGGAGAAAAATATACATTGTTTGTTAAAAACTACTGGACGAATTTTACAATTTTCAATGAGTTTTGCGACTAATAATTTATGCATTAGAAATTTAATTTAATTAATTCCAATATTACAATTTTAAATTTAAGCACTTTGCGCTTAACCTTGATGGTCAAGATACGTGCATATTTGTTTTAATTGCCATAATATCTTTACTAATTGGATTTAATTATTATAAACGTTAATGGATCAATTTACAGTTCTCATATCCTTAAGAATTTAACTTGATGTAGGTAAATTATCATATAGTACAGTCAGTTCCACGGTGCTGCACTTATAAAAAATAGCCTTGTTTCTTGTGACAAGACAAACACCGCCTATTAGAAACACTAGATAGCAGTGAATTACGAAAACGGATTAATGATATTAAAAATCTATTATCCGTCTAACTTTTACATTTATATAGAAATAAAGTGTTTTTCATTTTATAATAAAACTATTTTTAAGTTACCAGAGAACATTTGCATACTCGTAGTTTGATAGCGGTAATATTTTACGTTGTTGAGTTTACTTCCATAGTCCACTAGACGTGCGGGACTTCTGCCAAAATTGTTTTAACTAAAGATCATTACTCTTTACAGATATAATCACTGCCAAGTGTAAACGATTTATAAAAGTCATATTGTAATATTCATATTACTTACTAACAACTGACCACTTTATTTATTTTTGAAACACATAAGACAATCTATGCATATGCGGTTCCTCTGGTATTGGTGATGTCCATGGGAGTCGATGAACATCTCGGTGTTACCGCAGCTCGTTTGCCCCTTCATCATCATCCACTTGCACTTATCCCCTACGGGGGGTCGGCACAACATGTGCGGTTCTTACATACGTCTCTATCAGCCGTCATATCTGAATCCACTACTCGTTTGCCCACTTTTCTTATAAAAAAAACACAGTAGTTGTTTAATAACAACCCAAATAGCTTTTTAGGAGTGATGTACTTAGATCGATTGTTACTTTTAGATAGATCTCAAAGCGAAATGATGCAATTTTCCATATACAACTCCAAATTTAATTGCGTTGCTAACAAAGGAATCCACAGTAGTTGAACAAGAACCTAATTTACATGTACCTGTGTGCTTTAACTAAATCTAATAGAGAGAGTGTTAGTATTGAAACTAGTAGTTACTAACTAGTAGTTAGTATTGTAACTAGTAGTGAAACTGAACTCAACGGGGCGGGGTTATCATTCCAGTATGATAATATTATGATAGATTTGTTTTACTACGGTCTACGGATACTTGATTATGTTCAAAATAAAAATATAGGGAATAACTATACTAGGGATCATTAAACAGACTTTTATAAGTAAGATTCAAGAATTCTTGCAAACGCTTTGTAGAGTAATGGGCGATGAACCGTCATAAAATACTGATCTGCTCAACTGAGCACAGCAAGGTTAATAAAGGTCGATATCCAATGATTTAAACTGCACGTTTTTGTGAAATTTAGGACAACGTCTTAAAACATGTCAGCCGGTATTCTAGTTTTATGTAACTTGTCACTTGGAACATTATTCTTCTTCTATCTTCGCCTTTTCCCAATTATTTGGGGTCGGCAAACACATCAACATTAACATGAAATGATTTCTTTATTTACTAATTAACTTAAAACAGAGACAGTAAATAGTTGACGCGTATAATATTTTTTAATTACCCTCAACACGTTTCCTTTTTAAAAAGTGCAACATCTGTAAACATTATTATTTTTTCGGTATCGGAGGGAAATCTTTAAAAAAGATTCCCTTCCTTGTAGGGGGAAGACAAGGTTATGAAATAGCTAGTGTTGGATAAATGTTACGTGTAAAATAAGTATTTATGTTTAGTGTAATAAAGTGTGGATGTCAGGTGATCTCAAGTTAAGGTGAAAATGATTAAATTACCTATATTTATTTAGTTAGTTATTATAACAACCCCGGAAGGAAAATGTCTGGGAGATGAGTATATCTACAACAAATAGTTTTTATATTTTTTTATTCTTAATTTATTATGTTACTAAAAGCAAATCTCTATAGGCGAAATACTAAAAAAACGGCTACAATTATACCTGCACAGCCTTTATAGATCACATGCTTATTTACTTATGTTGTGTTTGAATGGTCACGAGGAACTATTTGCCTTTAGTTTATTTTGTTGATGTAAAGAATTAAATAATAAGTAGTAAACGTTTATTGACTGCAAACAATTGTACAGCCACGTGTTAGGATTAAAAGCAAATTAATATGTAAATACATGCAATGGCTATAAAACTTCGCAATAAAAAAAAAAACAAATAAATGATTGCTATTAAGTTGGAATAATCCGAATCCATAACCCTTTTTTTACCTCCCAGTATTTTTTTAATTATACACTATTCAAAGCAGTGTTTTTACGAAAAAGAAACCTATTCTTTCAATTCTCTAAAACTATAGTAAAAGGCTAGAAGAGCTTAAGTTAATTTAAAACCCAATCTATATGAATATTATAAAGTGGAAAAATTTTGTATTTGTGGATTTTTATATGTATTGAAATAACTCAAAAACTACGGGAACGATTTCAAAAATTCTTGCATTAGTAAAAAGCTATGTTATCACTAAGTAACATCGGCTATATTTTTGCAATTATTTTGAATCCACGCGGACGAAGTCGCGAGCATCAGGTAGTAAAATATATGTCACATTCGTAAGGTTCATATATAGTTCATATTCGGGTAATGTTTATTACTCTACTAGAATGTTGTTAAAACTTTGTACAGATCTACGTAGTCCTGCATTTTACGTCAATAGGAAATTACCCTTCTAATGGGTGCCGTTCCGGGTAATTCGACCCCACCCTAAATCCTTAAATACGTCGTAAACGACCGACTACGCCTTGCAAGGATAATAAAACTGGCTTTGTTACTTAAGACAGTACATCAGTGTTATTACGGTTGTAAAGTTTGACCCAGGGCTGACATCAACATTTTAATGCTGACACTAATTAAGAACGAACATAAATACAAGAATAGCTCAAGACATTATCAACTGACGGTACCGCCCTCTCGTGGATTGTAATTGAGGTCAGGATACAAAAATCACCCTTTTAATTTGAAGTTCATATCTATACCTAGTTGTCGTAATGCAAAAGTTTTTTTGACGTCGGCAGCCGATGAACCTAGTCTATGTTTAGAGGATGACCAAAATTGTCTTTTGTAGGTTTTTTTATCTGTTTTACATTTTTGTAGTCTCTAGATGAGGAGGTATGCTGTCTACCCTGCCTTGGCGATACATATGATTCAATTGATGTTTGTATGTCGATTTTGCAGTTTTATGCAATATTCTTAAATTGTTATCTTAGATTGGTTTTATTGAATAATTTACTAATCCCACAGAATGTAGAATTACTATAAGTGGTGATGTTATCCAATTTAACAAGAAACTTACGACCTACCTCTAAACTACTATAACATTAAAAAACATTTTACGCACAAAGAGAATATTGTGATTGTATAATTTACGTTTTATAGCTTGTATTTACTTGACCCATATCTATTTAATAGCGGAAATTTTCGACAATTTAAATTGATTTCGACATGTCCATCCGAGGAACGTTAAAATTAATATGGTAACCAGGCATGGCTTTTGTAATTAAGTTTGGATTGCCGAAACATATACATTGAAAAAAAAAGGCAATATAGCATGTTCTTATGACAATGCGATCCTATTACTAGATCTCAATTTATTTTGCTACTTGGAAATGCTGTTTATCCGTCGTTTTATCGGTAATTAATCAAAAATATCATTTACAGCTTTTAAAACATTCCCAAACGTCGACATTTGTTAGCATTGGATTCATACCAAATTAAACAACTTTCCGGTTCTAAATTGAAATGTAAACTCGTTATAGTCGGTAACCGCTGTGAATGTAAACAAAAATAATGAAACAACATTTATACGACAGCGGCCTCAGATGTGGACATTCCGAAAATATACGGGTTACGAGCACAACCAGAAATAGGTCATGAATACCATAACAGTGCGCTGCGAGAGGAAAAACAAAATTATATTTGTGCATATTCTATATAGCCATTAAACTTTAAAAAAAAACTCTTCCAATAATTTAAATACAGAATACATTTCTGTATTCAAATATGGAATGAAACCTAACGGATTGCGAAAATATTTACATCGAAATTAAGTAACTGCAAGGTCAACTTTCCAAACTCCATTATAGAGCCAAAGTTTTATACAGCGAAATAGAGAAAAGAGCGAATTAAACCTTGACTACGTGTTTAGGAACAGAATAAATATCTGTATTCTTAGCACTCGAATTATTGTTACAAACTTTTGTTGGCTTCAAAACTTAATCAAAACAATTAAAATTTTACGACTGTGTTACATGCGTTAAGGTATAAAATTCTCATAAGTATAAAAGCTCCATATCACTAAAAAGCTTTGGTGAATATTGTTATCTTAGTTTGTAATTACTTTCCAAAAAGGCTCGTTACTTAAAAAATATGTAAAGCTGAATAATTCGAATAATTCGACATGACAATAATTTACGCAGATTTAAAATGGTGTATAAAACCTTGTAACTAGAGACATAAGTACAGTCGCGTTCATCTGCGGTGAACCAGTTAGTAATTAAACGTAGTATAATTTGTTGTTTTTAAAATTAAAACAACAATCATATTTTACAATTAAAGTAAATATTAATAATGCATGAATGTAATGTTAAAATACAGAAATTAAAAAACAATTTATCGTGCCATTTTTCATAGATGCATTTTAATATATCTTATTACGACTAATAGCAGTGCGACTGGTCAAAAAAAAACCATTTAAAATTTTAAAATAGAAAACCTAAATAATTTGCATTTAGTGTTAGCATTTTAAATACTGGTTTTAAATTAATGTCTGAACGCTTGTAAGGCCTTCTGTTTATACGTTCCATTCCACTTCGATGTTTTCATATGAAAGTGAACTCGCAAAGCGTAGGCGAGTCTTGGCTGAATGTTTAAAAAAAAACAATATTCCGGTACAAGATTGCTATCAAAACGTAAATTAAAGCACTGCGCAATTGTTGCCATGAAATAACTTGTATAATGTAGAGAATGCATACTCTTGTACATGTTACCGATTGAATTCCGTCAATTCATGATCTCACTGAATATACTTGTAGCAAAAATTTGGAATATTACACAGATAAAATACCCATTTAACAAACCATTAACTAGGTGTTGCACGCGACTTTGCACGCGTGAATTTAAAAAATAATAAAAAATATTGCCCATGTTATTCACTGATGTAGCTTTTTAATGGTCATAGAATTTTGGAATTTTCGAAATCGGCCCTGTAGTTTTTGAGTTATTTCAATACATACAAAAATATAAATCTTTCCTCTTTATAATATTTATATAGATTGGTATTTGAAGTAACGTGCTTATGGCATTATCTTATTCGTGGTTCGTTACTCTGATAACGATTATCTGAGCGTAAATTTTTACGACACATACCTAATTGTTACGATACGATATTCTTACGTGAAAGCCGAAATGCATCGGTATTATTATTTTTAAACTCAATATATGGTAGATATTTAAAAAGAACAAGTGTTTACGAAACATTGAAACGATTTAGTAACTGTAAATCGCAATTATACAAGTATTCATGCAATAAAGATTTGGCTGGCCTGGAATTTAAATGGTCTGTTATCCAATGTTGAATGAAATTACATTTTTTAATATAATTGCAGTTTATTTCACTCTAATCTGTGTGAAGAGTTCAATTAAAGATGATTCTAACTAGGAAACTAATGTTTATAAATTTTCCCAACCATAAAGCGCACATTAAATTAGAGTTTCCTGTTTCCTTAATTGTTTATATGTAAGTACTGTACTGGTTATAAAATGATGACAAAGATAGTTTGTAATTTGCGTCATGCAAACTAAAAACAAAGCGCAACACGTGTATAATGTTGCTTTATGAAGGTCAAAAACAAACATTTTTTTGCAAATTCAACAAAAAACGCAAAAGGATCAAGCTTACCCAAGAGACGCAGACTTAAGCCACAAGTTCAGGGTCAGGATACACGAACCGTAGAAACACGAAAACCATAAAATTAAACAATGCTAACTTTATAAACACAACACTACCGAGCACAATCTCGTTTCAGGAGCAATAACTTCACAACTTAAACCTTAATAATTTTAATGTTTTTATTACAAAAACACAAAATTTCACTAACTTCAAAAGGTAACGGGTGAAAGTTAACACGATAGAACTTTAGTGAGGTTATGTTATTGTTGTGATAAGCTGGAGCGTCGATACACCTCGAACTCCACTTGATTACTGAAGGGAATAGTGAAGTGAAGCGTATTGCGTTGCGGTTCACGGAACGGCTACAAGCGTTGTGCGTCGCCGCTTGGATAATTCGCATACATTTCATTACATGATCGTGATCGTGACGCTGACTAATCGAGTTATTTTATTTAAATTTTCTTGGTTTTTGGCATTTGTATTTCAAAATGTTATTTTTATAACATGTACATTTGGGGCTAATTATCTTTCGATGCAGGGCCCTACTCGCCAAACGGTTTACCGACGATGAATACATTACTGAAGAATTATCAATAGCGAGAACTGTCTGTAAACTGTAAACTGACGTGTCTCCTTCTTTGTCTCCTCTCTCAAAATTAAATAAAAACGTACATTCGCTCACACTTCATTAAATAAATGGTATTTTTAAAGGCACATGTATGCCTACTTAACTTACATACATGTGCACACTCTCGAAAAACATTGTCTTAACCAGTCAGCTGGTTATTATTTATTTGTGTTTGTTTTGCAATAAGATATATTGTAACAGTGCTACGTAAATCTTTAATATTAAAGACAATTGCAATAAACTAAGTCTATTTCAATTGTCTTTAATTTAAAATATAAATAATGTTTGAAGACATAAATGTAACATCATATGATCGAATACCATACGAATTAATACGTTTAGCGCAAGTATTTGGAAATTCAAAAATTAACGTCGCATTTCAAATTTCTCTACACTTGAAACTCGACGAGCGCAAAACGTCCGATTATTTTATGGTCACACTATTTTTGTCATAGAAAGGGATCAACGCACTCTACCCTCCTCGCTCGCTCCGCATGAATTTAAACTGTGAACACTGCTCTTGTCTATGGCCACAAATTGTATAATCTTTGAGCTGACCATAGTGTTCGAGACTGTCATTTAAATTTTTGTCAGTTTTTTGTCAAGCGTTTTTTGAATGAAAAAGTACGGTATTTCTTCATCTAAATTGTTTTTTTTTAAGAACAATTTTAAGTTAAAATGATTAAAACACAACCATGGGTCGGTGGTACTGAAGAAGAATATGAAACCCAACATTTTGGTTTTGGTGCTCAAAGTCTTAAAATAGCGGTGAGACAAATGGTAGAACACAAAATCAAGAGTGGAGTAAAGGACATGGAATCTTATTTAAAAGAGACACTGGATTTGAACAACACAGATAAATTAACTTTAACACATGCATGTGATAAGTTAATTAAGTTATATTGTGAACGGGCGGGACCCTCGCTGGAAGCTATAGATAGTGAGATTGAGAGATTACTAAAAGTTCCACCGAACGTTTTGTTACCTGAAGATGAAGTCCAGTTAGACCAAGTTTCTGATGAGGAATATCAAAACCTGAAGGAGGAAGTAGCTTTATTGAGGAAGCGTGTTGAAAGAGGTGCATCATTGGAGGCTTTACTTAGTGCGGAAGATGAGGAACTGTCATCTATCGAAAATGTGTGTGAAATAGCAAGAAAAGACATGGAGATATTGGATTTGCTTCAGAAAAACTGTGTGAAAAATGATGTCAAATCAATTAAAAATTCAACAGAGTTCATATGTTCTTTAGTGCCATTTCTAAAAAAAAGTGATTTAATGTCTGATGATTAGATTAAAATAAAAAGGTACTTTAAATAATATGGTTTAAGTGTGTGAATAAATTTTAATATTTACATGTATGCTTACTTTGTTAAAGCAATGTAAAGACGGCAGAGAGTAAGTAAGCATTAAGGATTTGTAGTTAGTTAGTTGTGTTCCAAAAATAATTGTATGTAGTAAGTTTCGTCTGTTTGGAGCACTATGTAATGGATTCCATGAATAATAGACATTTTTGATATCAACTTTACGATTAATTTAAGAGTAAATTATTGTGAGAAAATAAAGAGTTAATAACATAACTGCAGTATTATTTAAAATTCTTTTTAAATTTATAACATATGTAGGATATGTCAATTATTACCTTAAGTCCAGAGTGTAAGTTTTCTTTTATACATCACAAATAGCTTTTACCGACAACTCCAGCCGCATTGAATTGAAAAAAAAACTCAAAGTATCATATGTGTTCTTCCAGACTATCCTCTGCATCTATGCCATTTTAATGACATCTATTCAGCTATTTAAGCTACAAACTAATGTTTGTTACAGCAAACAACCATCCATCCATGTAAGGCTTTGCATTTATAATATTAGTAAAATGTTAAGATTATTTTTGTAGGGTAAAATCAATCAACTAGTAAAAAATAAGTCTCATATTGATTACTCCAATACATCCTGGGTACTGAAGTTTATCTTGAATTGTTTATTTTTTACCTATTGATAAACCTTTTATTCAGAGTTACATTTTATAAACTTGTCAAAGACTACACTCCATCGAATATCTGTGCTTGAGAGTCAAGACTTGTTTTGCTAAACCCAAGCCTACTTTCATTCATTCATTCCAATTTTTATTTAAAGCCTATTCTTGACAAATAGACATTCATTAATTGTTAACATGCATTTCTAATATACACTCAGGAGGTTTAAGCAAACAATGAAAACAGTAAATTATTTTATTGTAAAAACACAACTTACATTTATCCATCTATTAGCTATCAGAGAATAACAACAAGTACATCATTTTCATTAAAATTTACTGCCCAATAACATCGTGATTTTTATCATACTATTAAAAGTTTAAAATCTATACAAAAAAAAATGAAACTGCAATTCTCATCTATTTAAAATCACATCGAAAATTTACAAATTGGCACAATTAACTTTAATAATTTATAAAATTTAGAGATTCATAGAATATTAAAATAAACAATTTAATATCTAAATGTGTCTAATATCTATTTCACATATATATTGATATCACATTCATAAATTTTACTCTACAGACATCTACTTTGTAATGACTAAGCAGGTTTTGCTCTGGAATTGTATGCCTAAAAAATAATGATCGCAGCAGATACATTATATTAACATTTTAAAGTATTTACATTAACAATTATTTATTTTCACTACAAAATTTACAGCTAATAAAGTTATTGAAGACAAGAATTGTTATATATTAATTAAAATCAAAATAATAACAAACATTCAACATTTTTATCAGACAAATTTAAATCCTCCTTTTAAAAAGTCAGTTTAAAGTATATAAGTGTAAATACAGTTTTAGTTATTTGATATTTAATAATTAAATTCATTATTATTTGCTGTTTTGTTCTGTTTGAACAAGAGAAATTTAATTCTAGTAGCTCCTGTTATGCTACTTTTAGCCAAGTAGGTATTATATATTTTCTGACAAAACAAACATAAATAACAATGTCTTACTAGCCCAGTCATCCTTGTTTGACAGATAGAATTACTTTACTGTACTTTACTGTGTGTTTATTATTCATAAACAATTATCAATACATTTTCTGTCTGAAGTTAAATATAAAATAAGCGCAGTTAGGAAATCAATAATTGAAATTGCAATAGGCAATGAGACTTTGGTGTTATATGTTAAAACTGACCAGGGTTTTAATATACATTTGGTTTGACTCTATTAAACTTGTATAAATAGCAACATTATTAAACATTAATCATTTAGGGCCTGTCCCACCACTGGTTGATAGAGGCTCAGGTAGCCTAAGAAGTCAGATAAGGGAACAAAATCCGATATTTCAATCACATATATTACACAATGGATTGTTATTAGACAATTTACAATTTGGTGGGACAGGCCCTAAATATTTAAAACATAATAAATAATTATCACAGACATAAAATGAACAAAAGGAAATACATCTATTTGACTATATACATTTTAGAATTTATGCTTTATTTTCTTTTATATTTACAACTTGATTTTGAAACACTTATAACTATATCCTAAGCATTAAAAATATCAATAAATTAATTCTTTATTAAAGCAAAATGTCACGAAATGGATATATTTTTTTGAAAGTAGAAATAAAATTTAAAAATTGTTATTTCCGAATTTTATTGTCTGATATATGAACCTATCTTGTAACAATTTTTAATGCACTACAATATATGATAAAAAATATAGACATCTAACACATTGAGTATTATTCTACAATTATAAAGGACTAGCCATTATTGTTACACGTTAAAATTCTAATATGAATACAATTTCGAGTCTAGTACGAAAGCAACGTTTTAACATCCATGTGTTGAAGGAAGTAATTTCCGGTATTAGAGGTCCAGCTTGTGCGGTAGCTATTTTTTCTCACACATATTCTTATATACAAAGAGAACAGATAATTATATTCCTGACATCCTTGCTTTATATGTATAAGTTTTGTTGATGCACGGAAAGTTCATATTCTTTTCCTGATTTTTTGAATTTCCAATGGTTCTATACATTAATAAGTGATTCATGAAAGCAAAGAGTTATTAACAATTCAACATTAATACAATTTAAACATTCATTTCATTATTTACATTTCTATTATAAGTAATCTGGAATGAAACTATGATTTCTTACTGATAAAATCAGACGCGACTTATAAATCTAAATGTATCTCTTTAAAAACACCTATTTTAACACACATTTAAGTAAAAATTTAAATTAATGATTGACATTTTGATTATGCAACGGTTTGGAACAAAATAAACATTTTTTTAACTTTTTAATTTCAGAGTAAAAAATGTTGATTTTTTAACCCTAAAATTAAAAAGGTAACAAGTAATTAAATTGTTTAAACTATCGTGAGACATTACTTTAAGCGAAAATTAATTAAAAACGGCTCAACTCACGCTTTTTTCTTCCGGTGACGGCACCGGAAGAAAAAAGCGTGAGTTGAGCCGTTTTTAATTAATTTTCGCTTAAGGTAACAAGTAATCTACAATTGAAAATTAATTATCATAATAAGTTATTTAAAATGCCCGGCATTAATCATATCTCTATTTGATTTTTTTATATTTTTTTCTTATCAGCTACACTATAATTATTTTTTAACTCTACTATACATTCTTGTAAACTACAACAATGACTACAATTAATGACTAGAAAATATGACTACATACTTAAAAAAAAAAGCAAGAAATTTTTGGTTGTAGAAAAATAATATAATAATATAATTTTATTTTGTATTAAATTTATATGAGGATTAAAGCTTAGCCATCAAATTACATCGTAACAAAAATATTTTATAGCTTTGCTAGTAATATCAACATTCAACTTAAATCGGAACAATCAAAGGATATGTTTATTATATTGACTTTGCTTTTTAACCCTTAAATACATAATGATGCATATATACATGCCTTCTCTTCCATAATCAACAGACTACTTAAAAAAAACATTTTTTTTCTTTATTTTTTCCTTGATCTATGTTCAATTTACTTCTCGTTAATTCAGAGTATTTAAAAAAAATGCATTTAAGGGTTAAATTAGATAATTAACGTTACACTATATTATAAACAATATTACAGGTGTTAATAAAAGTGCTGAAAATAATAGGATTAGTTTATTAGAATGTTGTAAATGGTAATGAAGAGTGCGACGTAACGGTCATACGAAGGCGGGGCGGCGCGGGTCGAGGGCGGTGGTGAGGCGGCGCGCGGCGGGCCCGGGCCACGACCAGCCGCCGTCGCTCAGCGCCACCAGTCACACCGGCCCGCCCCACTCGCTCACCTCCTACCTCGACCACATTATTTATTTAAAACTAGCTGTTGCTCGCGACTTCGTTCACGTGAAATATAGCTTATGACACGCAGCAATAACGTAGCTTATTAATGGTGTGATTTTTTTTGAAATCGGCTTAGTAGTTTTTGAGTTATTTCAATTTATACAGAAATACAAATCGTTCCTCTTTATAAAATTTTTGGATAGATGTAAATGTCAATAGATATCATCTATATCTGTACTAATTTTATGTAAATCTTAATCTTATCTATACTATCATAATAAAGCGTAAACACACACTTCTTTGTTGCCTAAGATGTCAGCAATTACAACATATTTTTAAATATTTTGGATAAAAACCCTAATGTGGGAAAGAGATCATAAGTTGATGCCAACATCAAGGAAGCAAGATTGTCAAGGTTTATCATGTCATGTGATTTTGACATTTGCTATTGACAATTTGACAAATGTGAACAATAAAATATTTTTTTTATAATTACATGCGGATGAAGCCGCACGGGAACAACTAGTTAATAGTAAAAAAATGGTAAAAACCCTCATGTGGGAAAGAGACCATTAAAGAAGCAAGGTTATTACGGTAACTTTGACATTTGGAATTGAGAATTTGACAAATGTAAACAATAAATTATTATTGTGTGTACATTACCTGTACATTGGTGTTGGTGTGGAGGGGGCTGTGCGGCAGCTGGCTGAAGTAGCCGCCGGGGCGCGGCCGCAGGTGCCGGTTGTGCATCTCCATCTGCACTATCTTCATAAACTCTATCTGAGCCGCCAGTTTCTGGACTTCCTCCTGCAAACAACATTTTAAATCAGTTGTATTTCAAATTTATTAAACAAAAAAATCGGTCTACTAGCGGCGAAGTTTTCCTTCTTTTGGGAAGTCGTCAATAATTGATGTTAATATCAACATAACATTCACCATTTACCAAAGTAAATAAAATTGTAAATCCTTACACATCTCTATAGGCAATTCAATAAGCATAAAATATAATAAACAGTTTCTATCTGTTTACCACCCTTTTCTTATAACAAGAGAATGGGAAGAGGAAGTGGTTTTGACGGTGTAGGACATGCATAGGAAGGGATGTGCGTCTCCTCCTCCGTCCGATAAGGGTAGGCAACGCATCTGCAATTGCAGATGTCTATGGGCAACGGTCGCTTCGCCATTTTGGCGGATTGAGGTGGCCGCTTGCTCGTTTGACACCTTATGTTATAAAAAAAGGACAGAAGGTGGCACTAAACTTCACAACAGATATAGTACCTTTCAGAGAAAATTTTACTATGCCTCGTCTACAATCTTTTTAATCTTTTTGTCACATCAAATAGCGGATTACACAATACCTTTAGTTCCTCATTCTCCTGGTACAAGTCCGGTGCCTCATCAGGCACTAAGCCGATGCCGTTCAGTGAGGAGGAGGCAGGGACACCTCGGGCACGTGCTCGGCTGTCCCAAGTGTCTCCTGTGCCTCGGATCACTCTCACCACCTAACATTAACACACTATTAACTATAAATTAGGGTTGTAACGGAACTCCGCTTCCGCATCCGCAAGTGCGAAAATTCCGCAAGAAATATTACCTCTGCATCCGCTTCCGTTAGTTCTTATACGGAGTTATAATGGAGGTTAATTTACGTTTTTAACGCGAGTGGGGCGGTGAGGTTACGTTTATGCGACCCGCGCGGGCGTGCTAGGCCCACTAACTAGAATTGTTATACATTATATTTGCATAATAAACTGTATCTTGTAATTATGTCCAATCTGCATTTTGAATAAACATAGCTTAAGTTGTTACTTCTTTAATAAATATCAATTAATGTTTTATTATAGACCTCAGCTTCCGCTTCCGTTAACCTCCACTTTGCAGAAGTGAAGCTCTTCGCCTCCGCATCCGCATCCGTTAAATTGGCCTCCGTTACAACCCTACTATGATTAACAAAATAAGAGCACCGGTGGCTCAGAGGTTTAAAAACATGACTCGTAATCGACAGGTCTTGGGTTCGAATCCCGCCATCCATCAATGTGATTTTAGAGTTTTTGTACATCTTACGCAATGTTCTTACGGTGAAGGAAAACATTTAAATATAACAATTCCACATACCTTTGGGAAAAAGACTAACAGGATTGTAGTTGATGTGGACAACTGTGTTCTTATGAAACCGAGAAGGTACTTAATATCAGGTCCCGCGTGAGGTAAAATTAATAAACTAAAAAAAATTTAATTAGTTTAAACATTGGTTAAATATTACAAGAAAATTCTAGAAAAGGAAGTCATTATGATTAAAATTATAGCCTATGTCAGTAATAATCACTAATAGCGTAGCTTTTTAATGGTGATTGAATTTTTTAAATTTAGTTTTTGTGTCATTTCAATATAAAAAACAAATCTGTCCTTTTATATATTAGTATAGATTAATACTTACTGCATTGTTATCATGAATGAATTAACTGTGAATATATTGTATATAGCGTAGGAAATAAGACGAGCCTCATTGTAGAGACTCTCCGCATGTCTGACTCGGTAACAAACTCTCACACCCCACAGTAGGAATAGAATTTCACCTGAAATTAGTTATTTTGTTTATTTGTGAACAATAATTCATTAAAATATATATGAATTACGAGCTTTCGCCCGCGACTCCGTCCGCGCGGAAAAAAAAACTAAATCAAGTAGCCTATGTGTTCTTCCAGATTATGGTCTACATGTATGCCAAATTTCATCGAGATCCGTTCAGTCAAGGCTACAAACTCTAACATCCATCTATCTAAACTTTCGCATTTATAATATTAGTAAGAAGATTATTAAATTAAATATAAATATGAGTATAATTTGATTTTGTCACAATGAAAGTAAATATATGATTTTAAAAAGATATATAAGCAATGTTTTTTTTTTTATTTCTAACAGTAATTTGTGTTTGATAATTAAAGAAAGAGCGTGCGCACTAAACTAAGGCACACCTGTTGTGCGATTGCCGATTCATTTGTAGCCAAATCAACTGTTTAGTTGCATAACTACACTTCAACAGTGGTAGTGCCCGCTTTAACATGTTAGCACTGCAGGGCCGGCACGCCCCCAGTAATACCACGACCACACAGAAGACAGACGTGAAGTGGAAGCAATTCCATGTTTCGTCTGATGAGTGTGGTACCGGAGGCCTAATTTAAATCCCTTTCTCTTTACCGCCCTTTTCTTATAAGGAAAGAATGGGAAGGGGAAGTGGATCTGACGGTGGAGGAGACGCATAGGAAGGGGAAATATCCACTTTATGTCCGTCTCCTCCTCCGTCGGATAATGGTAGGCAACGCATTTGCAATTGCGGATGTCTATGGGCAGCGGTCGCTTCGCCATTCTGGCGGATTCAGGTGGCCGCTTGCTCTTGTCACCTTATGATATAAAAAAAAAACTAAAAATTGAGTAGTGTGCACTAACTTATAAGCTAATAGAAAACAAAGCGAGATTAAACAGTTCTGCGATAGTTTAGTCAAATGTGTGTAAACGCCCCTAAATGCATAAAATATTGAACAATACCTATAGCTAAGCTGTGATCCCACCAATTGTATGTGCATTGCTTGAATTTTAATCCCGTATCGTCGGTTATCTGCAAAAAGATAATAATTTAAAAAAAAAGGCAAAAGCACTGCTCCATATAATTACCATGGTTATTATTATCTTATGTAGATATTTTAAATCATTTTATTTCCAATATTTTTTAATATTGACAATAATTTGAATATAACATTTTTTTAAATGACCAGCTTGTGCCGGTGACTCCATCCACATGGAATTAAAAAAAACAAAAATGGTATTTTTTTTAGTATTCGTCCAGATTGTTCTCTACGTCTATACCATATTTCATCGAGATCTGTTCAGTTTTGGCTACAAACTCTCACAAACATCCATCCATCCAAACTTTCGCATTTATAATATTAGTAAAATACTCACAACTTCAGCATCTGGTGGTGATGATAATGTCCATGTTCCGAGATATACCAGCATTATGAGAAGTATGGGCGCCATCCACTGCAGTAACTGTTTGTCAGTTAATTTCAACTTGTGTGCTGACTTAACTCGGTAAGTTAGTGAAACTCTACAAAAAAAAATGTAATCATTCATAGACAAATCTAATGATTATAATTTAAACTATAACTCTACTACTTTCGCCCGCGACTCCATCTGGGTTGAATTAAAAAAAAATTAGCATATGTGTTCTTTCGGACTATCCTCTACATCTATGCTAAATTTCATAGAGATCCATTCAGCAGTTTACACTACAAACTCTAAGTAACATCCATACATCTAAACATTTTCATTTTACTAATAATATAGATGGGTGGATGGTTATATATTTTTTAGAGTTTATAACCTAAACGGCTGACTGGATCTGAATGAAAGTTGGCACAGATGTAGAGAACAGTCTGCAAGGACATATAGGCTACTTGTTTTTTTATTAGTTTCACGCCGACGCAGTCGCGGGCGGAAGCTATATAATATTAATAAGATTTGTATACTTACCTCCAAGTTTTCATGAGCAAAGCTGTGTAGGTGAGGCAAAATCCCATATGCCGAGTCCATTTAGTGGCAATACATGAATATCTGTCAAGTACTGGGAATATAGCTGCCATCTGTAACATTTTTAATTCATAGTTCACTCAATAGAAATAACTATTTATGGTATTGTGATTCAATATCTAGTATATATACTTTTTTTATCATCTTCTACACTCTCTTGGTCTGTACTCTTTTTTGCACAGTTTATTTTTCTATTCTTTTTTTTTTTGTTGTGTAATCCTTATAACACTAGTGAGTTCCTTTTTTTAATGTACATTTTTTAGTGTATATACTTGATTGTCGATCTCAGGGATTCAAGCATTTGACTTATCCATAAGTCCTGGATTCAAATCTCCTCATGTACCAATGTGCTTTTCGAATTTTATATCTACATAATTTACCCGACGTTTTAACAATGAAGGAAAACATCATGATGCACATATTGGTGAAGAAATTCAAAGATATGTGTTAAGTCAACCCGCAGAAGGCCACATGGTTGACTAAGGCGTAGTCACCCTAACTTAGGGTAGGGTAGGCGCCTCAATGGGGTGTTTAGTAATCTGGTGATGTGTTGATATGTACTTACTTCCATATACATAATAGCACATCCCAGCAATGTAATTGAGAGGAAGACGGGGCTTGCGACTCGGATCACTTTGACACGGCGATGATGTCTTGTATAGAATGTGAGGCAAACTGTCAGCCCCGCACACGTCACTGATATCACCAGAAGAGATATCCTGCAATACACAATATTAAAAACAAGCTTATTTGTATATGTAAAACTAGCTTTTACTTGCGACTATGTCTGCGTGAAATTAAAAAATAATGAACATGGCCTATGTTACTCACAGACAAATTACCTTTCTAATGGTGAAAGATTTTTTCAATCAGCCGAGTAGTTTTTGAGTTATTTCAATACATACAAAACTACTAATCTTTACTCTTTAAAATATTAGCATAGAGGAGAATATAAGTATTAAATGGAATGTTAAGCTTCAATTAAAATCAGGAGGTTGGTTTAGCCGGTTTTGGTTGAATAGTAGGACAAGTGGTTGATCTAGTAGTATTTGGTTGAGTAGTTCCTTAAGTAGAAGTTAATGGACCTAAACAAGGCTTTCAAATCATTGCCTTATACTTAGAGACACCATATACAAACAACTTACCGGAACGGCCAGTTATATTTAGCAAGACAAGGCGTTGGACCTCTACATGTTTCACAACCTGGCTGGCATTTCAAACAATCATAAGGTTCACGCCAGTTCTCTAAACCTCCTTCTTCATATTCTTGGAAGGCAACTGAAAACATAGAATTTGATATGTGAAATATTTTTCTTCTGAAAGTTAGCATGTAAGTATAAAATTTCATTAACACCAAATTATGAAGTATAGATTTCTTATAGTTGTTAATTGTTTTTAATTTATTAGATTTAGACATTAACTTTGAATATTACCTTCAACAAGAGAGCCGTTAAAACCTTCAGGATGCTGTGGGGAATAATATCCAGGTCTGCATTTACAAATATATGACCCTCTTGCCCAACCAGCATGTCTTGCATTCATTTCCCGGTTGGGTTTATATATACACTGTAATAACAATATTTAAATGTTAGTGGCGCCAAATGTGTTTTTGAAGAATAAATAATGTACTAAATACTTACAAATGTAGTCTCATTGGGACATTTATGAGTTCCGTGGAAGGAATAAATTTGATTATCATTATCTTCATCATTCTTTGCCTCACACTGATTGATTTCTAAATTAGATATGTCTATATCCAGTGAAACAACTCCGTTTAACCTGAGAAAGTTATTTTATACACAAACAACTGCAATATAGCCTTCAACTTCACATTTCTGGTTTATTTTAAAATCTGTTAGTACATCTTAGCAATAAGTTTACTTACCCGCGGATTTTTGAAACCGGGGCTGTGTATGACAGTAGCCAGCGTTCAGATTCGCAGCTATAATACGGGTAAGTCCACCAGCCTCCCATAGCAGCACCAGGTGGCGAAGGCATAAACTTCGACGACCTAAGCTCTTCAGTCTGGTAAGCTGATACATACCTATAGGTTTTAATAGAAAATATTAGATGCTACGTTTTCTCCTGTTTTCTGTAATATTATTTTAAAAAAGTTACAAGTTTATTTTAATAACACCGGTTGTTAAAAACAAGACATGTACTTGTCAAAACGGATGTAAACAACACAATTTGACATTGACCTGTGTGATTTCGTTCATAAACTAGAAAGTTTTAAAACAGGAAATACCACATTTGTACGGTACGATTTATTAGAATTTGAAGTCAAATTAGCTTAACATCATATTTAATTGTAATGGAGCCTTCAATCATGATTAACCGACGCTTTGCGATTTCAAAAAATCAAAAAGTACCATGGATATTCGGGATCTGGAGGGTTGTCCCTCGGCGGCGCGGGTACGGCAATTGGCTCACCCGTGCCATATCTCTCCCAAGCTATCGATCCCTCTATAATTCCATCTGGTTGTAGAACTACAGCGCGTGCTGCCACTGCACGTTCCGCTGCACCTGCTCCCATGACTAGGCTTTGAGATACAGCCGTCAAAACATCTGAAATTGTCACAAATAGAAATATTTTAATTAAGTCGTTTGCTCTAGTCTTGGGTAGTACACGTATGATGTACTTAAAAGTAATGTTACTCGGCACTGTACTAAAAGTAACGTTACCGAACGGCTTCTATTAATCGGACATTTAGTACTTTTAGTACACTACACGATATCGGTGTTCGCCTCTTCGTTGTTTGATTTGATTGAATATTTGCCAGATTGAAGCATCCATCTTCGATAATAAGAATCAAAAGTGGATAAAATTATTCATAACTAAATTTATTTTCGCTAATAACATATGTTTGACCCTGCTTAAAATTTGATGTGAAGTAATCTATGATCCTCGTTATATTCTATTCTTGTTATTGTGTTCTCACAAATCTGAAGTACTAAAGGTACTACAAGTGTGTACTAGTAAGTCTTCCAAATTGTACTAGTACGGTGCGCACTTGCAGATGTCCGATTAAGCCCAAGACTAGTTTGCTCAAACCGAAGACTAGCTAAAACATTATTGACTGTATTAAAGATGTTCTTAGAATATCTCGACAATCATATTGACTTTTATTACTGTAGCCGTCTTTTGATTTTTAGTTAAAAAAACTATAATTTCTAGATTTACCGCCGTACGGAATAGACAGATTTTATTAGAATAAAATTAACAAAGTCTGGAGAGACTCTTCTTCTGTCTTACCTGCGTTTTCCAAGCCAAGCTGGTGAAGCATATTGGCAGCTAAATCGGCTCTAGCTCTAGCCGTGTCCCAGCGTGCAGCGTGCAAAGGCGCCCGCAGTCGGCCGTATCTATGGGTCACACAGAGTGCCCCTGTGGCCCCGGTAGCCACAGCGTGCACTAAACGTAGAGATGATTCCACTTCTTCCTAAAAAAAAATGTTATCTTTTTATTGTTGTATGTAACATTTCGTCAAAGTCGGGTTCGAGTCATCGATTTTGAATACTTTCTAATCAACGTTTAGAAATTTAGAAGAAGTTTCTAAATGTCTATGTTAGATTTATTTTCACAATACATAAAATGTGTTGCAACTTTTAATATAAGGAGATTTTAATTATTCTTGATGCTCTTAGAACACCGCGGTAATAAACGCTAAACTATCACAGGAGATAGAATAATAACAAAATTAACATGGAAGTTAACATGTTATCTCAAAATACAGATGTGCTCAGAGCTCGCTCATTCAAAACTCGCTAGTGACAAAAGCATTCATAATTAAACTATTAGTACGCTACACTAAAATGTTAATTATCTTTAATATCAGGTGCGAATCACTACCTAAAACTATTAAGAGTCAAGATTTTAAATAAATAATAAAGTTTTCCTACCAGGTTCGTAATTAATTGTTAACCTTTTGTTACAAATTCTTCGTTTCGGGAATGAGGGTTGAAAAATAATGTGAAGAATGTTTCAATCTCTACCAATACAAAAAAATAACCCTATTTCAGAATATAACGCGTCTTAACGATTGTTGTTGATGTGATGGACAATATTGAGGTAACAAAGGACTTGTCTATTTTTATATATAGGAATAAAAAGGTAACTCACAATTTTTGTATCCGAATATTCCAACTGGAATACATGAATAATGTCTTTGTGAATCTACTTAATTGCATTTAAAAATTTGCAACCGTTAACCGCACTATTACCACGAGTGGCCTCCAACGTTTCCATAATAACGTTTATTAATTCTCTTTGCTCGACACTCTCTTCAATTTTTAAGCAGCTTTAAAGAGGTGGAATTTTCATAAAATTTTATCTTCACAAAGTAAGTTAAAATTTGCGTTTTAAATTATGATTAGATAGTACCGACAAGTCATGCAACTAGTAATTAAAACATTATAGTGTGTCTACATAATTTAGATTAGTTTGACAATTCACTTCAAATTTAGTAGGGATGGTTGTGTAAAATCAGTCATGAATCTATAGATTTTCGATTTTTATTCTTATAGAAGTTGGAATCGATAGATTCATAGTTATAACTTATGAATTGAAAATAAAAAACACTTCTCTCAAATTAACAATGACCATTACAAATAATGAGAGTAAATAAATGCTTATTACTATTACAGCCGTACGTAATCGAATTGGATTTCGCTATTAATTCTATCATCGCTAAATTCTCTACACTATAATCAATAATAGAATTGTCCTCTAAATTAGTTAATGAGAAAAAATAATTTTAGTTGAGTTCAATTATTATCTAAACCGAATATCGATAGTTAATAATTGTTTGCTGCGTGTTTGTTTCGTCACTACGATACCTGTCTAATAAGTACGGCATTTGACTTCATACAAATTGAATTCGATACTTCATATGCGTCATTTATCAAACTAATCTATCTTATTTAACCTGTGTTGAAATAATTATATTATAGAAGAAAAAAACGACGTTACTTCGATTGATAAACATTTACTTTATTTAAAACAAAAAACAAGTCATTCTTGACCAAACATTATGACAGAGAATATTTTCGATTAAAAACAGAAATTCCAAGGAGTATTTCAACACTCTGTCAACCGGGCATAAATTACGGTATAAACAAACCGTTAAAATTAGGCTAGATTTTTTTTAAACATGCTGCATGAAAATTAATGTATTAGTCGGACCATTGAATCGGAATGCTAAACGCGTATTGAGTGACAGCCCAAGCCGAGGTCTCCTCTCGGGGACCCTTGTGCTTAGTCACTCCATGGAGCGACCGCCGAAGCGATCTAAGAGCTCGGTGGCCGCCCAATCCGGTAATAATAACGAAGTAACGGCCCGAGCCGAGGCTCCTGAGGGAGCCCTCGAGCCTAGTTACTCATAAAAGAGGTTTAGACTATGCGCCATCTGCGCTCGGCCACCTCAAGCTCGGTGAATCTGTAAATGCCTCTTCAAGGCAAACAGTGACAACTCAGTCACAAAAAAAAAAAATCGCACAGAGCTCAGTCTGAGTCCAGCAGTCCGATAGTACATTTCTAGTCGTAACCATGGAACGTTTGACATCTTTAAATAGTTGACTTTGTGTTAGTTTTAAAGTTATTAACAAGTATTGTTGGTATGGCCGATCGTCAATATTTTTTTAAATCATTTGTATAGAAATATCTAAAAGTATTGTAATCGGTGCATTTGTGCTCAGCTTTAATAGCTTTTGTGAATGGCGAGTGCAAATAGTTGAAATTTCAGTATGTTCATAAATTGCAAACACACAATGATGAATTGCGTGCCACATTAAACGTATGGTGAGTAGCGTATTTTCATCAGTTCGATGGACCGTTCATTGCGAACTAAATATAAATATATACAGCTATGATCAGCTAGGACGAGGGTGCTTTCTATTAAGAGAATTATCCTCTACATATTAAATTTTAAACTTTAATTTAACGTACAACTTTTTATGCATTAATAATTGACTAATAAGTAAAGAGTTAGCATGGTATGGGCATGTTATAAGGAGAGATGAATCGCATGTTACGAGAACGTTTGTTCTGAGTGAACACCGGTAGGTAGCCCTAGAAAGAGAAGAATGGATTGCGTGAAAGTGAAGTGATGACTGAGATGACGTACGATAGTTATTTGGAAGACAAAATCTTGTTGCGCAATCCAACGGTAGAAGATACATTGGCCAGTTTTTATTGGTATTATTGTATTAATTGATTGCCGTATGATTATAGAGAACTATTAACAGAACATACATTGTATATTGTTGAATGCTTCTAATCCTAACTACATCACGTGCAACCAACTGCAACTGACTTATATGTTCACGTGTTTACGCGTGTTGTGTTTACATAACCAAATTTAAAACCCATAAATTATATCTAAGATTTCAAGTAAACATTCCTCTTTAATCATGATATTAAGGCTTTTGTTAGCTTTTTAACTATTTTTGATGTCTTCTGTATTCTTAAAAGTTATTTGTTAATTTGTGCTATATACCAATACATTTATCTTTATTTAAAACAAAAATATTGTGAGGAAAATATTAGGAAACGAAAGGAATAGTGGGGGGTAGTTTTATAAAATATATGGCAAGGAGTGGCTCAGTTTTTTACTAGTCGTCACAACGAAACGTTCGATATATTTGCGTTGTCGCATTGGAGTTCAGTTTGTGTGTTTAAAACTAATTTACAAGTATTGTTAATATGGCCGTCCGTCTATATTTTAAAGGAAGTCATTTGTGGAAATATCTAAAACTTTGTTATCGTATATAATAGCGGGAATATAAAATCTTGAGATGAAAAAGTTCGAGGAAATGTATTATTCAGAAATTGTTTCAGGCACGAAAAATACGGAAATAATAATATAAAAGGAATGTAAACAGGTAATTTTTGTTTTCAGCAACGATACTCATGATAACACGCATTTTAAGACTCAGCATTTTCATTAAAAAATGCAATAGCAAGCAGAGAATTATTCGCAAACCACTCAAAACGATCAGATAGTCACGTTAGAGTCATTACGGTGTCGTTGATGCGCGACCCCGATGAGGGTTATTGAATAAAAGGTAAGAAAAGGTTTCTTAACGACACTCCGAATGCGATAAACGAAATTTCGAGAAACGTGAAAAGAAATTAGAAAAATCTACCAAGAGAGATTACATTATCAAAATCTTTATTTTATTCTACGGAATAATTGCCTTCAGGACTGTAGACTAATTTGTTTTCTTCTCAACTAATTTTTATAACACTTTTTAAAACATATTCTGTAAAATATATGTAACTGGCTTGCACCCGCGACCCCGTTTGCACGAAATTAAAAGAAAACTTAATTAGTAGCCAAATTTCATCGAGACCCTTTGTACCGTTCTGGAGATAAATTCTAACAAACATCCACCCCATCCATCTAGACTTTCGCATATAATAATATTAGCACGATGATACCGGAAGATCATTATTGTTTACTCGAGGTAGTCGTCAGAGTAAACGAGTGCTCATTTTGCAGTGTGAGCACGTGGGCCTGGTGTGATTAAATAATACACGTGGCACACAGTGAATCGAACGGAATGTAAATTAGAGTACAAAAGATACGTGTATTTCTTATTCGGATGAGTATAAAAAGAATTAAAGTAAACATTTTTGTTTTAAAAGAAACAGACAGCTAAGCACAGTTTTATCCTTTCTTTACTTTTGTGTCGAAAAAAAGCAAAGTAAAGAGAAGGAAGAAAGGTGGAGATGGGCCTTATCATGTGATTACATGCACAGTTTTATCGTATTAAAGTGAACTCGCAAGGCAAGTTGGTGACATCCAACATAGTCACCTGTTGATCTACTTACTCGATAGGCAGTAGCGTTGAAAGCACTCGCCGGCGGCAGCGACAGGAGGGCAAAGGGCAGAAGCAGCGCACTTGACATGCGCCGCGGCCCTCCCATCTCTGCGGACCATTCGCCCGTCGACTTTAGCCTCTGAAAACAAGGTAACTGATGAATGCTGAAGAACAGAAGGACCTTAAAGGTCATTTACCTGCATAGTTGTTTGTGTCGTCAAAAGGATTCATTCGCAAGTTTTTTTTATCAAACAAGGCGGTCAAATGAGGGTCGGGAACAGAGATTTGTATTACATAAAAATCAAACTCTATAAGACCTCGTAGGCGTTATTTTTTTAAGTTTTGCAATAATTTAAAAAAGAGATATCGATATTTTTGTACCCGCAGGGCTTTAATAGTTCGAGAACTTGAAAAACCGAAGCACGTCTATGTACGGAATTCGTCGTAGCCGTCAAATTCGTAGCTCAAATATTTCAGCGTTTAGGAATGCCGCTTTCCGTGTTATCGGAATTTGCTTATCATCTAACCTCTTTGTTCTTTACATTCCTATCATTGAATTATTTTACATGAAACACATTCAAGAGGATATAGATAAAGATCGAGTAAGAAATATTGATTCTATTCGACGAACATTCGACCAACTTTTACTTGGCCAACTTCTACTCAACAAACTCCATGACCAACTTTGTATGGTGTATTTTGTATGTTGTGTAGTCTATAATATTACTCTATTTGTTTTGTATAATTTTAAATTTGTTCATTTTGTATCTTAAACAATAATACACTATTGTTACGGAACTAACGGAAGTAGTAGTGGGGTTAGTTTCATAAAAGTCTTTGCAAGTGCAAGGAGTGAAGCGCTCTTAGTCACTCAATCGCTTAGTTTCTCAGTTCCATTCAATCGCTCGGTCGCTAACAAGCTCTCTAGCCGTCAGTACCTCAGTTCCTTCAGTCGCTCAAGAGCTCAGTACATTTCTAGTCGTCACTCGTCACCACGGAACGTTCGATATCTTTTACGTAGTTGCCTTAGTGTATTCGTTTTATGATAATTCACCAGGATTGCTCATATTACTGCTCGACTATCATATTTTTTTTTAAAGTCATTCGTATCGAAATTTCTAACATCAGAAGTGGGATAGGATTCACGTGATTCTATCCTTAACACCCACTGTGTATGTTGTAGAATTTACGATAAAAAAGTGCAAAGTGAAAAATGAAAAATATCGATCGTTACCGTGATCGCGATAATTGTAGTTGCGACAAGTCTAGACAAGATTTCAGGCAGAGAGTTGTAAAAGTGTGTAGTGACACGTTGCCGACACGTCATTTTACTAATATGGCTTCTTTGTTAGGGAACGAGCTCTCTCGACTGAAGAGATGGTGCAAGTAGTGTGTTTGAGTGCCCTGTCCTGGAAGGCCTGGCTTGTCTACGAGCAAGGCTGCTGTCTTCGTGCAAAGCGTCTAGCTTCGTGCATCGCGACTGGCTACGAGCAGCGCGCCTGCGACGCGCGTGTCAACGAGCAGCAATCCTGCGACGCGCGTGTGCGCGAGCAGCACTCCTGCAACGCGCGTGTGTACGAGCAGCGCGCCTACGACGTGCGTGTGCGCGAGCAACACTCCTGCGACGCGTGTGTTTACGAGCAGCGCGCCTACGACGTGCGTGTGCGCAAGTATTTTCATATTTTCATATTTATTTCAGGGGGTAGTTTCATAAAAGTCTTTGCAAGTGCAAGGAGTGAAGCGCTCTTAGTCCCTCAGTCGCTTAGTTTCTCAGTTGCATTCAGTCGCTCGGTCGCTAACAAGCTCTCTAGCCGTCAGTACCTCAGTTCCTTCAGTCGCTCAAGAGCTCAGTACATTTCTAGTCGTCACTTGTCACCACGGAACGTTCGATATCTTTTACGTAGCTGAAATTTTTAACACTATAGATAGTTTTGTTTCAAATATTGATTTTTTTATCTTAATTTTAATTAATCAATCTAATGAATCAATTTAATAAATACCATTCTAGATTATACGTAGCTAAAATTAAAAAAACACAATCCTTTTTAATCCGATTCCAATATTAATATAATGAAATAAATACTAATTAGAATAGTGCATAGGAGTACCTATAGAATATTGTCGCTGACTACAAAGCCGTTTATATAATTAGAGCGGGCGAGGGCTAATGGAATGGAACCTGCTCTTCACGTACTTAATTAAAATTGAGCTTCAAGAGTATTGCAATTTGTGGAAATAGGTACTTTTACAGTTACACCCTATATGCTTCTTTTATCTGTATATGTAACTTAGTAGGTGTAATTTGAAGTGTAGATTTTATTTATATTGTTGCAGATGTAACGTGTTACTTTCACTTTATTAATTTTTATTACTTAATATAATTATCTTTATCTACTATTTTTATTAACTATTTATAATCTTATTATCTTTGTTTATTATTGAATCGATTTTCTTTGATTTCTGAATAGAAGATTTACGTTCACTAGAGTTTGGAATTAACTATTCCCTATGTCTCTTAACCTACACGCGATATTCAATTGTTACTTAAAAGCTAATGCAAAATAGTTTACTTATGTAACAGAGTACATAAATGTCGCCCTCTGCAATGCAAATGGCAGGCGATGTGTTCCACTTATCAAGTGCAGCAAACAAGTCATTTTATGCACACGTCGTGTTGTCGACGGTCGATTGATTCCAGAAATAAATGGAACATTTACAATACATCGTTTGTGCGAGAACGATTGTTTATTTCACCTGTTTTTTGTATTCATATCTGCAATATTGTTAACATAAAGAATGAAGTAAATCGAATTTTAAGCGTTATTCCATATGAAATTACTTGAAAACAGTAACTAGATAGCGTTTAACGTTATTTTATTTACGTCCAACATTATCATAGATATACAAAAACATTTCATACAAATTCCGCTCGCGACTCTGTCTGCGATAAAATAAAATTATATACAAACAAGTAGCCTATTAACTCTTCCAGACTATGCTAATTTCATCCAGATCCTTAGGCCATTTAGGCTCTAAGCTCTTACAAAAACCATATAAACTTTCGCATTTATAATATTAGTAAGATGTTTTAAGTTATTTGGTATCAATATTACAGATGTAGTTTAAAATAAGGAAAAAATAGAAATGAAATAAGAATTTTCAATACATATTCACTATTGTAATGTAGTTTAGCAGTTTCGTTTTAATTACGAACTGCATGCATTTGTAGGTCCTCCGGTGCAATTGTTCAACACAATTGAAGCTCACAAAGTGTTTACGAGTTACTTATTGTATATTTTAGATTAAAAAAAAAAGTTCAATATCATGGTTTCGAAGTTTTATATATGGTTTTTATAAAAATAGTTTTGTATAGTTCATAAATGATCAAATGGCAACCTAAAAGCACAAAGTTTTACTACCATAAATATAATTTCTGAAATAGTTTTCAACATGGTTGAAGCTTAATTTTTCATGCGGCAAATTTTGGAATGAATGTCGACCTATGTGTATGCGCTTTACTGAAATTAAAAAAGCTGCTGTAATGCGTTTTGGGCCAAAAAACTCGTTTTATCGCAACTCAAAAAGAACTCTGAAATAAACTTCTAAAGCTGCAGAAATTTATATTGCAAATATTTTGTCAAGATTATTTATATCAGGAATAACTAGGATGTTAGTAGACGTGTGTATGTTTTTATGGAACATGCTGATTGCTGAGAAATTTAGAAATTTATCATAACCTATTAATTTAAAAATATAATGGTCCATTGCTACTTTGCACAAACTAATGTAAATATTATTTTCAATGGAAACGATTAAAAATTTGAACGACTAGATACGATATTAGATTTTATTTTGTATGTAATAAAATAACTCAAAAAATGCTGGGTCGATTTCAAAAAATCTTTCAACGTTAAAAAGCTACGTTGTTAGTGAACAATATTGTCTACATTTTATAATTTTTTTAATTCACGTGGGCGAAGTCGCGAACAACAGCTAGTTCAGATATAAAATTAAAACTCCTTTTTAAAGTGAAAATGGGATTCAGTACAAAAGTTGAAATAGTAAACATAGATATCTGTGAGAAAGCTTGTGCATAGGTATAATAAAAACATTGCACTCTACTTGAGTAAAAGCCTTTGTTAGACGGATGTCATTGAAGTAGTTTTTGTTTACTTTTCTTAATAAACTTAATAGCTTCGTCGTTACTGAGACGACATTCTATTAACGTTATATAGACTACGCTAATAGTGAAGTGAAGTACAATAAAAATAATAGAAAAGTTTTGGAATAGGAAAATACAATTCATTTTATTAAACTACTAGCTTTCGCCTATGACTCCGTCCGGAATTAAAAAACAATGGAAAGTAGCCTATGTGTTCTTCCAGACTATGCTCTACATGCCAAATTTAATTGAAATCCGTTTAGCGTTTTAGGCTACAAACTCCAACAAACATTCATCCATTTAAACTTTCGCATTCATAATATTAGTAAGATAACGAGTAAAAAAATAATATAAATAGAAGAGTAAGTATAGTAGAGAGTATTAAAAGCAATACAATAGTATAATTTTTTTTTAAAGAAATAAAAGTACGGTGTTATTTTATTTTTTTTTAATTGAAAAAAGAGATATGAAGTCGGGTCGTATGATGTTTAGTAAAACATCATTTTCAAACGTTTGTCTTCTCCTTTTAAAATGTTTAATTAATATTTCATGATTCAATACATTTTTTTGGTTTTATAAACTTTTACTGCTACGGTCGCTATTTCCTTCATATCGACTTCGTAGCAGTCTCGTAGCTTCGGCGTAGTAGTTCTGTTACAGAGTGTGATAGTTGTCTGTGGTAGATTTCAGTGTCCTATTTGGTATCATACATTTTTAGGTAATATTTAATGAAGATACGTGCATAAAATGTATGTATATTTTGGTTTACCCACCAGATCAGCTCAAATCATAGTTGTGTTTGGATCTGTAAGAAAGAAAAAAACACATTAGGACATTTTATATATAGAAAGGAGATAAAGAAGGTCCCCGCTGGTATTTAGTAACAAGTGTGTATTATCTGAAGCGTCTTAATAAAACAAATGGCTCCAAAGTTGTCTCTTAAACAGAGCGGGATCGCACATAAAGTGCCGGAAACATTAACTTCGCGTAAAAGCGAGTCAGTTACTTTCAAGTGTGAACATTAAGCAACAGTGGTCTAATATTTGCTTTGGGAGCAGTTTCAATGAAACTATTGTCAATTCCCATTCTAATTTCGCCCGTCTACAAAGTTTTAAAGCTCAAGGAATTGTTTAAATAACGTTGAACCCACTCAGTTAGGACGTAATGTATAATTATAACTTGTATATTTACAATCTGTATTCTTACATTGAAGATGTATTTTTAATATTTTGTGTTAATAAAGTTTTAAAATCTTTCTATGTTTTATCATATTTTATGATGGTGATATACAAGACTATTTAATATTACAAAGTTTATTTTACGATTCGAAACAGTCTTGTTATATGATCTCCTAGTTTGTCTTAATTCGTAACATTCTATCATTAGCGTATAGAATAATATAATCTGTGATTAGGTGCTATTTAGTGCACCACGGACATAGCTACCTCATTAGTGCTGCAATTATGTTGGGTTGTGTCAAAACGTAACGGATCTTAGAAACGACTTCGCTTATAAGTACCTCTAGTTCTTTCCATACAATCTGCATGCAAAGGCACCTCTAGTCGTGTTCTTAATCTGTGACAACGTCTTTTTTAGAGCTGGCGCACCATTGACTTAACCATCGCAGAACTGTTGTGCGATTGTCGATTGTTTCGCAGCCCATTCAACTGTTTAGTTGCACAACTAAAATACGAGTAGTGTGCGCACCTCCATATAAGCTCCAAAAAAATATTCATGCGATGGTTTAGTTTCAGGTGTGCCCACGCTCTTATGAGATGGCTACTGGTGAATATTAAGCTATTGTTCATGTAGCCATATGTGCTTTAATCTAAAGGCGTACGGCATACTGTAAATTCTAAATCCTTAAAGTCCTGTTCATTCATTTTTTATTCATCCTAATATCTTTATCTCACTTTACGGTCTTCAATTTAGTCGTTGCTTAGTATCAATGAGACTCGTGGTAAAATAAATACTTAATGGAACTCCATTAAATGTATATTTGACATAAAAGTTCTGTTTGTTGAAACTTTAATCGCAACTATGAAGTAAAACTTTGCACAAAAGATTATTCTAGAAATTTAAAATTCATTTTTAAATGCGGAATAAAGTTGTCGAAGCTTTGTATGCATAATTCAAAACAATTTTATTATGGTAATGCATTTCGTACTCGGCTCATAAATTGAAAAAGCAATGTAACGGTTATTCGAACAACCTTACGTAATTTATGCATAATAAAATGTTTCTTATTACCTTTCTGCATATTTGCATATGATCTTAAAAAAATATCCTGTATACTCTCGGTAATTTATGTATACTTAAATGAAAAAATAAAACGTTAAAAATATAGTGAACTTAAGAATAGGGATAAAATATGACTCCTTATGAAAGTAAATTTCTTTTGATAAACAAAGGACGAAGGTTTTAGTTCTCTGATGATTAAAGCTGTTAGAAAATACAAGCGTTAATTTATTTTTTAATGATTCACTTGGAGAATGGATATCGGCGAGTGCATAAACTTTGGTTCATTTTGTTACATAAGTATGTTTTCTGCTGTAAGATTTATGAATGGGCTTTTGAAGTATGATAGCTAGAGATACAGAGACTTACTAAAAATAATTAATTTCCTTAAATAAATTTATTCCCTCTACATTCATCTCTGATTTGTGAATAAATGGGTCACTTTATCGTCATTTTTCTGAATAATTTGCTACGCTTTCCTTGGTTAGATTTATTTCAAATTAACTTCACCTTTGTAAATTGAAAAAATGCTACCGTTTTTCCTTATAGAGGGTCGATTTAGATTTTTTATTAGATTGAGCTTTTGGTAGAAAACGTGTCGCAATATCAATTTCGTGAATGTTTCCGTTGCAAAATTTAAAAAAAGAAACTTACGTAGTATCAGAACAAATCGAAGAAAAAGGGGATTAAATAGAAATTAATAAAAGTCAATTTAGTAACGTTACCCTTTGGGATAGACAGATACATTTGTAGCTACTTTTAACATTTGTAATGTAAATATAGTGTGCAATAAAGATATATGAAAATATTTATTTTTTAAATAGGTTTGGACGGTTAAGCCAAACAATAATGCTGTTGAATCAGATTTTCATAGGATCGTTGAGGTTTACTGGGAAACAATGTGCACTCGTGTGATAAGAGTCGTCTTAGTTGAGTGTAGTGGCCGCTTAGCAAGTCTCCAGTAACGTCCCATTGGGCATTGATCCAATAAAACTGGAAGGAGCTACACACTAAAATGATAGTATGGCACACTGTAACTGTAACCCGTTCGGATTTTGTTATAAGTATTTACTTACGAGATACTTTAGCTCTGTTTTATCTATCTATAGGCAAATACGAGAGATAAATTAATGAATAAAAATAATTTATTAATATTTTTAATAAATTATTTTCGTAGTTTCTTATTGCTAAATCACGTTCAAATATGACACTGGCCTTCAAGATTAAGTAGTTACTAAATTAACCCGTACCATTACATAGAAATTGTTACAGCTTTCATTCCATTTAAATCCAGTACTAAATCCATATTTAATCGTAGGAACGCTTCCTGTAGTTAACCGCGACTTGAACACAGCGGTGATTTGATTGATGAAGTGTTCAGAGGTAAACAGTTTATTTGAAATGTCATTGAAAGTCTATTTCCTTTCCTTTACTGATGTACTTGTTTACTTACAAATACAAAGTTTGTAAAGCATCATAATAGGATCAATAAGGAAATGAAATATCGCGTGATGCACGTTTCATGTGACTTTTACGACATATTTGTCCGTATTTATTGTGCGATTTTAGAACCATTATAAAATAAGTGTCGCAATAAAATATTGTGTCATAGCTGAAGGTCTTTATAGATACGTATATTGTCATCTCCTTTAATCAATCAAATGGGTCAATGCACCGAGTTTTTGTTCTTAAAATAACTCTTATTATCCGTCACCTTAGTCATCAATCCCTTCTTGATCATGTCGTCTATCACGCACTACATTCATCACTTTCTAGGTCTACCTCTACTCTTCTCCTCCTCATAACATGCCCATATCATATTAACCTTTTACTCCTTAGTTTCTCAACCACTGGAGCTACTCTCAAATTCCTCTAATATAGGTACGTAGGTATATTGTATACGACGATAAAAAGAAAATGTAAGAATTAATAATAAGCATCATATGCGTCCCCTTCTTTGTTGACTAAAGGTAGGTAACGCATTTACATATGCAGAGGTCATTTCGCTATTTTGACGAATTCCGGTGGCAGCTTTCTTGTTTGTCACCTTATAGTATACAACATACAGACGAATTGGGAACCAAATATTTGGAAGTCGTTTAAAAAAGCTACATTTATCACCACTTGCGCAGCATATATCATAATCACAATAATCTATTCTAAGGAACTGTAGAGTTGTTTTAATAAACTTTACTATTATATCTCTCTCTCTCTCTCTTTATGAATTTACTTTTTGATAAAACGAAATTAAAACTCTCGAACATATTCTCACAGAAGTAATTAGGAGCTGCAAAAGGACAACGTACTTCTAATTTTGAAAGTTTGCACATTAATTTTAATGAAAGCAATGCCAACAAACATCAACTTTAATTAAATGTCTTCTAAGAGCTCCCGCACACCTTTGATTACACTATCGCACAACGGTTTTGTCGCGCTTTGATTTCTATCAACTTATATGCATGTTGCGCACACTATACGATTTTTAGTTATGCAACTAAACTTGAATTTGCTGTTGATTGGCTGCAAAACAATCGACAATCGATATTGTGCGATAGTTTAGTCAAAGGAGTGCGCATGCTTTTACAAAGTAAATACGATATCGTGAAAAAAGTTTTTCAACCTGTGTTTTGAATAAAATTCGAACATCATCAGAATGTTTAATATTAGTTAATAAAAACAGTATAAATAAAAATAGTAACAAATCAAAAACTGCTTTTTTGACCTGCTTTTACTCACTAAAGAGCCCTCTATGGACATCTTCTAGTGCTACAGGCTCCGGAACCTGACTCCTTATGTTTCCCTTCACCACTTAGAGGAACAAAGATTTCTACCAAAATGTTTTTTGGTAGAAATCTTTGTTTTTCTGTACAGTGAAGTAAACATGAATACATTTTATTTAAATCCGTATATAAATAAAAGCTACAACTTTAAGAAATGAGGTTAAAATAAACTTCCTCCTAATTACACAAATCTCAAAGTTAAATTGTCTCTCAGAATCACATTATGATTTCTTTGCGGAAATCTTATCAAGGCATACATTAAACTTTTACGTTGACTTTTTCATCCGACTTTTAATTAAGAATTATTAACTTTTCCTTTGTTTCCTTTTAACACTGAATACATATTTTTTTTAACATTCTATTAACCTATTTGGACGTATTATAACATTTTACTAGACCTGAAATAGACATGGTATCGTTTCATGACAGACTTTAAATGTTTAAATCTAAATATGTTATTTAGCAATTCGCAAATTGAATCCGATTCCAATAATTGCATTGTATCAGACTGTCTAATTGTTACAATTGTTACTTTGATTCCTATGAAAACTCGTATGCATATGGAAGTGCGCACAAAAGTTATTAGATTTTTATTCGTAGTTCGTAGTAACTAAACAGTTCAATGTGATGCGAAGCAATCGACAATCACATTACAATAGTGCGAAGTTTAGTCAAAATTTTGCACAGCAATGGTCTTCTGAACCAGTGCTGGTTCTAACTATGCTAGCGCTGAACGATATTTTTACATGTTCTTTTGTTATTAAGAGGGTGGGGTAAAAATGTCATGTTAGATTGTAGACCTGTAAGATTCTTTCCATTAGGCGTCCTGGGCGGCCATGATCCGCTACACTAACGTCAGTACTGTCCTGAACAAAGTTGTGGTACTTGCATGTTTCATAGCTTTTATACTGAAGGTGGGTTGCATCGAATAAGCGAAATGTAAACTTTATTATTCCATGACCGTGCCATTCGGAGCGGATATAAAATAGTTTTTTTGCAAGCCGAGCACGAGACGAGAGTGCATCTGTATAACAATAGGTCGCAATACAGATCGCACGAATGGCTTGCGATGCTGACTTGTTACATTTGCACTAGTATTTACTAACAGCAACGTTATTTAAGCTCCATTTATTGATAACTTAGCTATTGTACCACTCTCATTACGAGTGTGCACATATTATAAATGAAAAAGTTTAGATTGTTGGATGGATGGATGTTTGTTAGAGTTTCTAGCCCAAACTGAACGGATCTTAATTCAATTAGGCATAGATGCTGAGGATAGTATGGTAAAACACATACTTATTTTCATTTTTATTAATTCCACACGGGAAAAGTGTTTATGTTAAAGTACGCGATAGCTAGTGTTTAATATTTCTTGTGATATTAAAAGAAATCGTAAACCTAAATACATCATTGTTGAGTATGATTTAGAAAAGAAACAAGTGACTTATTATTTTCATCAATAAATAGTCTATTAAGTCCTTTAAGACCAGGTTATTAACCCATCTTTTGAAGATCTATTTTTTAAGGTTTATTTCCCTTTTTTATTTACTTTCAATCGGATTGATTTCTGGGACAAAGTAGTAAGTGAGCATTACTCATGGGAATCATAGGACACAATAAAAGCTATTGCATTAAGACGTATACGGCAATAAGTGTTTACTTTGTTTTACGGCATTTATTTACGGCTTTACTTTATTACGACAGTCAAAATCTATGACTGTACTAAAGATGTCTCAAACTCTGATAATAATTTACTTGGTTGTAATTTGAATGATTACATTCATTTAAACTATAAGGGCGTGCGCACACCTGAAACTATCGCACAATTGTTTAGTTTCGTTTTGATTCCTATCACCTTATATGGAGGTACACTAATACACATACTACTCGATTTTTAGTTGTGCAACTAAACAGTTAAATTGACTCGGAAACAGTCGACAAACGCACAACATTTGTGCACAGTTTAGTCAAAGGTGTGCTCCTGCACTTACACTTTTGAAATTAAAAAAAATATCTCGAAATAACACTCAAACACCTGTTCATTTAACGTATTTATATTTTCCCATTGTTCTAAATGTACCCGTAATTACGAAAGAAACAGCTCAAAGTTTTCTTAAGAAGTTTTCTTCGTAACAACCTTTTTTGTTTTGTTTATTCCCGTTTATATTAGCAGCATTTTATGTCCCCTTTTATTTTGCACTGTCACCATGAATGCCCTTTTGAGGGGCTGCATGAAAATTGCACTGAACGTATTCACTGTTTTACATTGGCTTGGTTTTTAAAAGCACGTCTAAAGACATGTTACTACTTTCTAAAGTATCCGTACTTATATATTCATCTTCGTTTGCTTTTAAAAAGAAAAGCGTCTTGTAAAAGAAAAGATGATCATTTTGAAAAGTTAGGGTTTTACCATATAAAAGATGTTACGAAAAAAATAGATATGTTTATATAAAAATCGTTAGTTTTCATTTAACTAATTTCCCTTTTCATATCAAATTTCAAGTTTTTCGTTCATCTTGATTAAGATTTATCTGCCTTAATAGAAAAAGGAAATTGACATCCGACAGCTACGAAATTACTGATATAAAATGACATCATAACAAATTAATCGACAAAATATAGATTGATTTACCTCAAACATTTACTTGCTTTTGTAAGCAGATGCGATCAAACACATTACTCAAAATACCTTTTAATAAAAATGATGCCATTATTGTTAAAGAACTGTAGCAGCAATGTTTGCCCGCAAAATTTTGAAATAGGCACAAATCGCAGAAAGAGAGGTTTGGAAATCATTGAAGCAGAAATTACTATTATTGAGTAAACTAGCGTTCCCAATGACTCTGTCTGAATTAAAACAAATACAGAAGTGAGTAGCGTATGTATCAAGACTATCCTCCACATCTGTACCAAATTTCATCAAAATCCATTCAGCCGTTTAGGTTGCAAACTATAACATCCATCCATCGAAACTTTCGCACTTATAATATTAGTATGAAGTATGATTATAAAGCGTGCTACATACCTTCAGTTTTAACTGATCTATATAGTTATGACTCGGCGTGTGCAGCGGGCTTTATTAATATCAATACCGAAAAATATTTGTTTTTTTTTAAATCGAAGCATATCTTATCATGCAGAGTATGCTTTCGTAACTTCAATGCATTGGTTAATGTGCATTATTAAAAAAAAAACTTTGTCTGTACATTTAAAAATTTTATACGTATTTCATGTCTCATACTTAATTAGGGAAAAAGAACGTTTTGCGTATCTCTTATAAAGTAGTACAACTTAAAAGTAATTTGTCGAAAAAAAATCTAAAAAGAATATTTAGATTGGTAGTGAGTTTTATTCCTTAAAAAGAAAGCGAATACAGCCAGGTGTATTTACTAGTTAACATAATATTTTAGATAAGAGTTTCTTAACACATTTGCAGACAGATTCGATAAGGTCGTCGGATTATGAAGTGTACGTGGAAAGTTTCTCCTATCTTTCTTTAAATTTAGCGTTTTTGGAATTGGCAAATTCAATTGCTGACAGAAAATGAGTTTTAATCAAAAAATAGTTCTTGTGACTGGCGCTAGTAAAGGCATCGGTGCAGCGATATCTGTGAAATTCAGCATAGAAAAGGCTAGTGTGATATTAGTCAGTAGGAATGAAAATAAACTACAAGAAGTGGCGCAAAAATGCAAGGATTTTGGAGGTAATCCTTTAGTTATAGCAGCAGATGTAACAATAGACGCTGACGTTGAAAGAGTTATAAAAAAATCAATTGAACATTTCGGAAAACTGGATGTACTAATTAATAACGCAGGATTTGCTGCTTCAGAAAGTATACTTTCAAAGAATGCATTAAAAGTATTTGATAATATAATGGCAGTTAATCTTCGAGCACATGTATTGTTCACGAATCTTGCAGCAACGTATTTGATCGAAACAAAAGGATGCATAATAAATATATCGAGTATAGCATCTACAGGCATCTGCCTCAGAACTAATTCGCAATATTCTGCATCTAAAGCGGGCTTAGATGCGTTTACAAGATCGATTGCTATTGAATTATCTCAATATGGAGTGCGAGCTAATTCAGTGAATCCTGGACCAGTAAAATCTGATTTTATGGAAAGTATGGGTTTGAATGAAGATCAACAAAAGCAAATGTGGGAGATGTTGGTGAAAGGGACAGCGTTGAACAATATAATAGAACCGGGTGAGGTAGCTGATTTGGTTTTATTTTTGGCGAGTGATAAAGCAAAAAGTATAACAGGATCATCTTATGTGATTGACAGTGGGGTTTTATTGAAAGGTATAATGGATGCTTAAAAGCTATGGTAAATAAATTAAATGATTACTGTTTTGTTTTTTTTTTATCATAGTTCTTATGGTATCTGTAAGTCCAGCATGTTTGTATATTAAATAGGCTATCATGATAAATAATGCAATATTTATAAAACAGTAGATTAAAAATATTATTGGTTTAACAAAGGCACCTTCAAATAATGAAATTTACTGATATCGATTGTATATAAAAAAAAAAATGTGTATGACTGTTATAAAACGATAATGCGTTTATGAGAAGTTATAAGCGAGAAAATCTACAAAGTTTTTTCTTATAATGATATACTCGTTTTATTGTCGTTTTGCGTAATAATCTCCAACAATACGTAGTCTTGATGTCTCGAAAACTGGCAACATGCTGTTTCTTACAAATTGCGGTCTCAAAGCAACAGATGTTATTATCCCTGATAATGTTTGATAGAGAATAGCTCGTTTTATCAACAATAAAAAATGATTTTATATTCAGTCTAATGTTAGTTAACATTCAATATTTTTTTATGCTTTTAGTATGAACAAACGCATAACAAGTTGCACTGTCCGAGGCATTGGGGGAATGGATTTTAAATCGGTTAGCATCATAGGCATCGCATGATCCATGCTGGGTCTAAGGAGGCAGCTACTACTAATCAGGTCTGAAGTAGTTTTTGTATCTTTTTTCATTTGTTTATTCTCTAGGAAGGGGCAGCTGTCTGCTGTCTCTGATGTCACCCACTATAAGCATTCTAGCTAAAAGATTATTGGCTTATGTTTATTGAAATTTCAAAGAACATAATGAAACATAAAAAATTGCTAGGAGCCCGTGTACGAAATAAAGTAACTTAGCGCATTAACAAAGTTACATCCGCAAAGTATAGAGAAAGCTTTAAGTGAGATAAGGTCTTTCAAAATTTCTTTAATAAATCATCGAGTTTTGTTGTTTTCCGTTCTCTTTGGGTGTCGATTAATACAATTACAATAGAAGCAAAATTTTTTAAAAACTTATTATTACGTATTTTAATCGACAATTTTTCACAAATTTTGATAAGAATTCGAATATAGTTTTTACTTTTACACCTTTTACAATTCTATTCCTATATATTAACACAGTTTCACTGGAAAAGTTAGAGACGAATCTTAATTAAAAATCACTGCCAACGCCTTCATTCAACGCTCGTTATAACTGACGTGCTGCGAATTGAAACGGCACAGTTGTTTATGCCCATGAGATATAATGTGTTTAATTCAATATATAATAGAAAATGGAATATGAGTTATTAAAATCCTGCCATTTCCTTCAAATAAATTTACTTTTAAACATATTTTTGTAAGATAATATCTTAACCATGATATCAATATAAGACAGGATTCTTAGAGTTATAGGAAAATCAGATCGATCTAAAATTAAAAACGCATTGAAAGAATTTTTGATACTCAATTAACATAATTATTTAAACCATAGATAACCATAATGATTTTGTGGTATCGAAAATCTTAAAACTCAATCTTCAGATTGCATTAGCTAGTTCCGCTGACAATGGACGGCGGTGGTACCGGTGCGATTGAATTGTATTGGGATAAGGAGATAGAAAATCCATGAGATTCAACGAAAATAGATCGAAAGCCGCACGAGCAATCGAAGTAATCCAGTTCTGATCTTTCATTCGAATGGATTGAATGACAATCAATGAACTAGCAAAGGATATTATAACTAAATTAATTAGTGAGTTACTAAAGCCAAAGTTGTAATGAATGACACCTAATTCCGGATGTTATTTCAATATGTCTTTTTTTTTCTAATCATCGATCGGAGTCGAATTATCACTCGTTTTATGCTGTATGCGACAACACTTAACAAAAATCAGCTGAATAAGGAACCTTGTCTTCTGCGTGATTTATGATACACTCCGAATAGGCATAAATCTTGAAAGTAGAAAAAACTTTTTGTCGAAATCGACATTTTTTCTGTACTAGATTTTGCAATGTCTACGTGTTTGTCGCACAGAGATTACACGCCAGCTAGTTTTAAGGCTTAACAACTAGATGGTAAAACGTCGTCATAAAATATTGTTACATCAAGGTGAGGTTATGATCTTCATTACATCTTGTTCTTACATAATCTTGAGTCAAGTCCTAATTTTAAATTCAAGTAACCTATTCGAATCTTAATGATCCAATTTCAGATTCAAGTAACCTATTTGTACAAGTACTTATCCTCCTATTGATTTGCATTTCAAAAAGTTGAAAATCAAGGTAATGTGACGCCTCAGTCGAATAACCCTTTTCTCGAAGCATTAAAAGGCACTTTAAAAATCTTATACATGTTATGTTATACATTATGTGTTCAGCTATCTATCTGTAAGTATTGTGGTTTAGTAGACATTGTTGTATAAATATGATAGCTCCATCTATTATGGAAAAATATACTTTTTTGCCTCTTTAATTTTGACTAAAAATATAATACAGTTGTAAATAATAATGAAAATACGTTTTGCCGTTTCGTAAATGAGTCCGTGACCTGAATTCCGTACAACAGACTTAATGCGGTACTTTTTAATAGGATTTCAAAACGGTAAAGCTTAGTGCCAGCTGAAATTAATTTTAAAATCCAATATCGTCACAATTCAAAAGCTTTTTTCGTCTGTTACGTTTCATACAACTCGATTCTGGCGCACGAATCAGTCAAAAGACAATTAACATTAAAGCGATTAAAATTAAAATGTAGATCAGTAGGAAAAAATGTTTAACATGTCTGAAAATAAAATCGTAGTCACATAAGTAGTAAATGAGCTAAAATAAACATTACGTTAAAACTCGCTTACGCTCAGATGTACTAGACAATTTTAGTAAAAACTTTTGCCTAGACACACACAGTTTTGATTTAACACTAACGACGGTTCAGTTAAAACTCGCAGAACTGAGCGGTGTAGTGGTCTATGTATTAAACAGGACGATGTATTAAAAACAAAAAAGAAATGTTTAGGTGTTTCGAGAATTTTCGACTCATTACATTTTGTAGAACATGTAATTTTTGTTGACATTTCTGCACCCTTGCCAGTTTTGGTTTATTAAGAGTCGTGTCTCCGCCTGTGAACCCTCATTTGATCTTATCTAATGTCAGCGCTGTCAAGAGGTGATAAAAGGTGTAAACGTTACAACTTCTTTGGTTACCTCATTTGAAATCAATAAATCGTTACTGAATCCGATTTCGTATATCCACTTGTTTAAAAATATATTTCATATTAAATTTAATAACAACGCGCAAGCCTGCTTCGTACATGAAACTTACATACTGCAAGTTGCGTTCTAAAACTTTTACGGCGCAGCCGAGTGTATATTAAATTTAATATTGAACTACACATTATCTTTCAGTCAGAGAAAAAGTATTTCCTTCGTATTTAACTCATAGAAAACCATCATAAGTAACACCGTATTATATAGAAGGACGACGAATGAGAACATTGGCAAAATATCGCACCTAACTCTATGAAAATTTGATTAAATTGTAGTTCAACATCGTCATTAGTCTTTTTCCTACGGACAATCGACTCGGTAACTCTTCCATACAATTCTATCAACACTTATATCTAAGTCCACTCTTGTCTTGTTCATTTTTCATACAATCTCTTTAAGCTTTCATTTTTTTTATATTTAATTTTCATAATATAAGGTAGCAAACGAGCAAGCGGCCAGCTGAATTCACCGAATTGGAAAGCGGCCGCTGCTCATAAACATCCGCAATTGCAGATGCGTTGCCTAACATTAATTGACAGAGGAGACTCACATAAAGAGGACAATTCCACTTCCTATGCGTCTCCTCCACCGTCAAATCCACCTTTTCTTCCCATGCTTTCCTCTTAAGAAAGGGTGGAAAGGGAAAGAGAATAAAATTAGGCCTCCGGCACCACACTCGTCAGACGAAACGCGGAATTGCTTCCACTTCATGCCTATTTTCTGTGTGGTCGTGGTATTTCACCGGACGAGCCGGCCAATTCGTGCGAAGATGTTAAAGCGGGCTCTACACTTGGTTCATCAAAATGTATAACTACAATTTGTTTTGAACAAGTTATTAGTTTAGTTGTAACTTATAGAAACGTTGTTGTGATCTCGCGGGATGTTATCTAGTAAACTTGTTACCGCGAAATGGATTTGTTTATACAACGCACTTGATTTATGATATTTACTCATACAAGATTAGAGTTACTTATTCTACTAACAAAATTTTCTTAGCTATATTTCTTGTTCATTGAATAAGATACAAAGTACAATGGGGAATACTTTATCTTTTCGTCTCGACGGATACCGCACAATAATGGTGTTAAATTACAGTCGACCATAGAGCGCTGTCTTTTTATTGGGAAATGTAGGATATTTTCTTTGATCACTATTTACAGTCTAGATCTTTATTGTGAATTCGAGGAAGTCGTGATATATTTCTTTTTATTTAGATATGCTACGAGACGCGATCAAAATCTATGATGCCAAAGAAACCGTCTTTTGTATATGTTTTTTTAGCTTTAAAATACTCCCTTGAATAATATTTCGAAGGTTTACGTAAGATGTAAATCATCAATGTTCATATTTTCAACATATAATGTAATATGTAGAGTCCCGAGTTATCGCTTCATGTATGCGAGAAAATTCAAGGTAACTTTTGTCCACAATAAATGTACATATTGCTGTCTCAGTTGTTGTAAACAGAATGACAGGGATGCAATATGTTGTCGGTATTGTCAACAGTGGAAACTCATATCAGCTTCATTTCGAACGAAATTAAAACTTAAAAACAGCAATTTAACAGTTTGAAAGTACAATTATGATACAGTTGTGCTGTTCTGGCCACGGAATTACTTTCTGCAAACCGAGCTCGAGTATTTGCTAGTTTTAAATTACAATGGAGGTCGCAGATGAAATTGTAAAATCGAAATTACAACTAGAATCTTACAAAAACGTCGGTTGAACTAAAACAAGAACCGTTCTTACAACTTTGCTTTTAATTATTAGAACTTCGTCTTGAAAAGAAATAGTATATATTTTTTAGTCTTAAGCATCAAAACGAGTACAAGACTTAAGACTTTACATTTTTAATTTGTGTATTCTGACCCAAATAATGATGCTTAAATACAATTGTTTAACAAAATGTCATAAAAAAATAACAATTGTAAGTGCAAGAGATATCGTATCTAAAAGCAATAACATTAGCTTACGTATTCATCAATGTTAACCGCAATCAAATCATTGCATCTTATTAGAGTCCTAATTACTCTGGTCGACAATCCGCAATGGTGTGATATTTGCGGTTCCATGCAATCAATGCAGTGGTTCGAAACTTATACTTCCATTAATTACATACAAATATATCAATGTGGTATTCTCAATTAAAGCATAAAAAACTTTTACCGCAACTGGCTTTGTTTCAGTCACGTTAATTTTCACTGTCCCAATATTGCAATTAGATTGAAAAGTTCACGTCATTGAAAACCAAATGATAAGATTTTATTACAAAGAATGCTTCAAATTAGAGACAAGTAAGTACTTTAAACTTATATTGAATAGCAATTTTGCTGACAAAAGCTGTCATTTTAAAGGAAGAATGGATGACGGAGGTAGAAGAAATTACTCGACCAACGCCAAAACACATAAAGTGCTCTACATCTAAGGAAAAAGAAAAGTCCTTTATGTGTTACATAAAAATTAGAACATAGTTAAGTTTGCGTAGTAAAAATAGTGCAATGTAAATATCGCGTTAGAAGTTTTTTATTTCACCAGAATACTAGCAGGGTGCACTTATTTAACAAAATCACCGACACTTACAAACTTTGTTGTTCTAACTTTGCGGACTACGCGAACATAATCTCACTTTTGTAACTTAAAGTTTGCTTTAAGTTTTAGAATTGACAATATTCACTGAGAGCTACTTAAAGAATTACGCAATTAAAACTTACGTATTCTCTTTGGCTATTAACACAATTTAGAGGAACATTTTTCGTGTTTTGTTCAGTTTTTTATTTGTTAAATAATCTGTGAGCCTAGCGTGAAAATTCTCTACCAGACAAAAACTTCTAGAAAAGTAAAGAAAGAGTGATTTGAACTCGGGAGTCTCAGTAAAACAAATATTATTATTAACTAGTTACTATTATCAACGTTATAACGTTAAAATAGACTAACGCGTTCTAATTAATTAACGTTACACAATAAGTGAATGTGTAGGGTTTATTCGCTGAGACGTACTCAACGTTAATTGAGTTTATGAACCATATCTAAGTGGTTCACCATTCCTGGAATGGAATTTAATTTAACGAACAATTATGATTAGCGTGTACTGACTAATACAATGCTTATAGCACAATAGTATGTGATGATTTGTGATGAATCTTTAAACTTTTATAAATGCGGAGCCTCATATTCTGTATTAAAACACTAGCTGTTCCCGTGCGACTTTATCCGCATAAAAGTCTGAAAATTCTATTTTATTGTTTACATTTGTCAATTTATCAAATGTCAAAATGACATGACGTTACAAACCTTAGTAATCTTGCTTCCTTGATGTTGGCAGTAACTTTCCCTTATTAGGGTTTTATCCAAAATATTTACCCCTAAGTTTAATGGAGTGGAAATGTATAGCCTAAAGCGTGACGTAAGAGTAGGGCTTTTTATTAAAAAAAGAATTATTCAAAAACATGTTGTAATTGCTGACATCTTAGGCAACAAAGAAGTGTGTGTTTACGCTTTATTATAATAGTATAGAAGTATAGATAATGCTGTCCCTATCTTTTCAGGTAGAATGATAGGGATGACAATACGTTTCAAACGGATGTTTAGACAGAGTAACCCTCAGTAATATTGTCAACAAACTGTTTCAATATAACTTGTGTGCTTTAATTAACACCCGGCTGTCACAAAGTTTTAGTTATCTGTCGACTGATGGCATCAATTTATGTTGTTTGTTAGATCTCAAATCGTACTGCTTTGCTTTCAAATTAACAAATTCATACATATGAATAAACAAGCTTGATTAGAGTATTATTTTAGGAGGAACTAAGATATTTACGAAACTATTATCCAAATCGGCGTAGATTGTTTTTATTAAAGCTTTCCTTTTTAGGTAGCGAAATTAAGTTTTCATTAGTGTGTTATAACATAGAGAGTAAAATGTGTACATTATTTAGATTAAAAAATCATTACCTTTCGCGTGGAATTTCAAACAAAAGGCGTGTTTAATTATGGCTTAATGTATAATTATCATGTAATTAAATTTTCCCGCGCATTAAGCTATTGACGTAATGTTCACACAAAATGTTCTTTCGCTGTTCTTTTATTTAATTTTCACGGTACGTTTAAATTAAATAGAAGGGTGGAATATTCAAAGCGTTGCTATGAGTAATATACTGCAACGTACTTAATAGAGAAATTTTACATGTATGGGATAACTAGCTTTTGCCCGCGACTCCGTCCGTGTGAAATTAAAAGAACAAAAGTGAGTACCCTATGTGTTATTCCAGACTATCGTCTACGATTGTACCACATTTCACCAAAATCCGTTCAGCTGTCTAGGCTACAAACATCCATCCATCCATCTAAACTTTCGCATTTATAATATTAGTATGATATAAGTTAAGTAATAAATAAGTAACTCGTTTGGCATTTTTTCGTACAATTACTGTCATTTACTTATCTTTATCCCATGTTTTTTGGTTATTTCAAGGTAAACGCACCTTTTTCCTTCGGATCGATCATTCAACATTTCTGTCGTCACCTTTCACAATTATTTAGAAGTTCAACAATGTTTGTATGTCACGTTTGTATACGAGTATTATTCAAACAGAATTCTGTTGCTGGCATGTAAAATTGAATACGACACATGCGTAACATAATAAAGGAATTTCTGTGGAAAAGGGGTCGCTAAGGAAATGAGATTCACTTAGTTTGTGATGTTATTTCGCGATATGCTTCCATAAAGTTACGCTTCAGTACTCGTATTTTCGTTTTATAGTCGGATTACGAATTACATGTGAATCTTGATTGTGCTGTTTGAGTTAATTTTCTATATCATATACCTAAGATCTATTTTTTTATTATTTTTTTGATTTTTAAATGGTAGGGTAAAAATTGCGACAGTATTAAGTTTATCAACTATTGTCTTTTATTTTTCTCGAAAAATGGGAAAAAAGCAAAGTGGCTACATTTACTCCATAAACACAGGCATGGTCGAGCACGGGTTAATGTCATTTCCTAATCGCCACCACTTCCTGGCCTCGCATTTTCTCGCTAGAAATTTTCTCTTTGTCACAGGGAAATTAAATTAGAAACAGTATTTTTTCTCTTATCTTAATATCAAAATGTATTTTTTTATAATATAAGGTGGCCAACGAGCAAGCGGCCACCTGAATCCACCGAAATGGAAAGCGACCGCTGCCCATAAACATCCGCAATTTCAGTTGCGTTGCCTACCCTTAATTGATGGAGGAAGAGGCGCACATAAAGAGAACAATTCCCCTTCCCATGCGTCTCCTCCGCCGTCAAGTCAAGAAAAGGGTGGAAAGGGAAAGGGACTAAAATTAGTATTATTTTGTTGTAATAATAATATATTTTTCATTGTATCATACGATTCAATACTTATATAAGGTAGAGTTAGATGGCTCTATTACCTCTTACAGATGTAGTTACCGCTCTCAGATGTTTTTCGTCTGGCTGGTTTCAATACTCCTAACCGCCATAAAGTTTGAATAACATTGTACAATTATTAAAAATTGTAACAACTTTTTCAACCGAATAAAATATCAGAGCTAAAGGATTTTAAACTTATCAAGGCAAGAAAATAAGGAATTCAAATTGTGAGAAATAATCGAGATGCTTT